>NC_143218.1:7039546-7350939 GCF_030267445.1 Bombyx mandarina
GTTCTTGGTATTACATTTCAATGCTCAGAACACAGTAAGTATTGAAAGACATAGAGTTGCAGAATATACATATTTGTTTTAGGTTTGTTTTGTATGGTCGCAACTATTTTTGACCGATTCAAAAAAGTAGTAGATAATATTTTACATTGCCGCTATTACAACAAATAGGTGATAAAAAATAAAATAGTATAAAGTAAAAAAAAAAATTAAAGGAAACACGAAACATGTTTTCCACGTATTCTTTATACAGAAGTAATTAAAACAATAATGTAGGTTTAATTACCTTTAAACAGATTCAGTTTGTTATAAAGCTGTCTTTTAGAAGTCATTTTTATATGAGCGGTTTCTTTTTTACAAATATAATGTAATCTTATATCAATGATTTTTTCTATAATCAGTTTAATTTAGGCTTATTTTATGGCTGTGTTCGTTTCCCCCAGAAAACAAATCCTTTTCAGCATATACGCTTAAAATATTTACACATACATATAAAGTTTTTTTAATACTTTTTTGCATTGATTTGCCACCACCATTAAACAATTCTAGAATTTTTATAAGGGTTCTATATTTCTTCTCCTCTTTCTTTCGCGACAATATATATCCATTGTGCACAGCGACAAGGGGCTACTAGGAAATCTACAAACAAAAATAACATTATAAAATAACAAAACTACTCTATGCATTCCCTGTCCAAGAATAGATGATGTTTGTTACAATAGTTGGTGCCTTGTTGCAAACATTGGCCAAACAATTACAATATTCGTAAATTGTGTTTTATTTACAATATAATTGTGTTTATTATTTTATGAAAAACACTTAATAATATAAATTTACCAAAAAAAGATATTCCTTCCAAAACCTTGGTGTTACGGTGGTTTTTTACTCAGTTTTTGAACGCGCATTGCAGCGTTTTGACGTCTTAGTGTTGGCTATGATTGGACCATACTAATTTGAAATAAGACCACAAATTTATTTGTGGTCTTATTTTTCGGGCCGTTTTTGAAGCGCTAATCGCGAATCTAGTAGTATTATTGATCGAAGGTTTACCGTTTGCGTCACACATGCGCGACAAGGACGATAATGTTGCCATTTCTTGAGGCTTAGGGTCCGTTAACACAGACCGGCTCGGAGAGGAGAGCAGATTTTTATCACGTTGGAAACAGACTTTGAGTAATTGTGGTAAAGTTTATTTTTGCATGTATACTTTTTTGTCATCAAGAATGCTTGAACGCGCTGCGTGTGAAATAATAAGAGGAGCCGACCGGCTCCGATTGCGCGCCCTTTCTCGCTCGCATAGCCGACCGGCTCCGAATGCGCGCTCTTTCTCGCTCGCGTAACCGACCGGCTCCGATTGCGCGCTCTTTCTCGCTCGCGTAGCCGACCGGCTCCGATTGCGCGCTCTTTCTAGATCTGTGTGAAAATAAAAAAGCAGGCCGATGCTCTCCGAGCCTGTCTATGTGAACCTTATAAGTTAGCCCATACCCGTTTACTTATCGTAATAAATACATTTGTATGACCCACGATACTATAAAAAGCTGAATTTAGTATTTTCATCGCGAGTCTTATACATTTAATAACTACTTTTACGTTTTAATCTCGAATTTTTTTATTATCATGTTATTATTATTATATCCGAGCCGATTTCGGCGGTGACCACGACAACTGTAAGTATTGCAAACGGAAATAATACGTCGGACATAACATGATTACAATACGCGAGATTAGACCTTAACAATAAGTTTAATTAAGCTGAATTTAGATGACTACAGCCGAGCTTCTTTCCGCTTTACTTTGCTTAGTCATTACCTACATAAGTAATACTAACATTAAATACACACAAATTCCAATCTTATTCTGTAGTTTTTTATACTGTTAACGGCTTGCAGGATGTGAAACGATTGGAAAAATTTGGAATTGTTCAATTGTCCATGTGAATGATGGAATGATACGATGCGATGAGATGCGAAGCGAAGCGAAACATACAACTTATTTCTGATCAAAAGTACACGTATGAGAATAATTTGAAAATGTGACTAGAAAATATATTTGAATTTCTTATAATGTTCGTTTCCATTTTGTAGCGATAAACGTTTTAAGAATTAATATTGTTGTGTAACAACTAAAATGAAAATTATTAATGTCATAGATTATAGCATCGCTTCGCTAACGTAATCACATAGGACTTATGTGTTTGTAGGTAGTTTCATTCCGTTGTTCGCTTACGACGACGCCATAGTCTCGAGTAAGGCAGGCGTGCTCACGAAGGATCATCACTAAATGGTCGTATCATATTTTTGTTCGAATTTCGGAAATGTGATTACCGGATCGCAGTAAATGAGTTTGGTATACTTTAATTATTTCTAGAACACTAATATTAACGTCACTATAGTATAGTACTACAGTAATAAGCTTATTCCACAAGAGCTGCTACATTTTTATAACGCTTATTAATTCATAACAGTGTATGTAAAAAACGGCATTATTATTTTTTTGCGCTTTCAAACTCAATGAATAATTTTATAAATGTCAAACGTCTGTGTTGGAAGTGTCTGAAAATACTTGAGTGTTTTTCTTAATATCTACTGTTATCACTAGGGTTGCCACCGCAAAACGTGTATATTAACAGCATAACGTGTTTTATTTTAAAAAAACAGCGTGGCTTAAAACGTGGTAATACTGCTATACTAAACATTTGAAGTTCATTACGAATATTATGATAATGTTTTTAATAAAGCATTTAATTATCTTTATTATGTATTTGTTTGACTCGAAACTGTGGCTATTTTACGAAAAACACTATTAAAAAAACTATTTTCTCAAGCATTTCATATTTAATAAATTCAGTCAATCTACATAGTGTTTGTTCTCAAAGACACAAATCGTTTTTAAACTACAACATTAATAATTATAATTATCATATTATATATAGTTCGAAGCAACCTTAAATGTTATTCGTAATGCATATTGAAATTTTGTTTATTCCAACATTAATACAGTGAAACTGGTTATTCGTGATTTTTTTGGGTAATTTTTGGCAGTTCCGAAATTATCAGCTGTAATCGAGGTCACAACATTTCCCTAAACTAGGATTTCCTGTACTTGTACAAACACTGATATTCCTTTATAAATATATATATATATATACATAGACAGCAAACAATATTTTGGCATATGAATGTTTTTACTGTGCGGGAATCGAGCTCTTGGCCTAGCGGCGGGAGTCTACTGTGGCACTATAATGACTGTGTTACTATAAGATTGTAACGTAATTTTAGTGACTATAGGATGAATTATAAGCCACATTCAGTCTTATAAGGAGTTAATGTAATCAGTAGGTAGGAATGTTTTTTATTACTATAGTTACGAATTGATTTGAGACCTAAATTTGATTTTTTTTTTTTTAAATGTGGTCTTTTTGATATTAGTATCTAGGTTATGACCGTGGAGGTGTGTTTCAACACTATCATTGCCCGTGTCATTAACAATGTAACATATGTGTTGTGTAACGTATCACTGTGTCAAAACCAGATTACTTGTACTGCCGATATTACCCAAAAAAATCTGAATAAAAATCCTTAATTTATTTGTTAAGTAGATAGGCGATGATTATTGCTCATTATAAATGCAATTAACATCACAACTAGTTATAAAAGTGAAACAAACATAATATAAATCAACATTAAATACTCTTTGAACAAAAACAAAATGGCCGCGGCTCATGACAGCTGTTCACTCGCAGGCACAGACATCCGAGCCATACGAAATTAAAGAAAATAATTCAATGTGAAAATATAAAAAAAAAACATATTTAATTATTTACCACAACGTAATCGTCATATTTCTGCGTAAACGAAAACACTATTACAATATCGTATTTGTTTAATTAATACCTTTAACAATGGAAAATCAAAAAGAAAAAAAAAAGTTGTTTTAATACATAATACTCTCGTCTCAAATGGAACATGAGTAGAAATCTAAACGCCTAATCTCTTGAAGCTCCGATGATGGTCAGAATGAACAGGAATATGTTGATGATGTCCAAGTAGAGGTTGAGGGCCGCGAAGATGTACTCCTCGGGCGAGATGCTGTACTTGTGCTTGCCCCCCATCATCAGCTGGGTGTCGTAGACGAGGTAAATGGAGAATATGAGAGCGCCCAGGGACGCGTACACGAGCGTTATGACCTTACCTTTCACGAATATGGCCACGATACCTGGAATATAAATAGTTGTTGTGAGGTACAGGGCGCTGTCGGAGACCAGATCGGATCAGCACCACAATCTGTCCAACCTTTGAAGCTGTAGGCTGCTTTTTGTGAGAGTCATAGGAACATAGCGACCGACTAACGACCAACCGATACCTTGACTTTCGATGTATTGTCTGATTTTTTTACATTCTTTTAAAACGATGGGCTTAAGAGGCGATTGATAAAAATAAATTACTTGTACTGTGTACAACGACAATCCCGCCCTTCGACTCTGAGCGAATGAGTTTGCGGCAGAAGTAGGCAGCTGGAGCCCGTGCGGGCTCACAATGCAGCCTGTACCATCAGTTTCAAACATACTTGGATAAGGTCCATAATTTTTTGTACAATGACGTCAGTTTGTCGTTAAATCTATTTTAACACACTATAACATTAATTAGCTTATCTAAGAAGACCGTTTTATTTAACCCTAGGTTGGTTAATTATTCCTTTCTGAAAGATCAAGACTGCTCCTGGACACTGAAGTCCTAGCTGGGGTTGTGAGCACCGCAATAAGAATTATTTGTTTTGATGAATGAGGGATTACTGGTGGCCTAAAGGCCTTTCCAGTTTCGCCAAGACAGGTGGGGAGGAAAGGCTCAGCCAGGAGGAGCGGGACTAGCTAACAGTTGCTCGAGCGCCTCCAAAGGAGACATAACAACTCAAGAGTAGCTGGTTCGCGAATGAATCTGCTATCAACCGATCGAAATCTTGACCCACTGAGGAGATCCGGGCTGATGCATAGATTAGGGTTCCCTAAGCCTGTTCCTAGCGTTAGAGCTGAAGGCGTCTAATGCATGAGGTGTAAAATGTGAACATTTCCACGTTACCGAATACAAGGAGGACGATGGTGGCGCAGAGCAGCACGCCGCCCATCATGGTGAAGTCCCACTTGGTCTGCAGAGCGAACAGAGTCAGGCCCAGGCACACGGCCGCCGTTATGCCAACTGCCATCAGCACCTGGAACAGATAGCACCGACACGCTATAGACCTGGATATGTTTAAGCGATGGTGGATCTTTGGGGCAGGCTTGGGGATATTTTTTTTTATATCCTGCCTAAGCTGATAGCCTTGAGAGACTATATCAGCGTCGCCCTAACTATGGAGATGTTGTTGTTGTTCGGAACTTGTATATATATGCAAGCTTATCTTGAAAATGTAGTAAGAGAGATTCAGGCATCTGTCAAATATCTATTGCGGCGTTATATGATGGCTACCCGCCACAGATCAAACTAGCGACATCTTGTAGCGGATGCCCCTAAGCTTATATGTTGTTAAAGTTAAGGAATTTAATTCGATGCCTCCAATGAACACTACGCTAACTCCGAATTCGTATATTTACTGGAGGAGCGTTTAAGCGAAAAAACTTGATAAAATCTTTATTACTGCAGATATATTTATGGTTTTTTGTGTAACTAGCTGATTTACTCTTGCTTCGAACCCCATTAATAATGATTAATTGTAATACTTTTAACATAGTGAAGAGAATTGCGTGAAAAACGAAAATTTCAAAATTTTGAGTTAGAGTAGTGTTCATTGGAGGCATCGAATTATTGTATAACTAAATACATAAAATAAAAAAATAATAAATCATACAAGTCTTTATTTGTTATAGACAATTTGATTAAATTTTAAGATCAATTTGTGATTTCTGAAAATTTACGAAATTCTTTATTACAAATATAGGGTAGGTAATATGTTACTCCCATCTACAGGAGCAATGAGGAACTAATCGAAGCGAAGCCATCTAGTGGCCGACGCCCGTAAGCATTTTTGTTGAGTGCTCGAGTTGCTTATCTATAACTAATTTATGTGTATTATCTATGGTATAAGCTCAACGTATCTGAGTGTCAGACTATGGTCGAATATAATATTCGTGAACACGCGTTAAGTACGTATTTCATTAGAAAAATAAAAGGTACATCGTCAGAGTCGGGTCGCACGACACCAGTGCCTCTCGTACTTGGAGCTATAATTTCCTGCCGACGGTGGCCCATCTTCTGGTCAATAAATGGGCAGATGACCGTTTCTTTTTAGGTAAATAGCATGCACACTGACCGCATCCGCTTCGTAGACGCTTGCGCTAATCCCGAGCAGGAAGCTCTGCGCTGCCGTGAAGATGGCCAGGAATATGAAGTTCGTCGGAGCTTTGCGTCTCACGTCGGGACAGCACGCCATCGCGATGAGACAGACTATCAGCACTATGAAGGCCACCCAGCTGCAACAGAACAATTTTGTTGAACAATTTTGAAAACAGTTTTGAAGTCGTCGTGGCCTAAAGGATAGGACGTCCGGTGCATTCGTGTTGAGCGACGCACCGGTGTTCGAATCCCAGGCGGGTACCAATTTTTCTAATGACATACGTACTCAACAAATGTTCACGATTGACTTCCCCGGTGAAAGAATAACATCGTGTAATAAAAATCAAACCCGCAAAATTATAATTTGCGTAATTACTGGTGGTAGGACCTTTTGTGATTCCGCACGGGTAGGTACCACCACCCTGCCTATTTCTGCCGTGAAGCAGTAATGCGTTTCGATTTGAAGGGTGGGGCAGCCGTTGTAACTATACTGAGATCTTAGAACTTATATCTCAAGGTGGGTGGCGCATTTACGTTGTAGATGTCTATGGGCTCCAGTAACCACTTAACACTAGGCGGGTTGCGAGCTCGCCCACCCATCCAATAATAAATTTTTTTTTGCCACAAATATGTTTATGCCAGAGGGTACTACTGATATGAGAGGAAGATAGAGAATTATCATCCATCAGTATTTCCCGAGCGCTATGACATGTCCTTCTCAAACGAAGCTTGTGGAGAGTACTCTACGGTAGGCAACGGCTTAGCTCTGCCCCTGGCATTGCTGAAGTCCATGGGCGACGGTAACTACTCACCATTAGGTGAGCCGCACGCTCGTCTGCTTACTAGGACTGGAAGGATTGACTGTATCTAGAGGACTATTAGTCCTCTAAGGATTTTTATCTATCTAGAGGACTATTAGTCCCATTAGTCCTCTATTAGTCTAGGTCTAGATACCGTTATAAACCATTAAGTCTGAGGAATATTTATTTATAGCATCCCTGGAACTGAACTTGTGTATTTTTATCTAAACAAGTTTCGGAATTAAATGAATACTCACAACATGAAGGGATTTTGGGCCACCCAGACTTTGGTCGGTCGGTGGTACAGGAACAGAGCGATGAAACCCATCGTCACCATCAGCTGACACATCAGGATCGCGTACACCTACAAAAAAAGGAATATCTAGATGTTACTACAGTGTTAGGTAAAATATTTAACCGTTTCTTAGATGTACAAAGACCTCACCGTACTATCCTGTAGATATCTTTGCAAAAAAAACCAACTCTAGTTTTTGTTTTCATTGACAACAGTGTTTGACTTTCTCGCCCGTCATTGACACCTATGAAGCTATTCTACGATTTGGCTTGTTAGATACACATGTTAAAAACACATGCACCGTTCAAACATAATCTCCGAACTTGGCAGCCTGGCATACCAAACAAAAGACATATTTTCGTGGTCTTAAATATTAGATTGGTATCACTACTAACTTAAGTAATAAATAAATATAGTTAATGCAGGACTAGAGTATTTTTACATTTTTTTTTCTGTCTGATAAATATGTATATGATTTCATATGTATGTATAAGAATATGTACATATATGTGTGTATATTTTTGATTATTATTCTAATATATAATATATGCGCATATATACATATGTTATGTATATTTATGTATACTGTATATAAAACGGTGTGTGTTTAATATTTGTGTGTGTACATCATATTTTTATAATTATTATTTTTCTCTTATTTCTCAAAGAGGAATGCACCTACCACAACCAGTTTTGGTTGACTGATAGAGAATACATAAGGTATTAAGTCTGCCACTGTAGTTTGTGCAAAAAGTTGAAAATATAAATAAATAAAAGATTAAACAGAACAAACCTTTCGGATGAAAGCCCTGCGTATAGATTTTTCAGTGAAATCGAAACCCTTGACTTCGCCATCTTCGCCGACTGAGTCGTTCGGTGGGATATAGCCCGGCTGGAATAAAACAATAACACCATTGATAGCCCATTCTATATATTTATGCCACAATTATGGCTAATTTGGTTGTTATTAACTTTTTTATTTTCCATAGCTGATCGCTGATGGGTAGCCTAAGGGGTTATTCCGGCTACGTTCGGACGGGATTGTGATTTTGTCAAATGCCTTATGAAACGTTAAAGGTACGCGTCCATTGGCCCGCGTCGGACGCACAGCACGCAACGGATTTTATTTTTTGAAGTGAAACTTCTTTAGAATCGTTGTGCTTTCAAACTCGATGAAACGAAAAAATAAGTCCATAGAGACACAAACACATAAATGTATAGATAGAACACATTAGACGTTCTCGATCTCCTCTTTGTGCGACTCTTCGTAGTATCCCCACTATCGTCTACTAAACATTGCCCATATGTATGCTCCTGTGTAGTGGGATAGTCAGTATGTCTTATTTATAAGTTTCACTTTTACCGTGTGTGACTTGCACACACACACAATTTTGCTTTGTATTTTTTGCACATAAAAGACGGCGCTCGGTGCAGGCGGCGCGGATAGTGGACGCAGGCCACTAAGTGAAATCATACAAAGCAAAATAAAATACGTTGCGAGTCGTGCGTGCGGTGGGTCCAGCGCGGGCCCAATGGACGCGTAGGTACCTTAAGGCGTTAAGTGTTTAGTTGGTTAGCGGAAATAGATAGACAACAACGTATACGCTACTACCAAAGTTGCGATATGAGTTCTCTAAGTCTCAGTTCTATAGTGCAACGGCTGCCCATCCCCGATCTCGCGACAAATAAATTTAAAAACTTCTTGTTAATAAATGATTTTGATATTTTACATTTTGCTCTTTTTAGAACCGAAGTTTCAAAGGTCAGCGGTTGTCGACAGACATTGTCGATGCCAAAGATTGACGGTGATCATATTCAACCAGGTCCTAAGTTTATCATCACGTTTCATTTTTAGCCAATCTTCAGTTAAAACCAAGTTGCCTTTGGCATTGTTTCATACTGATGATAGTGTAATGGAGTATGCTTACTTCACCGTAACCAGCGCCGCCATATGCAGGTTGGAAGCCAGGCTGAGGGGACGCATATCCGCCCTGCGGGTATGCTCCACCCGGGGGATACGCTCCTCCTGGAGGGTAAGCTCCACCTTGCGGGTAGCCTCCACCCTGTGGGTATGGTCCACCTTGCGGGTACGGTCCACCTTGCGGGTACGCCCCGCCCTGAGGGTACGGTCCGCCTTGATTCTGATCTGTGTGATAAAAAACCATTATTCTTACATCCGTATAGTTAATGTGACAACATTCATAGCGTGCTATGTGATATCGGAAGTGAACATAAAATATGCAGAAAATATACAAGCAACGAATATTTTTAACGGTTAGCGATATTGACAGGATTTAATTAATACAGGTAAACGTCTTTCAGTCAAAGTCGTACCAATATAATAATATGGGTTTCCAGTAACTGATATTTGAATTGGAAAAATTAAATTAACGCAAAACTTACAAGGATATAAAAACCCTCACGAATTTCAACAATGATCAAAGCATAATCATCAGATTACCGAGAATTCGTTTGCACTGTGGATAGAGCTTAACAATAAACAAAATTGTTTGGTTGTATCTTTTCTGCATAGTAAGTATCCATACTTAGGGTAGAGGTAAAAACATCATATTTAATAGGAAACAAGTGGAAAAAGTGTCTACATGTAAACAGGTTATTGTTGGAAGACTCTCCGAAATAGCTCTAGTGTAGGAAGTGGAAATTATATGGTTATAGCAGTTTTAAGCAGAGCGAAGTGTGCTTGATTGAAGTGGTGTGATAGTTTATGGATATGTTTTTAAAATCCTTATTTTTTTCTAATACGGCGCCATCTTAATTGGTTCTCTTTCAGTGAGGACATTTTAATACACGGAGATGGCTTTTTTTCGTTTTTTCCTACCTATGCTGATTGCCTTGAGAGGCTATTTCAGCTTCTCCTTGACGTGTAGGTGAGCTCACGGAGCTCAAATCGGAGTGCTGCTAATACTGGCCCTAGCAAGGACAATGCTTCGCAGAATCTACCACCGGATCGGAAACGCGACCCACTGAGAAGATCCGGCGAGAAACTCAGTGGGCTGTGTCTATGGTTTAAAAGCTCTTTACTTCTAACCTCCATAATAGTAAGGCAGAGTGTCGAAACCTTTGTCACACACGCAAGCATACCACTTTCAGACTTACAAGAGTCACAGACATAGAGTTGTTGAACTTATAATCAATCCAATACTTAGCATACTGATTAGAAATACATTAATTATGACGCATATTTAATTAATGGTTTTATTCATAATATTGTCACTAACGATGTCAATGTTCATTCTTTCTGAACAACTGATAATACTCGGATTGCTTGTGTTCGTGTCTGTGTAAAAATACTAGCAGATTGTGGAACCCCAAAATTATAAGGCTAATTCTTCTGATAAACATTTGGGTCCTTCTATAAATTATCTACTTAAAGGATTTTTTCGGCGTTAAAATATGATGTGACGTTTTTATTTGACTTTAATAAATTTTATTTTCCATTAAAACCTACTTATAATTTTAGTATACGCATCTTCTCCACCTGTTTAGGTCGGCATCATCATGCATGCAGCCTAACACACGAATAAATCTCTCCGAGGCCCCTGTAAGGGCCCCACCGCTTCAACTAGCATTTATGCTAGCAATTGCTATTTTTAACTATGTAATTCTAGTAAATTGAAGGGCAACTCTCATATCGTATTACGTAGGTCATTTCCTACAAAATGAAACATTATATACCTTTACATATTCATATTACATCGCAAAGTACAACCGAAAAAACTTTTGGCTCTGAAAATTTTATAGATAGAAGATAAAGGCCCTAACCATGATCAATAAGCTTTATAAAACTACTACACTAATAATGGATATGAAAAGGAAAAATAACTAAAATGACAGTTGCTCATGTCAATGACACGATATACACCACACCAACCACAGTCCATTATCGTTTTGATACGATGAATTTTTATTAAAATATTGTATTCAAAACCACGACCTCGTGTTTGATGGACCGTTATTCACTTACGACTTCGTAATAATACATCAAGTCATCTCAAGGTTGAAATGTTCCACCCACACGGCAAACAAAATGAACAACAGTACGGCAATACGGCAAACATTACGATATTTAGGTATACACGAAGCCAAGACATATCTCGTTCGTGGTAGTAAACTTTCACTAATTTAAAAAGCTTTTACCAACTTGTTGGTAGCACCCCTTGTGAGTCCGCACGGGTAGGTACCACCACCACGCTTATTTCTGCCGTGAAGCAGCAATGCGTTTGGGTTTGAAAGGTGGGGTAGCCGTTGTAACTATATCGAGACCTTAGAACTTATATCTCAAGGTGGGTGGCGGATTTAAGTGGTAGATGTCTATGGGCTCCACTGACCAGTTAGCACCAGGTGGGCTGTGAGCTCGTCCACCCAGCTAAGAAAAAAAAAAAAATGAACTGCATAAAAAAATAATACAAGCACTTAACAACGAAATTATTTATTACTCCAACATGACTCAAGCCAAAAAATGAGAGCGTGTTCCAATTACGAAGATAAAACTTCAATTCTTATTTCCCTGGTATGCGCCATAATGTCTGCCAACTTGTTTCGTTGTGTCATCCTGTTTACAAACGGCTCAAAATCGATACGTCCTAAATGTGCGCATAAAGACAATTGGTGTGACGTCACGACTTTCCGACACGAGACGATGATGCATACAAAAAAACGATCACTTCAACTTATATCAATGAAAATATGTTTTGCACGCGACAGCGAGTAAGATTATCTTGACCCATAATCCACTGTTCATTTTTACGTTTTTCATTAGCTGTTACATGGTAAGACTGGAAGTTGGATTAAAATTTAACCATGCTATTTTTATAATTCTTATTTTTTCTCTACACCACCCTCGGTTGATTGGTAGAAAGTGCCTTAAACATCAGGTCCATCACTGCACTTTTGTGTATAAAATTGAATCTAACAATGCATTGCTGTTCGTAAGTCTCGCTAAAACTCGAGAACGACTGCACCGATTTGGCTAATTTTGTTCTTGAATTATTTGTGGAAGTCCAGAGAATGGCTAAAAGGTAGATAAATAGGAAAATGCTCGGAATTAAATAAAAATCACAATTTTGTTTTTCCTTTGTCCCCCGTCGGCGGATTCCTTTTGTTTGTTTTATGTTTATTATAAAATACAGCTACAAGTGTATAAACACAAGCTTAGGTCATTTACTTCTCGATAGAGGAACTACGAAGTCTGCCGGATCAGCTAGTATATAAATAAATAAAAGACCTGTGTATAGATTTTTCGATGAAATCGAAACGCTTGGCTTCGCTATTTTCGCAAATGAGCCTAACTATTGCATTGCTGTTAATCTACAAACTAAAGCAATCATTGAAATGTATAACCGATGTACGTACACACAGCACATGACAGCCAACATCCTAGCGTTTTTTTATGGCTTCGATGGGTGGACGAGCTCACAGCTCACTTGGTGTTAAGTGGTTACTGAAGTCCATAGACATCTACAACGCTAATGCGCCACCCACCTTGAGATATAAGTTCTAAGGTCTCAGTAAAGTTATAACGGCTGCGGCGTCCTTGAAACCAAAACGCATTACTGCTTCACGGCAGAAATAAACAGGGTGGTGATACCTACCCGTGCGGACTCACAAGAGATCCTACCACCAGTAAGAATCAATTTCAGTGAATAATGAAAGTATGACAACCAAATACTCTACAGAAATAGGCACGGACCGGTACGAGCCCGCAGGCCTCAAATAGTTATCATTACTTATATCATAATATATAGGTATGTTGCCCACAATTTTAAATGACAAGTAAACGTCTGGGCGTTTACAAGCAATATGCATAACTCAAGATGTTTGAAACAGATCCAATTCAAATGATATAGATGTTGCCACTGTAAAGCACTAAATACAAGAATTTACTTGTATTAGCTAAGTAGACACGTTACGTAATTCAAATTCTTTGAACTTATCTATTATTTTATACATATTATGTTGTTCTCGCCGGCGGCTTTTAAGCAAGTTAGAGCGAACACAGTCTTTCATTTTGTTTATTTTTACATACATGTCTAAACGTATTATATCCTGTTATGAAATATGTATGCGTAATGTAAATAATATGAATAATAAACAGTTAAAATCGTTAGTGTGTGTGTGTATGTGTGTGTGTGTGTATGTGTGTGTGTGTGTATGTGTGTGTGTGTGTGTGTGTATGTGTGTATGTGTGTGTGTGTGTGTGTGTGTGTGTATGGGTGTGTGTGTGTGTGTATGGGTGTGTGTGTGTGTGTGTATGGGTGTGTGTGTGTGGGTGAGTGTGTGTGTGTGTATGTATATGGGTGTGTGTGTGTGTGTGTGTATGTGTGTGTGTGTGTGTTTATTAAGAAATGATGACCAACAGCACTTTGTATATTTATGCCGGTTTCCAAATTAAGGTCTTAGTTGCAAATTTAAGTCTATGATAGACGTCATACTGTAACTTTGCGGCAGATTTACCATAGTCAGTACGGTGAGAATGACTCGTACGGGTTCCTGTTGTGACATAATTAGGCCACAAACAAAATAAGAGAGCATAAAATACGACATAGAATGCAATGATTCATTTTTTTTAAATGAATTAGTACATTAGGCTATTTGGTATAAGCGATTTTTTTGCGAATTTACACAAGAGCTATTTTAAGTTTCAAATTTAGAAAAAAAACTTCTTCGGCAATTTATATGGCGTAAACTTAATTGAGGTTCAATTAAAACATCGAACTGTTGATGCTAATATCAAATAAAACGCACCTTTAATCATAATACAAAAATTAATGTTGCATATCAAGCGACATCTCTTAAACCGAATAGCCTTTCACCCCTTGATATTATTTAAAAAAAAGTATTGATTGCGTTACGCAGTGTATTATATGACGAGTTGGGGTCAAGGGACTCATAGTCCTGATTAATACGTAGAACGTATGCATCATCTACACAGTTCAGTGAAATTTACAAAAGAATATACTGTTTCTTGGGTTCCTATTGAATATACGACATACGTAGTGAATTTTGATTTTGTTAAAATTAAGACTTAAAACCAACTACCCGCAAAAAAAATGAACATAAATAATACAGTTTTTCTGGTTCATTCACTGCTTATCTATACTTATCGGAAATGGGCTATGTATGTGCAGAAACGCCTGACCATGTAAACATAGACTTATACGATTATTCACTTACACGTTTCAATCGTCCTTCTCTATCAGTTATTAGCTCAGTGATCTCTTTTGATATCCATATTCTCGTAAATTATATTAATCAACTATGTATTCTATTCCTTGTTTTATATTGGTTATGAGAAATGGATGGTTATGAGAAAAAATAATTTCTTCTACAGTAATTCCGGGTGCGAAATTAGGTCTTATTGAGCCCGCTGTAGTTCAATGGAACAAAAACGGAGCTTAAATTTAGAGACTGGTCAAGTATCAATGTATTGGAATGGAATCGATGCTATTGAATCGAATTTGTTTTAAAAATATATATTATTCTTTAGTAAAACATCTAATTATTAAATAAGTGCCACAAAATAACAATCTAAGTAACAAATTCAATCCCCAAGATCGTAATTTTAAAAACAAGATTTTACATCAGCGTAAATGAATATTAATTTGCCTCTTAATATGTTTTTAACGTAGTATTTTTTCGTTCGCATCGTGACGTAACGCACAAATTTTCTAAACAATTCTAGAATTTCTGTCGTAAAATAACGAGAACGATCATATCATCGTCAGATATAAAGCCCTTTTTCCGTGAACAACGCAATTGTTGACTCAAGGAAAAGGCTTGTCCCCTACAAGGGGAATTACCAACGTCCGAGAGTGCATTAGAGATGTTACCTAGATCTATGGTACTACTTAAGAGTTATCAACTTCTGAATTCGTCTGATTCATCTCTGAAGATCGTGTCTAGTTTGAAAACTCTAGTCTCTAACGGCTTGCACAATTACTATCTACCTGTTTCTATTTTCAAGTCTCTAATGATTCATAAATAGGCATGCCGGTGAGTGGAGCTATCAGGTTTGGCCAATATGGACCAATGTTTATATGGTTGACGGCATTAGCAAAAAAATAATGTAAAAGTGAGTCTAGTAGTCAATGCTAATACACATAATTCGTGAGTCACACAGTATGAAAAAACACTTTGCCGTATCAGTCATCCATTATCATCATGGCATTCTATCTCACTGTTATCACAGTATCCGTTTCTTTACAATAAGCCAATGTACAATTGTTTTATGACACATGCGATCATCTTTCATTTTAATGAGTTTCTCCGATTAGCAACATACATAAGCCGGTGGGTCAAGATGCGATCGCTCGCGGTGTGATATTAGAATTTGGCAATTTTTTTAATTACTTTGGTGGGTAGACGAGCTCACGGCCCACCTGATGCTAAGCGGTTACCGGAGCTCATAAACATCTACAACGTAAATGCCGCCACCTACCTTAAGATATAAGTTCTAAGGTCTCAGTATAGTTACAAAGGCTGCCCCAACCTTTAAACCGAAACTCATTACTGCTTCACGGCTGAAAGAGGCAGGGTGGTGGTACCTACCCGTGCGGACTCCGAAAAGTCCCACCACCAGTATTTCTTTTCGACGTAATTGTGGGATTCAATTTAATCAAAGGCAAACGAGCATACGGCCCACCTGATGGTAAGTGGTCACCGTCGCTCATGGACGTCAGCAATTCCAGGGGCAGAGCCAAGCCGCTGCCTAGACATTTATGCTCTCAGGGTTCTAGAATAGGATAGTACTATTGACACTTCAAACTCATGATTTGTAATGGGTGATGGCATTAATGTTGTAAGGACTATTGAATAGACTAGTTCTATTGAATAAGCCATGTTCCATGTATAGACTCTATTAGACTACTAGTAATAGACTATCTATCTATCTACTCTAATAGACTATTCGATTTGCAGTGTGATGAGGTATACATATACTCGTGATACTGACTTGTGATTATTTGTTTGGTCAATGATATTGTTTTGGAGGGAAACAAGAAAAAAAAAGTTTTTATGTCGTCTATTCCAACAATTCAAATTGTACGTAATTGTTTTTAACGATTTACTGATGACACTTACAGACAACTTATAGATAATGTTGTTTTTAGAGTAATATTACTGTGACTGTTTGATTTAATTTAAATATCTCCAAAAATTACATACGAATAGTCATCAATGAGATTTTTATAATAAAAACATAGATTCGATCGTTTTTGAAGGCGAGATTTATTCGCGTAAGTTGCCTGAAGACCTGAAGCTTGGGCTGATACTAGACGGCTTACGAAGATCCTGGACACCCGAGAAACTAAGCCTTCACAGTATTTTGATGTTTTTCATTGCACCAGAAGTTAGGGCGAGCTCATGAGTGAAATTAACATATTATTATTATATATTTCTCATAATTCAAAAAAATTATGAACAATTTAACGTTACAAATAATACTTTAATGCTTACATTTGTAATTTTACCTTGTATTAGAAGAACTTACAAGTTTTTAGCATTGCACAATAAAATGGTGCTGTGTGTGTAAATTGTAATTTGATTATTGTGTTTATCTTCACATGAGGTGTGCACAGACAAAAAACGGGTCGCGTGTAAATATTGTTTTGTTGATAAACGTCCTTCAATGTAAATTATAAGGCAAACTTAAAGACAAATCGAAATTTATTCTTCATCTTTTGAAGTATTTTTTCCCTACCTACCTATTTACTAGTAACCTAAGGGGCTTTTCCAGCTCTCCAGAAGATAGACCAAAGACTTTTCTGCCTCATTAAAAGATGATCAAAAGAGACTTGGATCAAAACAATTTGGAATATGCATGGCGTAAGTTTAAAGACAATATATTTGATGCATTTCAGAATTTCCTAATGTTGGAATTTCACTTAAAATCTGACATATCACAACGTAAGAACTTCGGGTAAATGAAACCATGTAAGCATCAAGAGCTGAACAGAATGTAATTTCTGCCTTTTGGTCTTCAGTATATGAAATTGAAACTTCAAACTGGAAATTAGTTTCAAACAATGCAAAATTTAAACATAATGCAACATCAGTATAGAATACATAAATAGTTTTAACATAGTTTATATATTGTTTTATAAATCAACCCAAATTTGTTTCTTTATGATTAATTTGTAGCAAAACGTTTCTGTTTTCTATTTAGTACTCAATAATTATTTGCCTTTGTAATAATAACTTTCAATTCGTAATTATCAGAAGGAAATTTACCAAGTGTGCAAACATGACTTTATTGTTCGTTTATAATAAAAATTTTGAACCTCCTGGATAAACTCCTGGGTTCTGCCACATTTCAGTTGTGTTGGCTGCGAGAAAGAAAAAAGCAAATTAATAAAACTAAATATTAAATACATACACATGCTCTCGTAATTTGGTTGGTCCTTCGAGTTTAGTTTTTCGGAAGCCGTTTTGTTAAAATTCCACTTACAATCTCCCGATGTTCAAACTGTAACAAGAGAATATTAATTTGTCGATATATATCTCTATCTATACAATACCTGTACATAATTCGATAGTAATATGATGATAACACATATCAACTACAGGAATGTTCAATTTAGATTGATATCCTTGTCTTTTTATTCATAACTTTACAACACACAAGAGACTGATATCGAAAACAGTCTACCTCAATATGTTTAACTCTGTGTATGGTGTAACTGTCAAGGCAATACAATAAATGGGTGTTACATTTTTTTAAACAAACTATTCAGTTTAAGTCAGGTCACATCAATAAAAGAAGAAAAAGTTAAAAGAATGTTCAGCTTCTAGAAAAATCGTTTAGTGAAAGTGAAAGTTGTTCATACTTCTTATGGTTTACTAGTCTACTTATAATGTGATAAGTTATACTATTTTACATTAGTTTAGTTTTACATTTTTAAATCTATATACAATATTGGTGTTAATTATGGAAGTTGAGTTAAAAATGATGCTCTATAGTGTATTATTGTGCAATAAGATTTTCATTAGAAAATGTTAATGTAACATTAATTGTAGCAGATCACATTATGCGCTCACACTGGTACAGCTATATGCTGAAATAGCTTCTCAAGGCTATCAGCTTAGGTAGGAAAAAAAAAAGGTACAGCTACCGACAGCCATGGCAAACGATCGGTGCGAGCATGTAGGTAACTCAATTTCCACCAAAAGCAAAATAATGTGAAAAATTATGTCGGTCTTGAATTTTGTTGTAAATATAATCACAATAAATAAACAAGATTGGCTTATTTTAATTTTTCTTTAATTGTTTAATTCGACTTGATTGATTAAATATTTTTTAGGTGAAATTAATAGTAGTGACTAAATACATGAATGACGTCATTTAATACACGGTTTATTAATGTGAATTGCAACGAAAAAACTGTCTTATTTGTAGATTGCTATTTACGTGTAGTATAGCAAGACACCTAAAAAAATCATGATTCGAAAATCAAAGACCTTGGAAAGTACTAGATTAATCGCGCAATAAAAATCGATACGTTTTCAAACATTCAGACCGAAAATATTTGAGTATATTTACCTTCTACACAATGAACTTCACAATTGATTCACTTCAAAAATACAATCTTCGTCGCTTTAGATGAACACAAGCAATTTTTTTCACAATTGAAACACAAAATATCGCACAAGAATAAAATGCTTCTGTTTTCGTTGAATTTCACTCGGCTCTCTTATGTCAGTTTTGTCACACACTGCGTTAAATCAATATTGCACTCAGATCATTGGATAAATTTTGTTATTCCACTGGATCAATTATTTTATTGGTTCTAGGGAACTGACTATTTGTAGACAACCAATCAGCGATAGGAAAATACAGCCAACTTTTATTTCGCGCACACGCTCATGCAACGGAAAATTAAACCATACAACCAAATATTTTATGTCATGACGACACCAATCAAGCCTTTTGTGTTTTAAGGACGAAATTAAGACATTATAGCTGTCATAATGTAGTAATATTGTATGTTTCCTTTTATTTTAGTTTTCGAGTATTAAAAATAATTGTAATAGAACATTTTTATGGTCTTATTAGAAAAAGCAAAAAATTAAAGGTTTATAGAATTTGTTTTCTTTGCTTGACTGATAGAATGAACGTAGTAAGCAAAATTTATGAATGGGGAAACACGCATTAGCTATGCAAAATGTCATTTACCATGATTGGGAATAGTTAGTGTGGATCGGGAATAGTAGCGCAAAACATGACTGTTTTAATCTCTGTAAACAAAGATAACATTAATTAAAAATATATTACTCTTAAAAAGCACCAAGCAGACACCAATGCAGAAGGAAATCCTTTTTTTAATGCTTAGATGGGTGGACGATCTCACAGCCCCTTGGTGTTCAGTGGTTACTGGAGCCCATAGACATCTACAACGTAAATGCGCCACCCACCTTGAGATATAAGTTCTAAGGTCTCATTAAAGTTACAACAGCTACCTCACCCTTTAGACCGAAACGCATTATTGCTTCACGGCAGAAATAGGTGGGGTGGTGGTACCTACCCGTGCAGACTTACAAGAGGTCCTACCACCAGTAATTACGCAAATTATAATTTTGTGGGTTTAACTTTTATTTCACGATGTATTCCTTCACCGTGAAAGTCAATTGTAAACATTTGATAAGTACGTATTTTATAAGAAAAATTGGTACCCGCCTGCGGGATTCGAACACTGTTGCATCGCAAGATACGAATGCACAGAGCACCTTATCCTCTAGTCTAGGCCACGACGACTTACGCGGAAGTAGCATTGGATTGGTCACATATTGAGAAAGTCCGGTATCCACCTATCAAAGAGAGCACTGACCTGGAAAGTGTCTGGCAAAAGGAAGAGAGGCCGCCCCAAAACAACTTGGCGTCGGTCAGTGGAGTAGGAGCTAGGTGTCTTGGGCATAATGTGGGAGGAGCTAGAACAGACTGCCCAAGACCGATGTAAATGGAAGGATTTGATTCGACCCCTCCATTCCAGCAGAGGGTAATAGGAAAGAATGATGATGATGATTCTTAAAAAGCCATTGTTCTTCATTTACCTGTAGATCTCTTTTAATAATCATGACACTAAAAATTTTGCAATTAAAATAAATTGGACATTACGGGACTCCACAGTTATGAAACATCAAAGATGTAGTTGGTTGTAATTTATAATTAAACCTAATTAAACCTTTAAAGAAAACGTGATGTGTAAATTAATTTGTAAATAATTTTAAAAGAAATATAAAGTGTCGTTACAAGCAGTGGACGCTTAAGCATAGCATTTGTATTTATAGCCTAGCGATCAGCGAATAGGTAGGGAAAAAAATAGCCTAGGGTGTTTACTTTTTTTTTAGATCATGGGGTAATTGTAATAATTGTAAATAAGTGTAAATATTAAGCGTATTATTTATGTTCCATAGACGACAGAGTAAGAATGCGGCTCGGTCGCGGACTAGCATAATTTGGAGACAGAATGCCTTCTGTTGAGGGTGACCTCTAAGTGACCTTCGCAGCCCAGAATATGGGTTGGCCAGAAAGAGTTGGTGTGGAGGTTTGAAGTAGTGTTAGGAGAGCGATCCCTTTAAGTGCCTTGGTAATTATATTAAAGGATTTAAAAAAAGATATTGTAGTATGGACTGTATTATTCCCTTTGCTTGCACTCGGGAAAAAAGTTTTGAACTTAAATCCATGGTTAGGTCTATGACCATAGATTATACCATAGAGTTGTTGTAGGTACTTATTAACTCCATGGAATAAAGGTGACTGAAGTTAGCCCCTCAAAAAAATTTTTCTTTCCTGTTTTCTACTTATTTTCTATTAATTCGTTTGTTCATCATTTGTTCTTGATTGTTCACTGTTAATAATTGTTTGTTCTGCATTTATTTATTTTAAAAAATTATTAAAAATATATGTACAAGTTAGCCCCTTGATTGCAATTTTTAATATTTTTTCGTCCTTAATGGCTCGTAAATATTCATTTTCGATTGTTCTTATATAAAATACGTTTGTTCTCTTTCGAAATCACTCATTTTTTGTTTAATTAACTATTTGTATTAATTGAATAAATGTCTGCAAAATATGTGTACTGCGCATGCGTCAACTATAATGCCTCAACTTTCTACGCGGTTTTAATCGTGAAAAAAAAACAATTAAAAATCCTGAAGGATCAATTAATTGGTATACAATTTAATTAAAAAAATACAAAATGTGTGTAATTCACACGTGGTAGAAGTGAAACCTTCCAAAATTAAAATACAATTATCCTAAACGTCTTAAGTATATGTAAAATGTTGTCATTAGTAAATAATTGTAAGGTAGCGCCCTCTGTGAATTGATATTTTAATTTCACGTATAATCCTAAATTAAAATTCACTACAAGAGCTTTCATACACACGTTAGTATTAAAAAATTTCACAGATGGCGCTGTATTAAATACCTAGTCAGGTCATAAATTCTGTCACATGTTTAATGTAAAATAATTGAAACAAGTTTATTCATTATGTAACCATTCATATACCAAAATGAACTTAACAAAACATAGATTCTTATGACACTAAAGTTTATTCAAAATGACCTCCGTGATTTTGAATACAGGCCTTCAATCTGCGCGGCCAGTCGTCTATCGCAGCACGAACGAGGTCCATGTCAATATCGGCGGCTGCCTTAATCAAGGATGTCTTGAGTGACTCCAAATTGGGATGAGGCTTTGAGCACGCCTTTTCCTCCAAGTGTTGCCATATCTTGTAATGTAACGGATTCAAATCTGGACTGGAGGAGGGCCAGTCTTCGTGCCGGATGAAGTCGATTTCACGCGCCGCCAGCCAGTCTTGTGTGCTCTTCGCTCTATGAGCTGGCGCCAAATCTTGTTGGAATACCCAGTGCCTGTTATTGAACATGGTACGAGAAACAGGTTCCACAAGGTTCGTTAGGACTGTATTTGATACACAACTGCATTCGTTTTTACACCTTTCTCACAAAAATGTACCTCTGTTAAGCCCCAACAAGAAACTCCCAACCATACCATGAGCGAGGATGGAAAATGACCTCGTTGGACATGCGGAATACGGTTGCTCGCTTCTTCACTACTGTGTGCGTACACCTTATCATTTTGTTTGTTGTAGCTCTCTTCTACGGTAAAAATTTTTTCATCCCAAAAAAGAATTTCCCGATATATTTTTTCCGCGTACCGCTTCAACAAAGCGCGGCATCTCTTCAGTCTCAGGTCCATTAGACGAGCATTCAAACGATGTCCTGTTTTTCTTCGATATGCCCAAAGCCCTAAGTCTTCATTTAACACCCTTTTCACCGTGGTTCTGCTTAACCCCATCTGAAGGGCCAACAGTTTCTGCTTACGTTTGGGATTTCTTTGAATTCGCGCCTTCACAGCTTTTATCACTGCTGGAGTCCTAACAGATCGAGGGCGACCACTTCTTGACCTGTCATCTACACTAGGGTCTTCATTGTATCGTTTGATGGTACGATAAACGAATCTTTTGGTTATATTCAAATTTTTCAGTATGTTAAAAATTAGAATTGGCGCGTAACCATAACGATGCAACGCAATAACTGCAACACGGTCTTCTTTAAGCGTCCACTCCATATTTAAAAATGAGTAAAAATTCTAAAAGTATACATTTTTATTTTCATGAACAATTCGAAATTCGAATTCAATAAACTTTTTTGTGGCCAGCATTCTAAAAGAAAAGTTTTTACTGTGTGACAATACTTATGACCTGACTAGGTAGTATGTATATTTCTGTCTCATTCTTTGCTGGCTTCATCCTACACATTTTTGTATTTGTGTCTCTTACCTGTCATTTTTTCCGTTGCATCCGGTTTGAAATCACAACGATTCTAAAGAAGTTTTCACTTCAAAATTAAAAATAAATAAATGACATAATGTGCATTCGCGTAAAGTTAGACCAAATACATTTTTTCCATCCTCTTACCTATCGTATTAAAATGTTATTTTACTAATGTTAGGAATATAATTTCCGCGTAAAGTTAGACCAAATACATTTTTCCATCCTCTTACCTATCGTATTAAAATGTTATTTTACTAATGTTAGGAATTTAATTTCGACTGTGTAAAAAAGTTATTATAATGTATACCTACATTATCTCTTGAAAGATAAATAATGAACATATTTATTTATTTGTTTATATTACCTATGTGAACTCCCTATCTTTTTTATACCTTCATAACGATAAGTAGGAGGATGGAAAAAATGTATTTGGTCTAACTTAACGCCAATGCACATTATTTAATTTTTTTTTTTTTTTTTTAATTAAACTGTATGCCAATTAATTGCTCCTTCAGGATTTATATTTGTTTTTTTTTTCACGATTAAAAGCGCGCAGAAAGTTTAGGCATTATAGTTGGCGCATACGCAGTACACATATTTTCCATACATTTATTCAACTAATAAAAATAGTAAATTAAACAAAAAACGAGTAATTTCGAAAGAGAACAAACGTGTTTTATATAAGAACAACCGAAAATGAATATTTACCGGTCATTAAGGATGATAAAATATTAAAAATTGCATTAGAGGGGCTAACTTGTAGGTATATTTTTAAATATTTTTTTTAAATAAATAAATGCAGAACAAACAATTATTAACAGTGAACAATCATGAACAAATGATGAACAAACGTATTAATAGAAAATAAGTATAAAATAGGAAAAAAAAATTTTTTTGAGGGGCTAACTTCATTCACTTATGGAATAATATATTATACATATTAAGTGTATAATCTATGGATTATACACATAATATATTCGTCTATGGACTTTTTGGCGGGGACGCGAGGAGTGAAGTTGTGTGATTTGTTTTATTTTGTCTATTTAGTGTTTCTTCAGGTTTAAATGTGTAATAATGGTGGTTTATTAACTGTTTAATATCTGTGAAAGTGCACAAATGTGGGAAAATGAAACAAAGCTGCTGGACGTAACTTCTCGGGTTCCTCCAAAAAGTCCACTGAAAAAATCTCAGTAAATGACCACCATTTTACTGCGATTATATTTCATCCCATATCATCTCATTTCATTAAATTTCATCCCAGTTGATTAATGTCTCAAATTAATCATCTTTATTTCATTTCACTCCATATTATCATTTTTCATAAAATTAAGAAAATAAAGTAAAATAAGACATGATTTAAAGGTCTTAGTTACCAGGTCATAAAATCTCTTAAAAAAAAATAAAAAAAAAATATATATTCGTCTATGACTATAACCTAAGAATTGTTCTCTTGTTTTCATTTTCCCCTTCAAATATACAAGTAAACAATAAAATCAAAGAATGAATAATTTAACAGGAAATAAAATTTTGAAAACTATTACAGGTATTGAATTCTTAAATAGACTAAGACACTTCAACAGCGAAGCCTTCTTATTCATTTTAACTAGTGTTCATTTTAACTAGTGTTACCATTTTCAATGTAATATTTCCAGGATTGCGAAGTTTTAGTAGTTGTTCTGCATTATTTACGAAAAATTGGCGCGTCGCAAGAGGTCTTCCAGTGAACCGGAATGCTGAAGGAATTCTGACCGATGGCCCGGACTACACCTTCCTTGATGGAAGACCTACACCTTTGTTGGTAGGATTTTATTATTTTTCATTAAAAAACCATATTACTCTTAAATAATACAGAACTTCCTAACGACATATTATACAAACAAGTTGAATAAAAATGTTGAAATGTAGCTTATTAAATTATTGAAAATTAAAATGCCGTTTAATCCATTGTCAAATATTCAGCCAAATAACTAAACAGTCTAAATACGACAGCACTAATGATTGAAGTAACATAGGTGATTGTCTAAATAATGTATTATAGTCTGCATTCTGTTTTTGTTTTGCACTAAATTTCATAATGTCTTTCACCTATTCTCTAGTAGTCATTAAATAGCCTATCGCTTTACGCTTGGACTTATAGTACTGTTGGTTATCAGCCAGTACCTCATCTAAATAAGCTCGTCCACCCATCTAAGCAATAAAATATATGTTTATTTCAGCATAAACAAAAACTAAGGATGCAACGACAGAGGCAACTAGCTGAACAGATAGTGACATTATCCTCCGAACTGCAGTTTGCCAAAGATAGATATCAGAAGATACAAAAAGAAGAACAAGAGAAACGACAAGAAATCTTAAACAACAGACTCAAACCAAAAGGAATGATGTTGCAGAAGAAAAATTTATCATAAAAAATGTAATTGTAAAGTAGTTGTAAATGAATTAGAAATTGAAATAAAGAATACTGTTATTTCTGCCTTACTGTAACAAATTGATTATGTAGTATTGTTGGCAGACCTGTTGTACAGTGTTATTGATATTAAATTATATTTAGTAATGTTCTTGGTTTGTTTGCATGTGACCAGGATATGTATGGAAATGGTAGTGCAAGATAGAGGGGGAAGAGGTCAACTGAAGAAGATTATATGAGAAAAAGAGGAGTGAGTGTTGAGATTATGGCTGATAGAGGAGAATGGAATAGAAGAAATCGCTGTGCCATCCACGTCTAGTGGGATATGGTGGAGATAAAGAAGAAAAAGAGTTGTTTGTTCATTGTATCTTGTTATTAATGAGTGTGAATCAATTTCTGTCTGGGCACACCTTTTGTATTTATAAGATGTGGTATAAGGATAGAGGTTAATTAGTTTTTTTTATTAGTTATTTATTAGATATGCTGGGTTTTTATAAGGAGCACTGATCTTTAACATCTCACTAATTTATCCATATTTTTTAATGACATGTATATCGACATATGAAAAAAAAAATGTACTGAAATTTGAAAATATATAATATTATATTTTGGCACATTGTGAATTTGTACAGATCCTTTATTTTTGACTCTTGCACTTAACTATTTTGAGTGGTGGGAGGGCGTATCGTAAGCTCATTCAAAGGGTTGATACCGCTACCACTCATTTCTGATAAGAAACCTACATTAGAATTGCGACTTAAACCTAATGTTTCAAGATTTCACTTAGCACTTCAATTAGCACCAGGCGAGCTCATTCACACAACTATACGATAAATAAACAGAAACACATAGCACAATTGACTGAATGAGTTTTTTTTGAAGTGAAACTTCTTTAGGCGCATGAGGGTAAAATTTTTACAGATGTAACGTCACGCAGGTATGCAACGGAAGTGTCGAAAGAGAGAGAGAGAGCGATCGAGACCGATTGAGAGAGATTAAGACAGGGCGAACGTAGCATGAAGCAACTAGCCATGGAGTGAGAGTAGGGAGCAAGCAAGTGTGAAAGATCGTGAGAAAAAGTGAGACAGAATGCTCAGTTCCTACATTAAAACGTACGTATAAAGTATTTTATTTTTAATACAGCGCCATCTGTGAGATGTTTTAATACTAACGTGTGTATGAAACCTCTTGTAGTGAATTTTAATTTAGGATATACGTGAAGTTAAAATATCAATTCACAGAGGGCGCTACCTTATACTATAAAAGGTGATTAACAATTATTTACTAATGACAAAATTTTACTAATTGTATACTTAGACATTTAGGATAAGTGTATTTTAATTTTTGAAGCTTTCACTTCTAACACGTGTGAATTGCACACATGTTATTTATTTAAATAATGGACAAATCATAGTAATATATTGTTTAGATTGGCCAGGTATGGCTGAGCGGTCGTTCCGTCATCGTCCGTAATCGGTAGAACTAAATTCATTGTAATAAAAAGCTTTATATTATACTTAATGAAAATAAAAAACTGTTCCAATTGCGTCCACAACCTGACTTGCCAAATTTGGCGCCATTATTATTGCTATTGCACCTTTGTGCTCTGTCAAACGGGCTACGGTATGAACTGTCATAGGCTGAAATAAATCATGGCCCCATAAAGGATTTCTGAAATTTTATCCCAAAGGTTTCACTTTACAGCAATGCGGAAGCCTATTATCGTTGTCAATTACCAGCCTAACAGAACACTGTAGCAGGCTTTCAACACATTGGCGTACATGACCGCACTCTAACAATGTTAAATTCCCGTTTTCATAATTTGCTGACCTGGAAATAAATGTTTCGCTACAATATTCATTTTCCAGGTTTAAAATTTTAGCGTAACGTTGAGATTGCGATGAAATTTCTGATGGTACATACGCTGCTTAATTGCGTTAAAGTTAGTTCAATGTCTTTTTTTTTTATTGCTTAGACGAGTTGACGAGCTCACAGCCCACCTGGTGTTAAGTGGTTACTGGAACCCATAGACATCTACAACGTAAATGCGCCACACACCTTAAGATATAAGTAGGTACTAAGGTCTCAGTATAGTTACAACGGCGGCCCCACCCTTCAACCCGAAACGCATTACTGCTTCACGGCAGAAATAGGCGGCGCGGTGGTACCTACCCGTCCCCCTGATCGTCAAATAAGAATAATTTCTCCTATTGCTATTGCTATTGCTATCGATGCGATGTGATCG
The DNA here is from genome assembly GCF_030267445.1 of Bombyx mandarina. Lineage (NCBI taxonomy): Eukaryota > Metazoa > Arthropoda > Insecta > Lepidoptera > Bombycidae > Bombyx > Bombyx mandarina. The sequence goes on from NC_143218.1 coordinate 7,067,430, forward strand.
TATATAAAATCGTCGCCAAGACGCGTCGTCAGTACGTTTCTGTTTGAAAGGAATTTAACTGCTTGAGAAAGGCTCTGAGTTCTTAGAGATTTAGATAGGAATAAATTGAGAGAAAAATTGACAATTCTAGTGTAATCTAATACAGTAAAGTAGTTAAAACTATTGTGAGACATTAATGTTTTTGCATTGAATATTTAATTTATTTATTTGTTTATTATTTAAAATTATTTAAATCGCCCTCGAAACCTCGTTACCTATTAATTTTTGCATTACTCAATATTTATAAAAAAACAAAGTTATATCTAATCCTTTAATTTATTTTTTAAAAATAAACAATAGTCGAATTCAAAAACAATCCAAGTAAGTAGTATATTCTGTTCACAATTCCTACTAATATAATATAATTTAAAATTAAAGTTTACATTAACTTAGTTATTTTTTTAAGATAATCAGTTATAACTAGAGTTGCTGGAAGATTACAAATATTTTTTATCGTTGTAAATTGGCAGAGGAGTTCACGAAGCACCTAATGTCAATTGGTTTTGTTTTTTTGAAGGTTTAATGGCCTGGTAAGTGTCAAGTAGATTTGAAGTCCATACACCCGAGGACTTGCTTAGTGGATTCAATTTCCATGTACAATACCGACCGAATGTCTCAACATATAGTGCCCGACAAATATCCCACACTGCTATTTATATTAAACTACTATCAACTCAATAAAAAAATACAATATGGATGTAATAAGTTGTGTCGGCTTTAAATGATGTAATATTTTTATTTTTCCTAGAACGACACAACACGCATGAGCGTCGTGTCCGCTGAAGTTAAAGACCATGTGCTTAGTGCGAGGTTTTTAACATTCTCGATAGAGTTAACTCAAATTTTTGTATGGAGTTGGAAGTTTGACTACGTTTGTCGCTAGGGGTGCTGTTCCAACTCTACGTGAGAACGTTAAAAAACTGCCACTAACCACACGGACGAAGGAATTTCAAAAACATGCCATCGAGAAATCAGCCGCAAAAATAGAACTGCAAAATATAGCATTCTTCCAGATTACAACATTAATGTATAAATAAACTATGGTCTATCGTAGAATCATTCATAGCACTCATCCATCCTTGTTGCAAGAGATCATTGTTGCCATATACAATAAAACTGCTTAACTTCATAGTTTTGGGATGAAAGTAAACATAATTTACAATTTTGTCTTTATTACTTTTTTATTTTTAGCTTTCGACTAAGAAAGTAAGAAATAATAAAAAGCACTACTAACTCCACTTCTTGGCGTCACTCCGTCTTCCTCCGTTAGAGAATTTTTAAAGGTCCTTAGCTAGTAGCAGTTTATCTGCGTCCCTGTGTTGCTGATAATCATGAACGAGGGTATTCAAAAATGACAGAGAGTGTGAAGGCTTTACAAAGTGTCCGGAGCCAGCGATCTGAATCCAGGGTGACCATGCGAGCACTATCATAAAATTTGTTCATTTTCATGACATACGTCCCCAGATAAAATCAGAATAATTTACTGCATTTTCACAGTCATTTTACCGTAATTAATCGCTCCTTTATCGTTCATCGCTTTACCGGCATTTATGATTTGTTTAGCGTTATTTTTTAAATAAGACTTTACGTAGAAATCACCGAATAAATACAAGAATAACACTGTATTGAAGCAGACAACGAAGAGCAGACCATGTGCCGGCTGACACTCAGACGAAACGTGATTGATTATAATGTGCAGAAACATCATTACGAATTGAACCTGGAGAGAAGAAAACATTAACTTTACATTAAAGGAACGTATAGAAAATAAGGGAATGCGGGGCAGGGGTATTGAACTCCTTCGTATAAAATCATATGGGTGTTTCCACCTTGACCAGATTTTCGGTTCTTAATCTTTATGCAACTTTTGCAGTTCGTATATTTGAGTGGATTTAATATGCAATGTTTTCTCTGTTTACTGTGTTAGCATCGATATAGTTTCTTATAGATAGTTTTACTGGTCGTAGGCCCTCTCGTGTGTCCGCACGGGTAGGTACCACCGCCCTACCTATATCTGCCGTGAAGCAGTAGTGCGTTTCGGTTTGAAGAGTGGGTCCAAGGTGGATGGCACATTTACGTTGTAGATGTCTATGGGCTCCAGTAACCACTTAACATCAGGTGGGCTGTGAGCTCGTCCACCCATCTAGCAATAAAAAAAAAGTTATTAGAGCTTGTGATCCCCATAGAGTTTGAAGACTGCTAGTTCAATGCTATGAACTTGCTATGGACGCTATCATTCAAAGCGGAACACACGTAAGATAGATGAGAATTTGTAGGTTTAATTACCATTTCGAGAGTTGAAAGGTTATTTGGTTAAAGCGACATTTCGCTTAATACGCGACATTTATCCTTATAATTAAACGTCCGTTTTATTTGGTATTAGCATCAACAGTTCGACGTTTTTAATTGAACTTCAAGTTCACTCCATTGAAGTAGCCGAAGAAGTTTTTTTTGTTATGATATTTTGGAACGAAGTCCCTTATGGGACGATGCTGGAGGGGTACCCTTACCGGGAAAAAACGTCCGTAACGTAAGATTTTTATTAGTAATGCGCACAGTGTACGACTTAACTTTGTAATAACGTACAAAAAATAACATATTTTTTTATCGTTCATTGACCACGATATCAGGTCGATCGTTTGCGCAATACACTAACTCGTATGCAATCAACCGTGAATGAAGTGTACCACAATAAGTTCGCACGTTACCGGATGACCGTGGGTTGTTGCGAAACCTCTAGTTTTATTTTCTTTATACCTCGAATAGAACTTAAAATTAATATTTTTATAATAAGGAACTTCGTTCCTATCCGGTTTCCCACGATGCCACACATCTTTTTTTCCAAATTTTAAACTTGAAATGGCTCTGCTGTAAAGTTGCAAACACGTCGCTTCAACCAATTAGGCTTTCCCTCGTCGATTTGAGAAGTTTTATTTATACCTAAAAAAGCTTACCAGCTGCATAGCAGTGATGTACTTCTTCCACCACAAGTATTTCGTGATCCTCGGGAAAACGGACAAACAGTAATATCCGTACATGATAATGTGGACGAAAGAGTTAATGGTTCCGAGGAAAACTGTGCCATCAGTCCTGCTGTATTTCACCACTGACCACGTGACCAACACCATCGTAGCGTGATGGTAGACGTGAAGGAAGGTCACCTGGCGTTGGTTTTTACGTAAGACGAAGAATATAGTGTCCATCAGTTCCACAACTTTGGCTACGAAATAGTAATGACTCCCGTCTAGGATCTGGAATTTAAATTAAAATACATTAAAAAAATTCTAATAGTCTATTATAATGTAAGCTTAAGTCGTTTACAGTACGGTTCCGAAATGAAGAGCTTGGAGACGAATTTGATTTGATTAAAGAAGATCCAAAAAGTACATTATAATTTCAACCTATAATTAAAAAAAAACAGCCATATTTGTCGGATGATAAAGAAGTAGAGATAAATAAACATACTGAGAAAATAATAATTAAATTTAGAAATGACTAACCAAAATTTTTGTTTCGTCTTTTTCGCACAGACATTTCTTGTTCCACATTCCGTATTTACTCATAAATTGGTAGCCCTGAAATATAACATATTTTTGAATAATTAAAAACACTGGTCCGAATATTATTTATTATAAGGGTGTGTTCACATACACGATTAGCTGTACGGCCCAAGTGGTGTTAAGTGGTTGAACATCAATAACTTCAATGTTGTCTCTCACCTTAGAACATGAGCTTTAAGTGTCGACTTAGAGCTGACGTTTTACAGTATTACGGCTTACTGCTTCACGGCAGAAATAGGCAGAGTGGCACCCCGTTGTGCAGACCTACAGTAATCACAGTAATGATGTCGTAGTGGCCTAATAGATAAGACGTCCGGTGTATTCGTGTTGAGCGATACACCGGTGTTCGAATCTCAGGCGGGTACCAATTTTTCTATTTAAATACGTACTCAACAAATGTTCACGATTGACTTCCACGGTGAAGGAATAACATCGTGTAACAAAAATCAAACCCGCAAAATTATAGTTTGCGTAATTACTGGTGGTAGAACCTCTTGTGAGTCTGCGCGGGTAGGTACCACCACCCTGCCTATTTCTGCTGTCAAGCAGTAACGCGTTTCAGCTTGAAGGGTGGGGCAGCCGTTGTAACTATAGTTGAGACTTTAGAACTTATACCTCAAGTCGGGTGACGCATTTACGTTGTAGATGTCTGAGCTCGTCCACCCATGTAAGCAATAAAAAAAATATCACCCAATTCATAATTTTTGTGGATTTTTATTAGTCAGTACAGAACTCGCTGGAAGACCGTGACGAAGTTAAATGTGTTTAAGATGTGTTTAATTGCGATGCCAAAGCAATACCTAAGTATTTATATAATTAATAATATAGCGCCTTGTCTTGTCTACCTGGAACATATCATTGTTATGCCTTCATAAATAATGTAATAAGCTCTCTGCTTTCTCTAATTTAAACAAGTATTATGTTCTGTTATAAAAACGACACAGTGTGTAACGACTCATTGTTTTGAAAGTAATGACGTATGGAGAAGAATAAAGCAATAATAATAACTTATAATCAGCATCAGTCACACAGATCACACATAGTCATCCTGCCCCAATTTTTTGATCCGCCCAAAATTTAACGGTGGGCTCTCTGCTCCTGGCATTGCTGAAGTCCATGGGCGACGGAAACCACTCACCATCAGGTGGGCCGTATTCTCGTCCGCTTACAAGGGCAATAAAAAATATTTGGGATCTCTGTGTTATGGTTATGGTAGGTTATGTTATTGGTAAAAAAAAATGATAGATACTTAGATATGTTTAAATATAGATAGATAATAAAAACCCAGACAAAGAGCAAACAAATCTGTTCATCACATAATATTTGCCCGATGTGGGAATCGAACCCACGACCCTCGGCGCAATAGTCTAAGCCGATCTCTACTGCGCCACCGAGTCAGTCAGTTAGTACCTACACCACTTAACACCAAATGGGCTGTCAGTTCGTTCACCTGTTACACGAGTAACCTTGATTGAATAAAATTTTCGATTGAATTCAATATACCCTTGAACTTTTCGATTTGTGTCAGAGGTGTGAATGTTTTTCAATATAATGTAATATGAGTTTACAAACAATGGGAAGATCTTTTACATTCGATTCAAAGGAGAATGCCTTGAACTTTTTTTTTATGAAATCGTCTGTATATGCATATATACCTAGTCAGGTCATAAGTATTGTCACACAGTAAAAACTTTTCTTTTAGAATGCTGGCCACAAAAAAGTTTATTGAATTCGAATTTCGAATTGTTCATGAAAAAAATATGTATACTTTTATAATTTTTACTCATTTTTAAATATGGAGTGGACGCTTAAAGAAGACCGTGTTGCAGCAGTTATTGCGTTGCATCGTTGCGGTTACGCGCCAATTCAAATTTTTAACATACTGAAAATTTTTAATATAACCAAAATATTCGTTTATCGTACTATCAAACGATACAATGAAGACTCTAGTGTAGATGACAGGTCAAGAAGTGGTCGCCCTCGGTCTGTTAGGACTCCAGCAGTGATAAAAGCTGTGAAGGCGCGAATTCAAAGAAATCCCAAACGTAAGCAGAAACTGTTGGCCCTTCAGATGGGGTTAAGCAGAACCACGGTGAAAAGAGTGTTAAATGAAGACTTAGGGCTTCGGGCATATCGAAGAAAAATAGGCCATCGTTTGAATGCTCGTCTAATGGACCTGAGACTGAAGAGATGCCGCGCTTTGTTGAAGCGGTACGCGGAAAAAAATATCGGGAAATTCTGTTTTCGGATGAAAAAATTTTTACCGTAGAAGAGAGCTACAACAAACAAAATGATAAGGTGTACGCACACAGTAGTGAAGAAGCGAGCAACCGTATTCCACGTGTCCAACGAGGTCATTTTCTATCCTCGCTCATGGTATGGTTGGGAGTTTCTTATTGGGGCTTAACAGAGGTACATTTTTGTGAGAAAGGTGTAAAAACGAATGCAGTTGTGTATCAAAATACAGTCCTGACGAACCTTGTGGAACCTGTTTCTCATACCATGTTCAATAACAGGCACTGGGTATTCCAATAAGATTCGGCGCCAGCTCATAGAGCGAAGAGCACACAAGACTGGCTGGCGGCGCGTGAAATCGACTTCATCCGGCACGAAGACTGGCCCTCCTCCAGTCCAGATTTGAATCCGTTAGATTACAAGATATGGCAACACTTGGAGGAAAAGGCGTGCTCAAAGCCTCATCCCAATTTGGAGTCACTCAAGACATCCTTGATTAAGGCAGCCGCCGATATTGACATGGACCTCGTTCGTGCTGCGATAGACGACTGGCCGCGCAGATTGAAGGCCTGTATTCAAAATCACGGATTTCATTTTGAATAAACTTTAGTGTCATAAGAATCTATGTTTTGTTAAGTTCATTTTGGTATATGAATGGTTACATAATGAATAAACTTGTTTCAATTATTTTACATTAAACATGTGACAGAATTTATGACCTGACTAGGTATATACAAATATCATTATAAGATATGTCGATTTCCTTTCTTCAGTCGTCCTCCTCATGTCTCAGAGTTGAGACCACCTCCATCCATGAGTTCGTTTCCAACGTTGATATAGAAAGCAAAGATGGTGTTTGGAGAACACAATTTTTTTGCAAAATGTTATAATATAATGTTACATAGTAAATTGTAACAAAAATTAAAAATTTTGATGGAGAATCGGGCTCATGCCTCAAGAAGCTTAGACTTATGTACACTTTAGATTCACGAATTACGAATATGGTAAAACGATAAGTATTTGTGCTTAGCTATTAAAAGAATATTGATTTTCAAATACATTGGTATTGCTGACGTTCATAGCCGGTGGGGATATTCGATCCGCGTTAAACGCATAATCTTTCCTCCAGCCTACCTCAATGAGTTTTGTCTTATTTGAATCTCGGACGCAATCGTTGAGACTAGGGTTTTGGTCGCGTCAAATTCGACATTCTCCCCCCAACAACCTTACGCGTAGGCGAAAATCAGGCGATTTCCTACTGTTCCAAAAAATATATTGCCATAGTAACAAGATAGTTCTCAAAATCGAAATAGAAAACAGTAATTAAAAGAGTCAGAGCTGTGACGTCAGTCAAAATTTATAACCAAACTTCACGACACGTAGAGTGATAAAACGCATATAACTTTACTTTGTTTGTTGAACCACGAAAAGTACTTTGGAAGCTATGAGGGAACAAATAAAAATATCCAACAAACATATTATTATATTCTCTTTTCTTCTCTTCCATCAAACAAACAGAATAGAAAAACTAATTAATCTCAATTAACGATCTTTTGAACCTAGCGACTATTGATTTTGTATGGAATACGCAATGAAATCTAAACTCCAATATGCGCCAAAAACATACCTTTGTTTTGTCACAATAAAACAATAATGTTTGCTGTTCATTTCCCGTCTGACGTATGAAAGATGCAAGCGACGTTTCCTTATTGCGACCCGTCTGAGACCAGATGACTATATTTGCATTATGAAATTGCTTTACAGTGTGCGAGACGCATCCATCTACTAACCAGGATATCATTTAGAGACCTCAACCTATAATTATCACGTGTGTAGTAGAAAACGTATACGAGACAAGCAGACCAATACAAGCTATATTTTGATTCGAGTCTATAGTTATATAATGCTAAAATATCGTAACCTAAATAAAACTTAGGTTACGATTTTCCTGAATGAATTTCAATTAGCTCAAGTTCTTAATTTCCAAAATATAGGTTTGGTGATTGACGAAAGCGTCTATGAATACGACGCACCAAGCAATCGCGGGAGCGAAGGATATGTAGTTTTACGAAGAAAGGAAGATATTCTACCGAGCGGGTGATATTGCTCGGTAGACCGACGGTCCGAACGTTGTTGTTCGGAACTTTTATACCTAGTCAGGTCATAAATTCTGTCACATGTTTAATTTAAATAATTGAAACAAGTTTATTCATTATGTAACCATTCATATACCAAAATGAACTTAACAAAACATAGATTCTTATGGCACTAAAGTTTATTCAAAATGACCTCCGTGATTTTGAATACAGGCCTTCAATCTGCGCGGCCAGTCGTCTATCGCAGCACGAACGAGGTCCATGTCAATATCGGTGGCTGCCTTAATCAAGGATGTCTTGAGTGACTCCAAATTGGGATGAGGCTTTGAGCACGCCTTTTCCTCCAAGTGTTGCCATATCTTGTAATCTAACGGATTCAAATCTGGACTGGAGGAGGGCCAGTCTTCGTGCCGGATGAAGTCGATTTCACGCGCCGCCAGCCAGTCTTGTGTGCTCTTCGCTCTATGAGCTGGCGCCGAATCTTGTTGGAATACCCAGTGCCTGTTATTGAACATGGTATGAGAAACAGGTTCCACAAGGTTCGTCAGGACTGTATTTTGATACACAACTGCATTCGTTTTTACACCTTTCTCACAAAAATGTACCTCTGTTAAGCCCCAATAAGAAACTCCCAATCATACCATGAGCGAGGATGGAAAATGACCTCGTTGGACACGCGGAATACGGTTGCTTGCTTCTTCACTACTGTGTGCGTACACCTTATCATTTTGTTTGTTGTAGCTCTCTTCTACGGTAAAAATTTTTTCATCCGAAAAAAGAATTTCCCGATATTTTTTTCCCGCGTACCGCTTCAACAAAGCGCGGCATCTCTTCAGTCTCAGGTCCATTAGACGAGCATTCAAACGATGTCCTGTTTTTCTTCGATATGCCCGAAGCCCTAAGTCTTCATTTAACACCATTTTCACCGTGGTTCTGCTTAACCCCATCTGAAGGGCCAACAGTTTCTGCTTACGTTTGGGATTTCTTCGAATTCGCGCCTTCACAGCTTTTATCACTGCTGGAGTCCTAACAGACCGAGGGCGACCACTTCTTGACCTGTCATCTACACTAGAGTCTTCATTGTATAGTTTGATGGTACGATAAACGAATCTTTTGGTTATATTCAAAATTTTCAGTATGTTAAAAATTTGAATTGGCGCGTAACCGCAACGATGCAACGCAATAACTGCAACACGGTCTTCTTTAAGCGTCCACTCCATATTTAAAAAAGGGGTAAAATTCTAAAAGTATACATTTTTATTTTCATGAACAATTCGAAATTCGAATTCAATAAACTTTTTTGTGGCCAGCATTCTAAAAGAAAAGTTTTTACTGTGTGACAATACTTATGACCTGACTAGTTATATTGTGTTGAAATATTATCTTGAAAATGTTGTGAGTTTCAGGCATTTGTCAAATATCTTGTGTTGTATGATGGCTACCGCCACAGATATGCTCCCAGATCCTCGTTAGGTTTGCCACACCGGGACTTATGGAGGATGCATACAGCGGTTCGCCAACTGAGAGGTCTAATGGTCGCGTCGCCAAAATTCGTAAGTGCATCGGTTCGCGAGGCCAAGAGGCGAAATAAGATGCGTAGATAGACTGCTTCTACTCGCCTTTGGTAAGTTTTGAACGTCTCGTTGGCGATTAGACGCACGGGCAACGAACGTGTGATGGAGAAATTGGTTGTTGGATTTGAATACAACATATCATATTCTCTATACGTGAGGTCATTGCCCCAACTATTAAAGAAGTTTCTTTACATTTTCCGGCCCAAATAAATGTGTGACAAGCGTATGTACTCAGTATCAAGGCTAATTCAGTGACTTTAAAACGTAAGTTTAGACTTATTTGTAGCACTTACCAAATAAAAGATGTAAAACGAGACGGCAACTTGTAAATTGTTGTATACAACAAGAAGCTTTTCAACATTGTAGGGCTTTCGTTGCCTCATGAATTCCGGACCGAATTTCAAAACGAACCACAAGTATAGTATTATAATCGTGGTCACAGGAAATGGGGATGACATCAATAGTTTTTGATCCGTATAATCACCTGAAAGAAAATAAGGTGATGCTAGTTTGGATGACTCAGTAATCGCATCGTTGGCACTAACGGTCCAGGCATCCCTTGGGACTGCTGCCCAACAGCCACTCTTATCGAAATGCTATCTCAGTGCTGAGCTTGAAAAATGAATATTGATTTGCAAAACTATGTACGAAGGCCCTTCTTTCAAATACGACCAAAAATCGTAAAAGGTAGGAGGATTCTATGAGCAATTTTATAGCCAAAATGACGGTCTCCGAACCGAAAATAAGGATTAAACGAGCATAAATTACATTTACGTTGTAATGCTCTCATTAATTTAATGGCCTACAAAAAGCGGCGGGTCGTTACGGCGAGGCCATTTAAATCGCGGAATGCACGTTCAAAATTATTGGTTTTGGTCGCCTAGTACTGAGAATGCTATAGTTCTTAAAATGTACATATGGATTTTAAAAACATTATAGCTAATATAAACTGAGGCTTAACCGAACCTTAAAAGAACAGCACGTTCTTCTCTGCTTCTTTTTAATGTCTCTAAACCGTGAAATGTTAAGTTGACGTTTTGGATAAAATCGATGATTTTTAGTAATAGTGCTAAAGGGAAAATGTCGCGGCTCCTACACTGTGAAAAAATTTCCATGAAGAACAGAATAGGCAGTACAACGTTGGATCAATTTTTGATTTTACCATTCAAGCTTCATTGTCACTTGAGCTACAGTATCACCTCTGAACCTCTTGATATCTCCAGATATACTGTAAATACTGGATCCAAAGGTCTGCTGAATCCTTGTCAGATCAATTTGCCTTTAGCTATTCTGTGGTCTAAATGTGCTCTTAATGAGCTTAATGAGAAATGAAAGCTGCCGAACTCACCGGCTCCTTTGAACTCCCAGAACGATGGCACATCTATTCTTTCCATGTTTAATTTGAAGACAGGAAACGAGCACTTATATTCGGTAAAGCTAAGATTTCATCCTGTGGCGCGTTTTATACTGCCTACCACAAATTTGCAGTTCGGTTTAATACCTTCTGTCGAAGTTTGTTGGCGTAATCTCTTTTGTTTTACAATAGTATAGGTTGCGGTGGGATTTGCAGCGGAAACTGAAACTTTGAGGGTGAACCGAGTTAGTTTATGTATTAGGGCTGATTGTGGACTAGACTTGTTCGAGAATAAAAACTCGTACTTCGATGGCCACTTAAGCCATCAGACGTGGAGCTTAATAGTTACAAGCGGTGCAACCTTCCAATAATCGGTAACACCGCCTGCTATACTACTAATTTTAACATAGCTATTATCACATTCTAAAAAAATTCGTTGATATTCTCAAAGTTCCGCTATACGTAAGAAATCGCTGTCACGTCGCTTCGAAAAACACGCTGCTTGTGGGACGAAAACTCAAACGGTGACCCTTATTAATATTCCATTTGAATTCTAAATACTTCTAATTGAGCAATTGATCGAACTTGGCATTGTGTTGTAAATATAGTCATTGAAGTTTAACGTATGTATGTATTTCTTAATTATTGTGTTTGTATAATACTATAAAATGATTTGTATTTAATTGCTTAATTAATATTACTATTGTTATTTTTTAAATTAATCCTTAAATTATATTATATACTGTTGTTTTTAAGATCTACGAATAGTAATAGAAATTCCAAAATTGTTTTTATACCCCTCCATTTACATTTAGTAGGCAGCGGCTTGGCTCTGCCCCTGGCATTGCTGAAGTCCATGGGCGACGGTAACCACTCACCATCAGGTGGGCCGTATGACCGTCTGCATAAAAAGGCAATAAAAAAAAATGTAACTATTTTATTTAGAACGAATATCTACTTTTTTGTTTAATATGTATTTTTGAAGATACGAGCTCCCAATGAGTTCGGATTTCAGTAAAGCTTTCCAAAGATATTTTCTGGGATACAATGTATGTCAAAACAATTTTATTTGCGAATTTCCAGTTGAAATTAACCTCAACCACACATGAATTCTAAAATGTTGTCGAAAAGCTTTCAAATCGGTCTTGCGTTTTCGGGGAGCTTTCAAATCACGTCTCGTAATAATGAAGCTTCCGCGTAAACATTAAACATTGTGAAAGTAATGTGTTTTTCGTTAATTAATGCAAGCTTTTTAAATTTTTGGGTTTTTTTAAATTTTTTTATTATAAAATTTGTGTTCTTCATTTTTCAAGCTGTGTAATTTTTACTTGAAAATAGTAGAAGAATGAAATAGAACCTCCTATCCTATATTCGTTTGTACTGGTTCACGTAAAAAGCGGACGTAGAGAATAAAGAATTTCATTTCATTTTGATATCTGTTACTGGTGGTAGGACCTCTTGTGAGTCCGCACGGGTAGGTACCACCACCCTGCCTATTTCTGCCGTGAAGCAGTAATGCGTTTCGGTTTGAAGGGTGAAGCAGCCCTAAGAACTGTACTGAGGCCTCAGAATTCATATCTTAAGGTGGGTGGCGCATATACGTTGTAGATGTCTATAGGCTCCAGTAACCACTTAACACCAGGTGTGTTACAAGTATATATTTTTATGTAAGTCTATTAAGATATAGCACCGTCCATGCTAGTTTGCTTATTCCTCTCCCTCCAAGGTTGCCTGGAAGAGATCGCTTTCAGCGATAAGGCCGCCAATTTATGTCATCGTCTATTATTTGTTTTATATACTTACTCTGTACATGTGGTGTTAAATAAAGAGTTATATTATTATTATTATTATTTCCGCCACTCTGCTTATTTCTGGCGCAGAGATTATCCTATGAAACTGAGACTTAGAACTCATGTCTGAGAGTGAGTGTCGGTATATACGTTGCTGATATCTATGGGCTCTGGTAACCACTTAAGACCGTGAGCTGGTCCACCCATCTAAGCGATAAATAAAATTAAACTTATTATTCTTCTCTGAACACATGAGCAGAGATGACGTCGACGACAAAGTATATACAATGTAATAAATTTTCAAACAAACTGTGACTTAATAACTTCATGCAACGCTTGTTCTCAAATTTCAAGACTGTCATAGTTAGATTAAGTAGGAGTATTTTACGTACAGCTTACTGCCAGTGTCAGTCGGCGACGGTATATTCCAGCTTTTCCCCTTGTGGACGCTGCAGGCCTCACGAGGGGCGGTAAGAGACCCAGTGAAAAAAAAAAGTGTGTGTGTCCGCTCCGACGCACGACTGGAGTTTACTGGATATAAAAAATTAAACGAAACAATACGAGAAATAGTTCTATATTACGACAACACGATACACTACAGATTATTAACAAATTAACGAGACACAAAACAAACGACTAACAAATATATGAAAATACAATAATGAGAGAAACGCGCGATCAGTACGAGGCTTTGTGGCGGACTGCCGGCGCATGTACTAGCATGTCACACGAAATGCGCATAACGCATTTCGTGTGACATGCTAGTACGATTTTGGTCCCCATAATTTTCATACCCCGGGCCTATATATGTAAATCGATTCTAAAGGAGTAAACTCCAAAAAGGGGGGTTTTGTAGAGGCTTGGGAGGCGATTTATAATTTCATTTAAAAGGACTCTTAGACACCGACTAAGCTCTCACTATAGTGGTTTTTAAGTAGGTGAAAAAATGAGGGCGCTAAAAAATAATTTATTCTCAAAGTGGGCAGTAGACAAAATAGGTTTGGGAGCCACTGGTATATACGAATGAAGCTTAAGCACACACACACACATACATAGCGGACTGGTTAATAGGAAGAGCGCAAACATCCGTTTTATTACTCAACAGCTATTTATTGTATTTAGACGAACAGCGTGTCAGTTGTAGTTGTTTTTTATTAGTCGTACCTACGTTGTATTGAAGACAAAATTACATTTTTACGAGATCTTCTTTTATTAGATTAGCTAGATTCCCACCCGCAGCATCGCCTGCATTAGCTACGCTTTATATCGTGTGGGTCGTGATTCGTGCTCAGCAGTGGAATAAACCATAGCCCTTATTGTGTTTCCAGGGCTCAAACTATTTCTATGCCTAATTTTGTCAAAATTGTTTATTTGCTTGGGTGTCAGGCAACGGACAGATAGAGTTAGTTACTTATTTTAAATATTTGCTATATAGGCTTTAACGGCTAACAAAGCCCACGTTAAGTCGTCGTGGCCTAAGGGATAAGACGTCCGGTGCATTCGTGTTGAGCGATGCACCCGGTGTTCGAATCTCAGGCGGGTACCAATTTTTCTAATGAAATACGTACTCAACAAATGTTCACGATTGATTTCCACGGTGAAGGAATAACATCGTGTAATAAAAATCAAAACCCGCAAAAATTATAATTTGCGTAATTACTGGTGGTAGGACCTCTTGTGAGTCCGCGCGGGTGGGTACCACCACCCTGCCTATTTCTGCCGTGAAGCAGTAATGCGTTTCGGTTTGAAGGGTGGGGCAGCCGTTGTAACTTTACTTGAGACCTTAGAACTTATATCTCAAGGTGGGTGGCGCATTTACGTTGTGGATGTCTATGGGCTCCAGTAACCACTTAACACCAGGTAGGCTGTGAGCTCGTCCACCCATCTAAGCAATAAAAAAAAAAAACTGAGTTTCTCGACGGATTTTCTCAGTGGGTCGCGTTGCCGATCCGGTGGCAGATACTGTGAAGCACTGCTCTTGCTAGAGCTAGTGTTAGCAACGTCACCGGGTTAGAGCCCCGTGAGCTCAGCTACACGTCAAGGAAAAGCTGAAATAGCCTCTCAAGGCTATCAGCATAGGTAGGAATCTAGTATGACCCCTCGAGGTCACTAGAAAAGGTAGGAATAAAAAGGCTAACAGTGTAAAAGCAAACTCTAAACATTTTTAAAATACGATAATGTTTTTACAGCATACGATTTTAATGAAACAAATCATATACAACGTATGTGAATACTGATGAAAATAATATTCATTAATTCCAGAGATGTCCGCGAACAAACAGACAACAGACAAAAAACTATTCTAAAGATCGTTGCTTTTGTAGGTACTATTACTCTAGTTTACTTACTCCATATCTATTTTCATTACTTTTGTTCAATGTACAGGCACACCGAAGTCTGGTGTTCTATTATTTGTATTGATACAATGGGGTAACCAAAAGAAAGTTACTCGTATGATTCTGGACAGAAAAAGCTAAGCTTTGAATGCTATGTAAAGATCTATCTTTATTTTTTTATTTTAGTCTTGATTTAATTCGATTAAAAAGGCAGTTGATCACTCTTTAACCAAGTAGGTTCTTTGGTTATAATGGTTCGATATAATCACTACATAGTATAAAACAAAGTCGTTTTCTCTGTCCCTATAACCCTATTTATGCTTAAATCTTTAAAACTACGCAACGGATTTTGATGGAGTTTTTAATAGATAGAGTGATTGAAGAGGAAGGTTTATATGTATAATAACACCCATTAAATAGTGGAGAAATCAATAATAGCTGAAGCGAAGCGAGAGCGGGTCGCTAGTATAATATTATTATATTACCTTTATAATATAATATATTATAACCTTTCGTACTTCGACAGCGCTACGAAATTTTGTTACTAAAGACAAGAACGTAGTCGTGGCATTCCGTTTTGGTGCCCATATCGCGTCTAACGTTCAGTAAATAGGTAAATTAAGTTTTTCGGGACTAATTATTATTTTGCTTTTAATATGAAAGTCGTTTGTAAGCAAATCTAGTACAAAGTGGCTTAGAATATGCACCAAGATTAATGGATCCCATGTCTTTGTTACGAAATTAAAAAAATAAACTTCCAATACCTCGGCACAGACAGTCTTATGACACCAGGGGAGATTATAAATACCCTTTAAATTCTGAATAGTTTGGTTACCGTTGACATTACATACAGCGTGTGTTTTTACAGTAAGGAGCAGTTGTGAAGAAGTCCATTCCGTTTAATAAAATGGCGCGGCGTATTTAGTCTTTGTTGAGGTTTCTAATCGAATGGATGAGCTCATTGTCCACCTCCTGTAAAGCTATTATCAGAGTCCCCGGACAAAAATGTAATACGGCCCCAACCTTGAGACATGAGGTCGAACTCTTAATTATGCAACGGCCGTCCCACTGTTCCGATCGGAATGGATGTTCACGGCTCTCCTCCACATTGTTTCCCGAGCATTATGTCATGTCCTTCTTCAAATGAGGCTTGTGGAGGGTACTTAATGGTAGACAGCGGCTTGGCTCTGCTGTCGGCATTGCTGAAGTCCATGGGCGACGGTAACCATTCATCAATAGGTGGGCCATATGCTCGTCTACCTACACGGTCAATGACAAAGAAAAAAAATATTTAGACAGAACTGTGGTATGTAACCGTGAGGGCTTACCATTAATAAAATGACAATTATTTTGGAACTGACAACCCTACATATAAAGAGCACGGCGCTCTTAGTTATAATGCCCAGATAATGAATGTACCGCAAAGATTTACATCTCGGACGCTTTGTGTACTTCGCTATCGTACGAGTACGCGGGGGACAGATGTTATTTACAGTCCCTGGCACAAATTTTGAGAATCACATGCTTAGATAACGACTCAGCCTTCCTCAGTAGCGCCTGGTAGATATTCGTAACTAATAACCCTTATTTATAGCAGATAATCTTGTAAACCTATATAAATAAAAAATACTGTTTGCATGTGTGTTTGTCTGCTGTGCCTTAATAAGCCTTCCTAAGCGTTCATCAGATTGTAGTATCACTGCTATACATATAGGATAATTTAAATTTGATTTACAATTAATACCATTTAATAGCAGGTTGATCGAGGGTTCATTTATCGATGCAGTATAAAAAAAAATCGTCTACGTTTGGGTGAGATCGACCCGCATGTCAGCTGAATCTAATTTTACATTACATTGCGTGCTATGTAAAAAAAAACAGAAATTGATAACTCTTTCAGGCACCATTTGGCGTGTTGTATGTATTTGGCATTTAATGATTTAAATAAAACATTTCGCACGATATTACTGGTGGTAGGACCTTTTGTGAGTCCGCGCGGGTGGGTACCACCGCCCTGCCTATTTTTGCTGTGAAGCAGTAATGCGTTTCGGTTTGAAGACTATTCTTCGGTTATATAGTAACTATACTGAGACCTTAGAACTTATATCTCAGGGTGGGTGTCGCATTTACGTTGTGGATGTCCATGGGCTCCAGTAACCACTTAACACCAGGTGGGCTGTGAGCTCGCCCACCCATCTAAGCAATAAAAAAAAAAGATATAGTGCGGCATTTCCTTAATTCAGATCGTGGCTCGTTGGCTCTACGCATTCCATAAACTAGTTTAGTTTTGGCTCGGCTACGTGATACAGTAACATGACGTGGATTAAGCAAACTGGAATCGGCTGAAAGAAATCGTGACCTGAAAAAAAAAGTAAAAATAAAATGTCTATTTTTTAACGAGGTCAGAATCTCCTGTTAGCGTATTAAGCCAAAATAGAAAAAAATATACTGTCACCGGTCCTTCAAACGTGTGAAAATTATCAAGTGAATTGGACGTTTTGGAATCTATGGTTCCGTTATGTGTTTCGGCTTGAAGGGTCGGGTAGCCGTTACTCTGTAATAAGCTGAGAACTAGAAGTCATAGCTGAAGACAGGCAGTGGTATTGAAATGCTTGATGTCTGTGGGCTCCGATGACCACTTAACACCGGTTAGGCCGTGGCCGTAAATTAAGTAATTAAAAATGCAAACTGACCTAATCTATCGTTATGTAATGGGAGCTTACAACGTAGTTTTCTCAATTTTTGAGACGACGATTAATTGATGAATTAGGTCACAGACCATACCTCATAACGTAAAGGCCGTCGCCCACCTTGAGACATTAGCTGGCAGTCTTAATTTTATTTGTTAATCGCCGCTCCGCCCTCAACCCAATAACGAGAAATAGGCAAGATGGTAGTACCCGCTCGCGCGGGCTTATAACGCTTCAGCCTATTCTCTGTTAAATATTTGTTTGCCTTTTACGATACCTATGGGAAGTGATGGGGTGGTGCTACCCCAGGCTACACAGTCGAGACTTCGACCCTTCTAGAACCTGCTTCTCTCTCTTATTGATCCCTAGCTGTACAGCTTCACCAAAATTCAATCGCAGTCCAAAATTTAGAATAATGGACGTTCCAGTAAAATTCGTAGTGTCCAGTCAGTTGGTCTCATACTGACACGGTCACGCACTGACTTTGTCCTTGACAGTTTGTTAGGCGTATCCCTGTTAGGCTGAATGTTACACGCTCTCTCAGGCACAACGATTTGTTAAGCATGTTATACGCTGTTGATTTTTGGTATGAGAAACATGCGTCAACATAAGCTCACTTTGGGGCTCAATCTATACTAATATATAAATCTACGGTGGTTTTTACGGATGTTCCGTTATCGCTACTGAATCATGCACCCGATTGACTTGAAACTTGGTATCCATGTAGAAAATACATGTACTTAATGGATAGGCTAATATTTGAGCATATTTATTATATGAGTGTTGGACTCCCTACACCAGTTGCGGGGGCTTTAATGATGAGAATCTTTGTGGGGGTGAGATATAATAATGTTAATTTTAAATGCCCAGCGAAACGGACGGGTGGGGGTGGGTACAGCTAGTAACTTAAAAAACTTATAAAACCGATATTAAGTGGTTACCAGAGTCCATAGATATCATAACGTGAACACACCCCGCTTTGGGACATGGATGTGTGAATGTCTATGTCTCAAATTTTATTTTATTTTTATTGCTTAAGAGGGTGGATGAGCTCGCAGCCCACCTGGTATTAAGTGTTTACCGGAGCTCATAGACATTTACAACGTAAATGCCGCCACCTACTTTGACATATAAGTTCTAAGGTCTCAGTATAGTTACAACGGCTGCCCTATCCTTCAAACCGAAACGCATTACTGCTTCACGGCAGAAATAGGCAGGGTGGTGGTAGCTACCCGTGCGGACTCACGCCTCAGGTCCTACCACCAGTAATTACGCAAATTATATTTTTGCGGGTTTGATTTTTACTACACGATGTTATTTCTTCACCGTGGAAGTCAATCGTGAATTTTTTTGTTAAGTACGTATTTCATTAGAGAAATGTATAGTATCAAGACTGTTGCACCCTTCAAACTGGAATGCATTACTGCCTCACTGCAGACATACATAGATTATCTACCCGCGAATAGAATAGATAGATAAGACGCTCTAAAAAGCAGTAAATTGGCTAGCACATTTTATAATTAACGGTGTTTCGAATAATGTAGAGTTTTTGGTTTACAATTTCATGAAATCTTCGGCGTAAATCTCAGAAAATACTTACTACGCAAGCATTTATTTTTTGTCTCATAATGAAGCCAAATCAAATTTCAAAGCAAAGTTTTGTCTTTCGTTTCCACCCTGATCTCTTTACTGTTATATCCCTCTCAACAGCTCCGTACGTGGGTTAATGGGAATCTAATGACGTCACACGCCAAGTAATTTTATTGTCTTCGTATTAATGAGTACACGCTGGAACTGAGATTTTGAATTGGAATGTAATTTTCATGTATTTTTTTTCTTCTTAAGAGTTATTTCGTTTCAGAATTTTCAGTGTTTCGGGTTATTTTAATTTATATTAACATCATTGTTTTGATGTAAATTGATTGAAGTTATCCGTAATTACTAGTCTAGACGATTTAGATTCGACTTCGTGTTGGAGTCAATGTTTCTGTTAACCTTTTGAGCGCGAATCGTCGATAGATCGACTCTAATGCGCATAAAGTGCGGAGCGTCAGAATACCGACTATTTGCGCAGTTTGATTATAGGTATTGGGTATCGACTATCGACCTGTACGGACGTGCCTTAGCGCGCGTATGTAATATATAACGACTGAAGTAAGTTAATAACCATTTAAATTTTTTTTTTCTGTGACTAACAATTTGTGTATTTTTTTATGAGTAACGTTTTTATAAGGTACTTCATTTTCAAAAATCCTTTAGAAACTCCTGCAAAATATTATATGTGAAAATAAGCTCAGCATTAAAAGGGTTAATATATCTCGTTGTCCGAGCTTAACATGCACTTTCAAACATGTTCCTAACACCCATGACACCCAATGGAACCCCTATGTTGGAGCTTTTGAATTAAATTCAAGTATAATGTGTGTGAGTAACTGGGACCGTCTCGGTCTACTGAGCAATATCACCCGCTCGGTGGAAGATCTTCCCTTTGTCGTATATCTCTATAAAGCTATTTTAGCCCACTGAGTTTCTCGCCGGATCTTCTCAGTGGGTCGCGTTTCCGATCCGGTGGTAGATTCTGCGAAGCACTGCTCTTGCTAGGGTCAGTGTTAGCAACTCTCCGGTTGAGCCCCGCGAGCTCACCTACTAACGTTAGGGTGAAGCTGAAATAGCCTCTCAAGGCTATGAGCATAGGTAGGAAAAAAAAAAAAAAAGTGAGTAATTTGATTGCAAGTTACTGCTGTGCTTTGAGCTTCCACTGTTGGTATAAAAACTTGAAACCAGTGTGCTGGATGGAGTTGGAACAAAGTACGTACTAACTCTATACAAATTTGAGTTAGCTTTTACGCGATGGAGAAGTTAAAAAACTCGCACTAAGCACAAAGTACGCGTGACGTTAATTGAATTGACCATTAAAACCTACACTAAATCAAATCAAATCAAAAAATTCTTATTCAACATAAATGAAAGTACATACTTGTTGAACGAGAGAACTACCGCCAATTCACAAAAACTAGCCTCCGTCCTGAGAAGAACTGGCAAGAAACTCAGCGGGCATGTCTTTTTTTTTTAAATACTTTTTTTTTTAAATATTAGATTTTTTAAATATTTGTTTTTACAATGAGTATTTAAAATATTATTTATTTATTAACGTAACAATTATTGCAATATTGAAATGCCCGGAGCGAGCAAATTATTCTCACTTTGTGCAATCTTCTAGATTATCATTGACTTTATAGTAAGCTTTATTGCACAGATGTTCTTTAATAGTTTTAAGATTAAAGATTAGCGTTCGTGAAAACCAGAGACGAGAATGAGAGAAAGCGTAATTATTCGCGTAATCCCATGCATGAGTCAATTTGTTTTCGTTATCACACAGTTGATTGAAAACGAACTAACAGTGATTAATTGTGTTCGAATTAATCGGCTTGTTAGCAAGCATTTTGTACAAAATGTGTACAGCCGGATTTCCGAAACAAGAGCGTCTAGCTCCAATGTAAACGAAAACCAATATTTATCATAAATAAGGATACAGGGTGTCCCAGAAAGAATGGATAATCCTGAAACATCTCTAGGTAGGGGACTCAAAATAAAAAATAAAAACAAACGTGTGGCACTCGGGAACTGTCGCGGTAAAGCTATTGCATAGCATTTTTTATTAATGCAATTATAATTAGACAATGATAATTTAATATTAAAACAATAATAAAACAAGATCATGCTATATTAAACATTAATAAAAGCAAAGCCTTAACTGTCCCCTTCACACTCATAAGCTAGACCGCGCGAGAGAGAGATGGGCAGACTTTTCATGATGCGAATGCAGTGTGACGTCACGCCACCCGCTTATTCACAAACACTACACAAGCGCAACGTGTGAATGTGTTGAACCCGAGCTACATGGTAGGCGGAGTGAGGGGTGTTAGGTTTTTTTCGTTACGGAATTTCATGATTCGGTCGCCGCGCTCAAGGACCGCGATAAAAGCTATACAATAGCTTAAAAATAAATATTTCTAGGTAGTACCCAAATTAAAAATAAAGAAAAAATACTAAATTTCATGATTAAAATTTAAGTTCAGATTAACTTTAATAAAAAATTACACTAGCTACTCATACGATTTCCTGCATATTCCTTAGCATTCAATTTTCATGTAGAATATCATAACACCATAAAGCCTATGGATTTCATTTAATTGTAGCTGTTGTATATTCCAGATACGCACAGCAAGCAGTATGGGAAATATCAACTTTTTTTTTAAAACACATAATTTGGGTACTACCTTAGTTTTTTTTTTGTTTGTGTCCCCAATACCTCTACTATGAGGTATTTCAGGATTATCCATTCTTTCTAGGACACCCTGTATAGGAAGTCGTCCGTGTCCACGAAAACTGGGAACAATCGCAAGATTAAAAAATTTATAAGTATCTGTCGCTTTTAGCAATAAGATCGCCTATTATTCTATTATATGTATCTGCCTATATTTTAATGTCAATTGTATTCTGGTGTGCAAAAAAGTATTTTTATTCTCTCTCTCGCTCTCTAGTCTTCATTATGTTTACGATTCGTATAAGCCGTAGAAACTACTACAAATGGATGCTTGGTTTTTTTGTTCGTATTTTGCGAGTTTTCACGGTAAGGCAAAATCAGCTGTCAAACACACCTCACTTATCGCAGAGACGGTGGATCCCGCTCGTCACCATGTTTCTGCATACTAGGCTGCACTAAAAGTATCGGGCATGGAATATTTCCACTGTTCCTGTCATATTAAAATCTTTTTAATTGAAAACTCCTTGGTTTTAAAAATCGAATACCATTTATTTATTTAAAAAAAGATTCTCGGTCTTGTCACGAGGTTTTGTCAAACTTGTTTAGTCGTTGAGAAAATGGAATTGACTCGAGAAAATTCAAGAGCGATGATTTATTATGACTTTCGAAGTGGTTTAACACAAACATAGTGTGTTGACCGGATGATTTCTGCATTTGGTGATGAAGCCCCATCCAAAACCACAATTTATCGCTGGTTTGCTGAGTTTCAACGTGGACGTGTCAAGCTCAGTGATGATCCCCGTCAAGGTCGTCCAAAAACTGCAGTCACCCAAGAAAACGTTGATGCTGTGCGTAAGCTGATTGAGGAAGATCGACATGTGACATACCGCGAAATTCAGGCAACTTTAGACATTGGCATGAGTCAAATACAAATAATCTTGCATGAACAATTAGGTGTAAAAAAGTTGTTGTCCCGATGGATACCGCATTCGCTCTGTGAAGAGCAAAAAGCGGCTCGCGTTACTTGGTGCGTCAGAACTCTCGAAAGATTCCACGCAGGATCCTCAAATGCTGTATACAACATTGTATCAGGTGACGAATCCTGGATATACGCGTACGAACCCGAAACAAAAAACCAGTCACGAGTTTGGGTGTTCGAAAATGAGTTAAAGCCAACAAAAACTGTTCGTTCACGGAGTGTTGCAAAAAAAAATGGTGGCCACGTTTGTCTCCAAAACCGGCCATGTTACGACTATTCCTCTTGAGGGACAAAGAACGGTTAATGCAGAATGGTATGCTAGCATTTGTTTGCCACAGGTCGTTTCTGAACTCCGTAAAGAGAACTGCAACCGCCGCATCATCCTCCATCACGACAATGCGAGTTCTCACACCGCGCACAGAACAAAAGAGTTTTTAGAGCAAGAAAACATAGAATTATTAGACCATTCGCCGTACAGCCCCGACCTAAGCCCTAATGATTTCTATACTTTCCCTAAAATAAAGAATAAATTGCGTGGACAGAGATTTTCATCACCTGAAGAAGCTGTGGACGCCTACAAAACGGCCATTTTGGAGACCTCAACTTCCGAATGGAATGGTTGCTTCAATGATTGGTTCCATCGTATGGAAAAATGTGTCAAATTTCGCGGAGAATACTTCGAAAAGCAATAAATACATTTTTAAATAGTAATGTTGTGTCACTTCGTTTATTCCCGAAATTTTCTGCGTCAAAAAGGTAAACGGAGTTTATTATCAAAACAATCTAAAGAGCAGTTCTAAAGATAGCAATTACATTAAAACGACGTGAAATGTATCTTTTTAAATGAATAATTTCATATTATTTTTACATAAAAGTGATTGAGCTTCCTGCTTACGTGGTGTGGTGTTATACAGCTACCAGAGACAATAGACATCATGGTTGAAATTTGAATTGTGTTGTATTGAGACACTTTTCAAACCGGAGCTGGTGATAGGACGTCTTGTGACTCCGCACGGGTAGATACCACCACCCTGCCTATTTCTGCCGTGAAGCAGTAATGCGTTTCGGTTTGAAGGGTGGGGTAGCCGTTGTACTGAACTGGAGACCTTAGAACTCATGTCTCTCATGTGGCGGTATTACGTTGTAGTAGTCCATGGGCTCCGGTAACCACTCAACCCCAGGTGGGCCGTGAGCTCGTTCACCCATCTAAGCAATAAAAAAAAACTCATTACTGCCTCGCGATAAAAAAGGTGGTAGCACCTACTTGGGTTCACCTGACTGTCGTAATCACTGTCACTCGACCTGAAGTATGTGCTCACAACCCTACAGAGAGATTAAGTCATGGCTTCAGGCGCCTTTTGTAGGAACGCTCTTTCGTGAACTCGATACATTTTCGAGTTGGATTAAAACGACGGTCTGCCCGCGACAAAGCTGGTGATATCAGAATAAGGGTGTGAGATAATTCTAAAGGGCTTACGTGTTAGGCGTGTAAACAACAACTTATCTGTATATATAAAAATGAATTGCTGTTCGTTAATCTCGCTAAAACTTGAGAACGGCTGGATCGATTTGGCTAATTTTGGTCTTGAATTATTTGTGGAAGTCCAGAGAAGGTTTAAAAGGTAGATAAATATGAAAATGCTGCGGAATGAAATAAAAATAACAATTTTGTTTTTTCTTTGATGTCCCCCCCGTCGGACGGATTCCTTTTGTTTGTTATAAGTTTATTTTATACAACAGTTTAGGTCTTTTATTTATCGATTGAGGCACTACGAAGTCTGCCGGGTCAGCTTTTAGAAAATATATTTGAATGTGTCCAATGTTTTAGTAAATTCACACGCGTTTTTCAGATATTCATATGAAGTGTGTCTATATATGCATACAGCCATTGACAGTGTTCACTACCGAACAGTGATATAGTCTGTGGTAGATAAAAAGCCCGCCTAAAACTATTATTTTATTCTCAAAGTTTATCTACGATACTTTGGTAATAACAATATACCAGGACTTTTTGGCGGGAACACGAGGAGTGAAGTTGTGTGATTTGTTATATTTTGTCTATTTAGTGTTTCTTCGGATTTAAATGTGTAATAATAGTGGTTTATTAACTGTTTAATAATATATCTGTGAAAGTGCAGGAATGTGGGAAAATGAAACAAAGCCGCTGGACGTAACTTCTCGGGATCCTCCAAAAAGTCCACTGAAAAAATCTTAGTAAATGACCACCATTTTACTGAGATTATATTCCATCCCATATCATCTCATTTCATTTCATTTGTTTCATCCCAGTTGATTAATGTCTCAAATTATACATCTTCATTTCATTTCACTCCATAATATAATTTTTCATAAAAATATGAATATAAATTAAAATAAGACATGACTTAAAGGTCTCAGTTACCAGGTCATAAAATCCCTTAAAAAAAACAATATACCAACTTATCTTTTCCTCTGGCCTTTACTGAACTCTTACAAATACTTCTTGATAAACGATTTTAATTACCCCTTATTGATCTTCACAAAAATGTAGGATGACTGTGATTTTGAAATAGTATTGTAGAAATTATTTAATACAGCTCGGTTTTGTTTCTAGGACAGAGCTCAGCATTAGAGGTTACTAATTGTGGCTTGAGGCAGAAACGGACAAAACAGGGCACGATTCATTCAAACCTGTCCACGTACGGAACAAATAATAAGTGGGTTTTGTGGAGGTAATGCTATATATTTTTATCCCGACAATAATTGTATAAAATTTATAAAAAAAGGCGCCAAAATCGTGATTGAGTGAAAAATGCACAGATAATATAACAAATCACGATATAGGGTTCGTTTCACGCTGTAACCTAACCTAACGCGAATACACGATAATTTAATGTTGGCAGTTTTCTAACAATTAATTTAATGAACGCACTCCTACAATACACACAGTGCCCTTCAGTAAATCTTCTCACACGAGCGCTCCGCTCAGATTACAATCCCCTTAGAGTAAGTACAGACCTCTTGATTTGCATGGAAACGACTCCGCCGTGCTCACAACATATCCTCGCCTTTGATGGTCAAAGGAAATTTTGTTGGGGGATTCTACCAAACTTGTTGTATATTGATTGTATATGCGTACATGATTTGTGTAGTGGCATTGTCTCTGAAGATCGAGATAGTATAGCTGGTCATTGTTACTATGCGAACACGAAGAAAAAAAAAACAGGTTAATTTTTAACATGCTTTTATACATATTACATTATTTTCACTAACTTCAAGGCGAGCGATCAACGTCACAATTTATGCATATATCGAGGGCAGATTATAATATTATCTATATAAATATATTTCTTCTGTGCGTGTGTTTGTCACTGAACTCCTCCTAAACGGCTGGACCGATTTTTTTCTTCTTCTCCTTAGGCAATCTGCCGATGCAATCAGCAATTTATGCCAGTGTCATGTTGTAGTGTTTTTGGACCGATTTTAATTAAATTTTCTGTGTACCTTCAGGTGGATTCGAGAATGGTTTAGATTTACAAATCAGCCCGGCAGATGGCACTGCAGTGGTTATCTAGGTTTTTTATCTTTCCTAGAAATAATTTATATGGCAAAACAAAGTTTGCCGGGCCAGCTAGTTATAATATAATTATATATTATTACAGTTCAGGAATTATATTATTATGGCCTAATATCCCTAAATAAGATAATTAGGGTAAAGGGATGTTTATTTAAAGTTTAAATTTTTTTTAATTATATACATTTTACTAGATGATGTTGTGTCTTTAAAGCGGTTCTTCTTCTCAGTCGTATGCACTCTTGGCACAGTGGTCGTGGTCATCACTTCGGTTGGTGGTGCGCTTCACCAGACGTCGCCATTCCTCGCGTACCGCGGCCCTTCTTGTGCACTCGTTAACGGGACCGTTTAGAGCTGCCTTTATTTGGTCGGTCCATCGTAACGGTGATCTGCCGCGCGGTCTTGTCTTATCTTAAAGCGGTTAGTTGCCCTCAATTAAGAAAAATAGTATTATTATTCGCCAATAGATGTCGGGAAGAGTTTATTATTGAAAACACAAATAAAACAACTTTCTCTGAAAATAAATCGTAGGTAAATCGATTTATCGCCCCCGAAATCCTCTGTATACAAAATTTTATGAAAGTCGTTGGAGCCGTTTCCGAGATTCAGGTTATATATACTTAGTCTGGCCATAAATACTGTTACAATTAAAAATAAACAAAATATTACATTGAATTTGGTATCTGTCATTTTTATATGATTGCTTATTAAGTTTTCTTATTTTGGCGCCAATACATTGTACAATATTTTGCGATATTAAAATGGGGTGGGGTGATAAAGAGAACAGAATCGCTGTGATTGCATTACACAAAGTAGGTATGGAGCCAAATGCAATTTTTAAAACTCTCCATATGCTTGGTATTAATAAAATGTCTGTGTACCGGGCTATTAATAATCTCAATAGCAGTTAAATTAATGTCGTTTAAAAGATATTTTTTGTATTTATTGTTATAATAGGAAGACGAGCAGGTCCTGGTGATTATGGTTGCTCATAAATAATAGCAATCCTAGGGGCACAGACAATTTGCTGCCTACTGATCAGCATTATTTTCAAGCGTCGCTTGAAGAAGGTCATGTTCACATTCAGAAACTGGCCCGCTGGGTTTCTCGCCGGATTTTTTCAGTGGGTCGCGAATCCGGTCCGGTGGTAGATTTAGAGAAGCATTGCTCTTGCTAAGGCAGGTGTTACCAAATCCTTTTACACTGAGCGCCGTGAGCTTATCGGCTAGTCACGGCGAAGCCAGAATAGCCCTCCGAGGCTACTGGCAGATAGGCAGGCAAAAAAAATTACGTGGAAGTGATGTGGAAAAGCAAAAACCAAAGCATTTCAAATGATAGCTCCAATACTAAATCCTGTGACTTGTGGCAACCCTATAACATTGTGTTCGGGGGGCAATTTCTTGATATAGGGCTTCAGTATTCGTGCTCCGACAGCCGACTGATATTGGTTAGAGCGCTGATTGAGTGGCAATTTCCATTTCAGTTATACATTCAAATGATATACAGCCCAAAAATAAGTTTTGATTTATTAGGGCTCGTGACCGAGATCATATTCCACTTTTAATAAATGGCTTCAAATACAAGTGGGGGAGGTACTATAATAATACGTTGCGTATGTATTATTCATCGGTGTAATATGACCGAACATCTTAGCAAGCAATAACGCACACTGTACGGTTAGTTAAAATTGCAGTTGAACAGTAACAGCAGTCGTTCAACCACCGGTTTCCGGGGACGTCGGGTGCAGTCCTCGCGACCGTAACATTTGACATTAATATTGTTACGCCGCTAACAAAAACGCCATCTATCGTCGGATAGTAGAAATGAGAAGGAATTGTTCGAGATGATACCAGCATCTCGTTTTTACCATCGCACCGCCCGCCACCAGAGTAGAGTTCATCCATACTACCTGGAGCCACTGCGGTCATCCACAGTGCTTTTCCAGATATCTTTTTTGCCACGTACCATCCGGCTATGGAATGAGCTCCCCTCCAGGGTGTTTCCCGAGCGCTATGACATGTCCTTCTTCAAACGAGGCTTGTGGAGAGTATTAAGCGGTAGGCAGCGGCTTGGCTCTGCCCCTGGCATTGCTGAAGTCCATGGGCGACGGTAACCACTGACCATCAGGTGGGCCGTATGCCCGTCTGCCTACAAAGGCAAAAAGAATATAAAAATCACTAAAATTTCGTTCGAGAAGTACAACGCCATCTATTGTCAAATGGCGAAAACGCATATTGAAAATACTCGACTTGTGAGGAATGTTCTCGATAATTCTAGGGATAGTTCTATCGACTATAAAAGTGTTACAGAGATGGCATGCAGTCAATTAGTAATCGGGACTACTCGAAGCGAAATAGCGAATGGATCACCTGAAGCGAAATGAAAAAGGGAATTAAGAATGTTTTAGTATAAGCTAAAACAAGCTAATGTCCTTTTTTATTGCCTTGCGAGCATTAGGTTGTACGGCCCATGGACTTTACCAATGTCAGGGATAGAGCCAATGTGCTGCCCACAAATCTCACATGCACATACAGGGTTTTGCACATGCGTTTATAAGTTTATAAAAATTACGTTGCAAGATTTTGTTACATACACAGGTGAACACTGTTCGAGCCAATAAAAGCGTGTACATTAAAATAACTTTTCAGTAAGATTAAGAGAACACAAATCATTAGCATTATCACGGAACTTTTCACGAAAATATTTTCGCAATTTGGTTAGCCTTAGTAATAAATGAATTCATTCGACTCCAGTTCACTGTTCCGCCCCAGTTTACCAAGTACTATAAACAGTAAGGATGTGAAGTAAGTTAACTTAACCTCCAATTAAGGATACGCTCCGTCGCGACCACCCGATTAAAATTTAGATAGAGCTCCGTAACTATATCGAGCGAACTTCGTCTAAGGTACCTTGTTAGTTACTAATGAATTACACTGTCCGTATTTCTTGGAACTAGGTGAGTTAAGTTAGAGAGTTTTTAACACCCCCCCCTATTTTGATCGGATTTTGAGCCTGGATGGAGATCGACTCACTGGGAGTAAGAGTGCAGGGGAGTCATTTAGTGCGGTAGGGCCCTAAAACTCTTTGGGCCCGCGGTCTGCTTCCAACATCTGCAGATCGTCAAGTCCCACATACCCCGTTCGCCCTCTAGGCGCGGGGACTTCATAGACGTTTCGGCCCCGACCCGAAAAAAAAAGTGAGTTCTTAATGGTTTATTGGGTTTCAGCAGATGTCTTAATGATACGTGTACGATACCACCCCTTAAATTATAGTGCACGAATATTGCGCGGGAGTGGATAGTGGTACTGACTTTTAGGAACTTACAGTATTATACACTAGCGCCTGTAAAATAAGGTTGATATTAGTGCAACAGCCAGAGGCGGTGGAGCTCTCGATCTTTTACTGGTGTTAGGTCGTATTGAAACTCACTGAATTAAAGAAGCTAGAAAAAAAAACGAAAAAAAAAACCTTATATACCAAAAATGCTATAAAGTATATTAAAGTATTCTTTATTCAAACAAAGCCCGTTCAAAAGGTTAATCGAAAAATAATATCCGGTTCATTCGATATTCTGTTTCCGGTTTTTACGGATTGGAATTCCATCATTATACGTATATTGCCATAAAAGTGTACACTCAAAAAAAAAATGACTTTTTTACTGGAAACTCAGAGACGTATTCAGATGGTGTGGACACATTGACGGCGGCTATTTTACCATCCAGGTTGATGGCTCTTGTATTGATTGATGCTTGTGACGGCAGCAAATCGTCATCGTAACTTAACTACTAAAAAAAAGGAAAAATCATAGTCGATTTAAAGTCGATTTAAATTGTGATTGGATACCGAATATGTATTGACTAAATATCGTAATGGCGATAATAAGTGGACATGTATCAAAGTGTATGACAATACAACAATTTTATTTCAGTTTTAGGGCAATCCCAAGCATAACAAAGATTAATTAATTTTTCAATTCGACTTGCTTGACAAAAAATAAAGATTTGAGTTATTTTTTTTTTGTATGTTTTTAAACTATATCTATTATTATATTACTCTATCTTAGCTAAAAACTAATACAGATTAAATGTTATATTACTTTAGTAAGGGGCTTTTAGAGGTTCGTTTGTCACGTATTTTGACATTTTCGCTTTCGTGAAATTTCACTGGTGGTAGGACCTCATGTGAGTCCGCACGGGTAGGTACCACCGCCCCGCCTATTTCTGCCGTGGAGCAGTAATGCGAATCGGTTTGAAAGGTGGGACAGCCGTTGTAACTATACTGAGACCTTAGAACTTATATCTCAAGGTGGGTGGCGCATTTACGTTGTAGATGTCTATGGGCTCCAGTAACCACTTAATATCAGGTGGGCTGTGAGCTCGTCCACCCATTTAAGCAATAAAAAAAAAATTTGACAGGTTCACTACCGGTACCGGTAC
Source organism: Bombyx mandarina (assembly GCF_030267445.1). Classification (NCBI taxonomy): domain Eukaryota; kingdom Metazoa; phylum Arthropoda; class Insecta; order Lepidoptera; family Bombycidae; genus Bombyx; species Bombyx mandarina. Next base: position 7,098,339 of record NC_143218.1, read on the forward strand.
TGGTACCAGTACCTTTATGAGAGGAAAAAGTATGGAGGGTAAAAGTAAGGAGCACCATCTTAGTGTATTAAAAATTGACTACTGAAAGGGAGCAAATTAAGGTGGCAGCATAGTAACGAGTGGAAAGATTTGAAAAACAGTGCCATAAATTATATCACACTTCACTACAATCCAGCATCTAGTTGAAAACTGCTATATTCATATCACTTCCACTTCCTACACTAACGCTATTTCGGTGAGTCTTGAAACAATAATTTGTTGTTTACAGGTGGACACTTTTTCAACTTGTCTCTATACAATATGGCGCACCTTACCTCTACCCTCCATAGACCTTAAATCTCATTTACGCCGTAATAACATCGTGTAATAAAAATCAAACCCGCAAAATTATAATTTGCGTAATTACTGGTGGTAGGACCTCTTGTGAGTCAGCACGGGTAGGTACCACCACCCCGCCTATTTCTGCCGTGAAGTAGTAATGCGTTTCGGTTTGAAGGGTGGGGTAGCCGTTGTAACTGTACTGAGACCTTAGAATTTATATCTCAAGGTGGGTGGCGCATTTACGTTGTAGATGTCTATGGGCTCCAGTAACCACTTAACACCAGGTGGGCTGTGAGCTCGTCCACCCAACTAAGCAATAAAAAAAAAATGGTGTCCATGGCCTCCGGTAACCACTTAAAACCAGGCGGGACGTGAGCTTGTCCAACCATCTAAGCAAAAAAGGGCCTCTAGTTTTCTGAAAGGATACCTACAGATGTTTATATGAGGCCGTCAGAGCAAAAGTGGCCCATGCTTACCATAGTACGGAGATAATGAGGTTCGAATTTACCGTTACAATACTTCGTAGGGAAAAAAATACGCGATAAAATGATGTTTACAAAGTCATAATATGTTATCTATGGATTGAAACTAGGGATAGGCCGTTTTTGCATCAAAATTTATTATGTTTTAAATAAATTCCAATATACATATAAGCTTGAATATAAAAAATTGTGCGTTAGGCCACTTTTGCGCTGACGGCCTCAATTATACACTATGTAAAACGTACCCGCTGTTCCTCCTAATAATATTTATCTCGGTCCAGTAAGCCATTTGTATTCATGTATATACATATGTTTATCATTTGTGGTGTTTGTGTGTCTTGGTACATCTGTGTTCGTCCATTGTTTGTTTAGACCTGACCCGGTACTAAATAGAGAGAGAGAGAGAGAATACATTTTATTGCACACCAACACAATTTACATTAAAAAAAAAAACAGTCAAAAAGCACATATGTACAATAGGCGGTCTTATCGCTAAAAGCGATCTCTTCCAGACAACCGTTTAATTTACAGAAATTCTGTAAAATATAAAAAATATAGCAGGTATGTTGCGGTGCACCATATACAATACATTATTATAGAAAATATATACATATAATAAACAAATATATACCGTTTACATAATATAATATATACCAATATACATACTTACACACACATAATAAATCAACAGTATGGATATGATAAATGATAATGATGCAACAAACAGCACTAAGCAGATAAGTAGTGTTCCTTCACCATTCTTTTAAAACAGTTTAAAGTTAAACTGTTTTAAAAGAATGGTGAATTTAAAAAAAGTTATTTAAAAAATAAGCAGAATATTGTGAGCTATTTCAATTCTGAAATTGGAATTGCACGTGTTCATAGACCAGTTTCAGTCAGTGTGGTAATCGAAATAGGAACAGGCTAGAAATGTGTTTAATTCTGACTATATATGATTCTAGGCCTCTTGATACAAGCAAAATAGTCAGCAAAGTTAATAACTATGTTGAAACAAAGTAAGGCAACGTTGCTGCGCCGCTGGCATCGCCCTTCTGCCTGCAATGCAAAGCCAGGTTTCCAGCTTAAGAGCTTCACTGTCTTTAATTTAGGTACCTGTCTTTTATACATATATTTATAAACAAATAAAATATGTTTGCATGGTTACCTTCTCTTCAATTTTAAACCAGTTATCGGATTGTGATGAAATTTCATAAATATTCTGTCATAGTACCGTCAATAATAGGTTGCTTGGCTAGTTTGAAATAAATTTCAATTTCTCTCTGTGACTAAACGCTAGAGCTTTGAATTCATAGGAAAAGCAATAAGCTTAAGCAATAAAACTTGAATAAAATTCAAAGTTGCATTATTGAGAGTTCACTAGTAGATTCGCGAAATAAATGACTTATGTTTAAGCAATGGCGAAAGAATTGTGAAATAAAACTAAATTTGTTTTGGGAGCTCGAACCACTCACAGTAAATTTCCTACGAAAAGTGTTTCATTAAATATTATCAAGGGTCTTCCTCGATATGAGTGGAATGACGTCACTATCGCATGAATGATGATTTGTGCACAAGTGTAACCGCAGTTCGACCCAATTTGATTTTTTATGACGAACTGAATTGATTACGATTTTATACGTATCTTCTGTAGACCAAACATTGTTTAGAATTGTAATAAGAAAATGAATTTATTTTTCTTCATAAAATTGAATATCTGACATCGCTAAATTTACAAAATACCGATACCTATCTATTAGATGCGTTTTTACAATACGCCTTACGTTTAATGAAATTTCTACTCACGGATATAATTTAATATATCATTATAAGATATTTAAATACTAGCTTACAGCCCATAGCTTTGCTTGTAGCGATTCCGATCCGGTGGTAGATTCATTCGCGAAGCAGTTACTCTTGAGTTGTTAGGTCTCCTTTGAAGGCGCTCGGGTAGCTGTTAGCAAATTCCAACCCTCCTGGCTGAGCCCTTGCTTGCCCACCTGCCCTGGTGAAACTAGAAAGGTCTCCGGGCCAGTAGTAATCTTTCAACCATAAAAGAAAGCTTTGCTTGCATGGACTATGCTATATTTCGCGCTGTGGGAGACATTTGCTACGCAGTTCAGTGAGAGTAGCGTATGTTGGAAATAAATGGTTTTGTCTTATTGTTAGTGGTAGATATTCCATTATATTATATATATGTATTAGATTTTTTTAATTGCTTAAACGGATGGACGAGCTCACAGCCCACCTGGTGTTAAGTGGTTACTGGAGCCCATAGACATCTACAACGTAAATGCGCTACCCACCTTGAGATATAAGTTCTAAGATCTCAGTATAGTTACAACGGCTGCCCTACCTTTCAGACCGAAACGCATTACTGCTTACGGCAGTATAGTATAAGCAGAGCGGTGGTACCTACCTGCGTGGTCCTACTACCAGTAAAAAGATATTATTAGTCGCATTCTCACTTTCTTCGGACACGTATTGCGACGAGGTGACGACTCGGTTAAGCGCCTTGTGGTGCAGGGCGTTATAGAGAGTACAAGACCACACGACAGATCACCATTACTATGGACCGACCAGACAAAGGTAGGTCTTGTCAACGGGTGCACAAGAAAGACCGCGGTACGTGAGGAATAGCGACGTCTAGTGAAGCGCACCACTACCCGGAATGATGACCACGACCGCTCTATCAAGAGTGCAAACGACTGAGAAGAAAAAATAATTTGATTAAAAATCCAGTGAATCACGAAAATTTTAGTATTGATTACAAGGAAGCCTTTTACCATTCTGAGACGTTACGTGCTCTGTGAAACGAGTATATAGGCTCGTCCAATTTAGTTGTATCTCGTGCGTTTGACGTCAGCACGTAATGATAGTGGGTGTTAAATTTGGTAGTATCGCATTTGGTTGGTTCTTTGTTGGATAATCTTTATTTACTGCACGCAATGTTGATTTCGGGGATTTTATCTATTATTGGAACGAAGTTCCTTACGGCAGCCTTGGAGGAGATAGGGATTTTGCTGCGCGTCCGAACTGAAAAAAATGTGATTGTAAAAACCGTAAGAAAAAGTCCGTGGAATAAAGCCTTGTTTTGCGCACAGCGATATTTCACCGCGCGATTTTTTCTCGTAATTCTTTTTTTTTTTTATATGGAACTTCGTTCCTATCCGGTGTCCCACGACACCACACATCTTTTTTTTATTAAATTTTCTATTCTTTGTTTGCCTCTACTTAGTTTCGTTTAAGTCTGAGCTGGGAAACGGGATCCGATGGCTCGTATGTTAGTGGCCGTTGTGGAGTACATCAATTTAAATGGAAAGTGAAGAAATTGAAACTACAGAAAATTACGAGGTAGTTAAAATCTTCAATTGAGCGTTACGCCTAAGTCTGAGGTCGGTGCAGCGGTGCGGAAGTCACCGAAAAATATTGTATCTTTATTGTGACGTCAAACTGAAATACCATATGACACGCTTGACTATTTTTATCACCACCAAGCATTGTCTCTTGGTTTAGTGGTAGCGTAACAAAAACATAAAATATAAGAACAAGACCCACATTTCGAGGCTAATTAACGAATCCATCGTCTCTGTCCGGTAATCAAATCTGAATCCTATGACAAATTCCTTATAAACACTACTAACCATTAGATATAGAGGTAACGAAAGCTTATCTTAAATATCCAATAGCAGTGTAATACCTACAAGGGATGGTGCATTCATATATCCTAGTATTCGTGTTATGATCAGTAAATTAAACTGTAGAGAAAGAAGCAGATGTCAGATTAATTCGTATCGAGACTTAATCCTGCAGCAGGTATCGTTTTTTCTAGTTAAACCGTATCTACCACTTGTTCTCGAATGATTTTCGCGATAAATGAGTAGGATCGTATGGTTAAAATTTAATCCACGATACTTTCAGATTTTCGTAATTTGGTGCGTATTGTGACTGGGCCGTTTGACCCGTTTGATTCAAGAGGAATTCTTGTAGGTTCGAAGCATTAGATGGTCCTTATACAATACAATTGAGATTACATTGAGATTGAGATTCTTGTACACATTTAACAACAACTGTAGAGAGCTCATCCCCACATATGGTGCAAAAAAACTCGTTTTCGGTAGATGAGACTGGTGGTAGGACATCTTGTGTCTGGTGGTAGGACATCTTGTGAGTCCGCGCGGGTAGGTACCATCACCCTGCCTATTTCTGCCGTGAAGCAGTAATGCGTTTCGGTTTGAAGGGTGGGGCAGCCGTTGTAACTATACTGAGATCTTAGAACTTATATCTCAAGGTGGGTGGCGCATTTACGTTGTAGATGTCCATGGGCTCCAGTAACCACTTTACAACAGGTGGGCTGTGAGATCGTCCACCCATCTAAGCAATAAAAAAAAGAAAAAAAAAAGAACTAATACTGTATGTACACTATATCCATATTTAACTTACTCAAACTTCAGTTTGTCGTTCGGGACCTGGGAAAAGAGTTTCTCTGAAGGCCATTGAAGCCAAATACTTTTTCGGTCGCTGATTCCCTTGCGACTACGGGGCTGGGATGAAGGAAAGCTAATTTTATCTTTATAAGCGACATCAATAAATAAGCAGATTATACGCTCGAATTTATGTAAAAAAAAATTGTATCCTAACCGACTTTAGTATAGTATTTAGAATATGTAACCTCCAGCATCCGTCGCTTGCGACGAAGGGCTCGAAGAGCGAAGTAACCCATAGACCCAGCCCACTGAGTTTCTCGCCGGATCTTCTCAACGGGTCGCGTTTCCGATCCGGTGGTAGATTCTGCGAAGCACTGCTCTCGCTAGGTTCAGTGTGAGCAACACTCCGGCTTGAGCCCCACGAGCTCACCTACACACGTTAGGGTGAAGCTGAAATAGCCTCTCAAGGCTATCAGCATAGGAAAAAAAAATCTCCAGCATTGCCGTAGTAATAGTAAATACTCCATAATTTCACATTTCTCGACGGACACAATACAATTCGTATTTACATCGTGAACTAGATATGAACCTCATTGAAATTCATTTGTGATGTGTGGACATGTTTATTGAAAATTCAGAGTTTATGTATTTTCTGTAGGGTTGGCAAATGTTCGTAGATGTACTTGGCTTAATTATCATAAAGCCAATGGATACAATTTTAATCGATAGAAAAATATTGCGATAGAAAAGTCTTGCACTAAAGTGAGTATTTTTTCTCGATAGACCGACTGATGACTTCACTCTGTCTTTCAATTAAAATGTGCAAGATTTTCTTTAAATTTCGATTAGGACGATTCATGTTTAAACGGATTTCGTGTTTTTGTTGGCAGATACAATTAAAATTTTACAAATATACATTTTTATTAATTTCATTTTATCAAATAAAATAATTTTAAAATTAAAATTCGTTTATTAGTTATAGCTTTTTTGTTGTTGGAATTGATAAGTAGAAGATTTATTATAGTGTGTCTGTGATGGTCGACAACCCTATCCCAGGCCCTTTGTGATCAACTACTGTTATCAAATAGCATTGTTGTTGTACACAGGGAATTGTATTAATACGTAAACAAACCGTTGTGTTTGTGGACTTTAATGTCAACACAAACTTACGTACTGTGCTGAAGTTCGACAATATTATTGTAAGCTCGTTGATTTAGTATTGGAAGCGCTTTCGTACTTGAGAAGCGATAAGCGTTTATTTAATTATAATATTATAATAATAATTGAGAACAAATCACGGACGATCATCCGGCCCTTATTTAAGATTCCTTGTGTTTTGGGTATCAGGGACTGACAAACATACTTATATATGTTTAAATATATAGATAATAAACACTCAGATAAACAAGAGCAAACAAACATGTTCATCACACAATGTTTTCCCAATGCGGGAATCGAACCCACGACCCTCAGCGCAACTGTCAGAGCTGCTAACTACTACACTACCGTGTCAGTCATATTTATTGATTAAAAGACCGCAGAAAATCTCTATTATACTTTGTTGAAGATTTGTATGCTTGATGCCGATTCTAATTTGAAAATCTTATTGATAGTGTTACCGATGTCCACATCCCACTGATGTTAAGTGCTTACCGGAGCTGATCTTAACGTCTATACCGTCATCTAATTTGTGACAGCATCGACCGCTGGACGATCACACAGCCCACCAAAATTAAGTGAAGTGGTTTCCGGGGAGTCCATAGATATCAACAACGTAAATGCAGCCACCTGCCTTAAGACATGATTTCTGACTCTCAGTTTCATAGTATAACTTACTACATAGATGCTTTACCCTTTAAACTGAAACGCGTTACTGCTTCATGGCAGAAATAGGGCGGTGGTACCTATCCGTGGGGGTTAACAAAGCGTCCTACCGCCAATAAAAATTGTATTCAATAGTGCTATTCTATCTTTCGTGGTGGAGGATGCTCCAAATACCATGGCCTGCCATGAGGACTAACAAGTCCATTTTAATAGAGCTAAGCATCCAAAAAGGCTCTCTACCATCTGCCAAGAACGTGTTATGAGCTTCTTCGGACACATGATGCCGTCTCCCAGACATGAATTAGAAAAACTCATAATTTCGGGTCGCATAGCAGGCAAGCGCGCCGTGGGCAGAACACCAGTCAGATCCTCAGATTTGATCTATCCGTGGGGGTTAACAAGGCGTCCTACCGCTAATAAAATATGTATTCAATAGGGCTATTCTATCTTTCGTGGCGGAGGATGCTTTGAATTCCATGGACTGCTATGAGAAACTAGCAAGTCCATTTTAATAGAGCTAGACATCCAAAAAAGGCTCTCTGCCATCTGCTAAGAACGTGTTATGAGCTTCTTCGGTCACATGATGCGGTCTCCCAGACATGAATTAAGAAAACTCATAATTTCGGCTCCCATAGCAGGCAAGCGCGCCGTGGGCATAACACCAACCAGATCCTTAGATCTGGTCAAGAGAACAGCTGGTGGTAGTCAATACTATGCGGCCTATGCCACCCGTGACCGAACACTATGGAGGAATGTCACATGTGGTCGCGACCCTTAGCAGTGAGGGAATGATGAAGAAGAAGATCTTTTGAATCGAAATACATAGCTATGTGGATGGGACGGGAGCTCTTGTTCCCTGGTAAGTAGTTTTTTTTTATTGATGTATTACTGGTGGCCCAGAGGCCTTTCCAGTTTCACCAGGACAGGTTGGCGAGCAAGGCTCAGTAAGGAGGGGTGGGATTTGCGGTAAATAGTTACTGGAGTCTGTAGGCAATACGTTGGAGCGCCGTCATTTTTCTTGAAGCTTGAGATCGAAGTGTCTCAAGTGTATTGTATAACGGCTATCCGATCCTTTAAGCCGGAAATAATGGCTGACTCACGGCAGAAATGAGCCGGATAGTGGATTCTGTTTTTGCATAAGCATATTGCTTTGCGATCATTATGGCATGTATGAGTTCTAAGGTCTCAGTATAGTTACAACAACTGCCCCACCCTTCAAACCGAAACGCATTACTACTTCACGGCAGAAATAGGCGGGGTGGTGGTACCTACCCGTGCGGATTCACAGGTTACCACCAGTAATTACGCAAATTATAATTTTACGTGTTTGATTTTTATAACACGATGTTATTCCTTCACCGGGGAAGTCAATCGTGAACATATTTTATTAAGTACGTATGTCATTATAAAAATTGGTACTCGCCTGCGGGATTCGAACACCGTTGCATCGCACGATACGAATGCACTGGGCGTCTTATCCTTTAGGCCACGACGACTTCAGTTATTTGTCTGGTAGAGGTCGCATTATGTTAGACTGCGCGATACTAGGCTTCTGTTTGGGACTGATAGTGTTCACTAGGATACGGTAGGCGGCGGATTGGCTCCGCCCCTGGCATTGCTGACGTCCATGAGCGATGGTAACCACTCACCATCAGGTGGGCCGTATGCTGGTCTGCCTACAAGGGTAATAAAAAAAAGTTACGCAAAAATTAAGGACTCAGATACACCCACATTTCGTGTGCATGAAAAAAATATAGTATACACATATAAAGTAATCAAATTTATTGTCAATCAATATATTTACAATAAAGGTAACGGTAAATAGATTTAATAGTAGAATTACAATATGAAAGGACTTATGTTAATTGTAATGAAAAAGTGAAGATAGTAAATGGTTTGCGTTCTATTAAATTATAACTATTGAATAGATTAGGACGTTTTGTAGTAACTGGTAGTAAATAATATGTAGTCAAAGATTTAGTTACAAGTATTATTTTTGTGTGCTTGGTTTTTTTTATTACGCACATTAAAGAAGTTATCACTACTTAAAAAACAATTAACATTTTTTATCTTCACTCTTACAATTTAACTTAAGGACCCTAATTATATATTTGAAAGCTCATACATCATTGAAATGCATAATGTTGACGTAACACTAAATTATTATAGGTACATTTTATTTACATAAATTTCTCTAATTTTATAATATATTTATATTTTTTATGACCTACCCTTGAGAATATTGTATTTGAAATCTCTTTGCAAAATGTGCTGTGTCATTTAAACTGACTTATTGGGAAGTATGATATGAGAAGATTGTTAGAGGGGTCGTCGTACTCCCTTACGGAGGCACGGAACGGGCCTCGGGGCAAACCCCACTGCCCGGGCTGAAGCTCCCTGCCATGAAAAGCCGGGGTGAACTGACGCAGGGAGGAATTGATGAGACTTTGATTGAGAATTGATGAGTGATTGACTGAGAAGATTGCATCAAGCTATCTTGTTTTAGTTATCTACTAAAGTAGACAAGCTTATTGTTCAGTTCCCAGACTAGCAATGGTAGAGGTACAGCCACTGGGCAGTTTCTCACTGAGGACTCCCTTTTAGCCTCGTTCGAAGAAGGCCTTATAATAACGCTCGGAAAATAAGGTAAATTTCATTCCATGGTCCGATAGCACACGGCAAAATGTCTGGAAACAGATTATGTTAGCTGAAGACCATACATTCTTCATAGCCTATGTAGTTATGAAACATCATATTAAACTATATAGGTAATAAGAATAGATCTAAAATTTTTGGTTATTCTGGCTGGGTGCGATATTTTCGTAGTGATTTTGGACGGGTACTGTTCGAAGATGTTGGAGCAGTTCAGAACTGGTGAAATCAGTTTTTTTTACTTTTTAGAAGTTGTTAAAATCTCCTGAAGCTATGATCGGAAATGATTGGGTAGGTTATAATGGTATTTCTAAATTACAAACACATAAGTTAACATAAAAAAAGGTTCATTCTTTCTACGAATCGTTTATCGGTGTTTTAGCGCGTGTTTATTTCGAGAGACCTTCGAAATTTGTTACGAAATTTAATATGATATGTTTTACTCCGACGATATGTAATTTTTACATTAAATTTCTGCTTTCTGTTCCACAAAATTGACATTACACAAACCTGACCGGTTGGCAGTAAACCAGAAAGAGTTAATAAAATTCGTGAAGTGAATATCTCAAAATAAACGAATCGGCTTTCAGTTACGTAGACTAAGCTCCTCTTAGAAAAGTAAATTATGTCATAATTTGATTGTTAGTGCTTTATATCTTTTAGGCTAGAATTGTTTTTTTTTCGGAGCATCTCGTACTAAAATATTAAGTATTTTTTGACTTTCAATTTAATTTGCTGTTGTTGATTTATTTACATTATTATGACATTTAAATATGTATTTGGATTGTGTGTTTTAGTAGTTAAAACCGTTTCTCTATTGATAAATAACACAAGAGCAAATATTTAATTCTACTAAATTTATTTAAGGTGCTCTTTTAACCTTTTTTGCATACGTCAATTATTAAACCAATCTGGGATCTTAAATTGCCGCAATCTTTCATTTTTTCAAATCATGTAAATAAGTAAAATAAATATTGCAGTCATAAAATTGTTTTTATTAGTATCGTTTTATTAAGAAAGGTATTGTTTATGGGTGTCTAGTTTTGGAAGACAAAACGACTTTTTCACGGTAATTTTCAAGCTAAAATTTAGCTGTCTCCTTTTTTGTTAGAGCGTGTCGAATTTTGATAGTGATTGATATATATTAAACATTTTTATATTAAGTTTAAAAGAGAATTTGATACAATCCGTAGAATAATTTAGAATGAACCTTTTTAAATATTTAGAATACATTTTAATGATAAAAAGGCACTGTGTTTTGAATTCTAATCTACAAAGTAAGGTTGATAAAAATAAATTTAACTTTGAATATTTTTTAACAAGGGACGTTAAATGAAAATTTTATCTCGTAAAGTTAATATTAAAATACAAGAATAAAAAGGATTTTATCAAAAGAGGATGATAGGCTTTAGTACTTAGTGTTTTTAAATGTTATACGGTTATTTTAATACTATAAAAATGTATAAAATTTAATATCACTAATAGGTAAGATTAAACATTTAATACATTTCAAATCCTTAGGTGCACTCGCATTTATGTAGCTACATGATAAAATTTACAGAATAAGTATCTATATATAGTTTAAAAATTGATCAGATGAAACATTAAAAATACACATGTACTGACATCTAGTTAAGTATTCTATGTCAAATAATGAGGGTTGAGTCGTGTTATGCGTTGTGTTTTGATGGTTCCAAATGTACAAACATTAATGGTTTTCGATCAATTCAAAATTTGTTCTAAACATACAAAACCATAGATTATTTATTTTTAGGCGGGAACGCGCTATAGGTTTTTTTTTTCAATCAAAATTAGATCAGACCACAGTAGTGTGATAATCATTATTTTTCAAGACTGATTTACTTATAGATTTTGGAACTCGCAGTTGAGAAATCTTATGTTAAAAAATATTACAAATAAATAATAACAAAAAAATTCACCTGATTTCGCGTGCCTAACAACATTGTTGTTATTTATCACGAATTTATTTATTATGTAATTATGTCGTTAATTTAAGTCAGAAACTTTTAGCCAGTATGACAATTTTTGCGATATCATTCACCAAAACAGTTAATGTATTCGAATAAAAAATATTGATGTTTTTTTTTAAATATGTAATATTATGGAAGGATGTAATGGACCCTGAATTTATGGGAAGATTTAAATTCGTAACTCGATCATCAAATTGGGAGCTGCTATGTGCAATTAAATTTGTGTAGGTTAACATTATCATATTATAACAATTACATGAAAGATTATTTAACTATTTTCTAAACATTATTGCTATAGAAATGCTGAAATGAGAATCTTACAATTATGATTTTCCATTCAAATAATGTTAAAAATTTTAATTGTTTCAATTTTATGTATTAAAATGCAGAACCCATCGGCTAGAGGCAACCTTAATAGTTTTAGCTGTACAATCATAACTATTAGATGACGTCAATCTGGCCGCAAATTTGAAGCCGTTTTGAAATAGTCATTAACACTTTATTCGGACTAGCATAAAATTAATTCTACAATAAGGATGATACAAGAAATATTAAATTGTTTTTGTTCCAATGAATGAAGTTCTTATAAATTTGAGAATATCGAATTCTTTTTTTACATTCTCACACTTTAACCGTTTTATCTTGGATTTATTTAATCATTATCAAATACTCTAAGATTCTGTAAATTACTTAGTACTAACGCAAATATTAAATATTAAAATAAATTATCTATATTAATTTGTATATATGAGTGTTTTTATAAGCTATCTAAGCTACTAAGACAGCTTCCTTGTAGTTACGACTTTACATAGTGGTCAAGAAATATGCTTCTACAAAGTACTTACTCCTCTCATATACTACTGATATATATGTATACTTAAATGAAATGAGTTGTACAAGTAGTAAATATGGTCCAATATTTGATATATTTTCATCTACGAGATAATCTTACATTTTGTATTAATAATAATTGTTTAAGGTGTTTGATGCAAGTTTTATTGGTTTTTTCCTTTCACTGTAAAGACATTTTTTTTTCTCCAGAAAACTCATGTGTTTTCATGAACGCTAGAGATTAAAATGGGCTTAGAGTTACAGAGAATTTCTTTACATGGTCAAGCATCGATCGTGTTGAAATACCTTGGATATTGGATAACATTTAAATTACGTTAATTTGGATCATTGTGATTTTTCTTATAAACTTAAAACATAATATGATAATAAACATGACAAGTGAACAAATAATTGCATAGTACAATCTCAACTAATTTAAAGAAAGCAGAGAATTGATAGAACATGATAAATAAAATGTGACCTCACCAGGAGAACCATTATAAACATATATAAATTGTATATTAATTGTTTTTTCAAACCCCCTCCTTCCGTCTTCCTCCTCATTACTGAGAGTCGCGACTCCTGCACTGCATCAATCTCTCTTGTACGATTGTTCGCCATCTACTGCGATCCTTGGCCTCGTGGAGGCCATCGTGGAGCTTGATGTCCAGACAAGAACGAATTCGGTCCGACCATCAGGTCACTGCGTCCTCTGGGACGTTTGCCCTCTATTTTTCCCATCACCATCAGCTGCTCAATATTTCTTCACTATATACCCAATATTAGAAGCCATTTACAGATGAGTGTTTCTTCAAACAGATTCTGTTCTATGATAATAACTATGGTAGAATTACAACCGTTTATCTTAGACGAGTTTATTTTTCGAAACATCATTAAAACTTGCATCATTTTATTAAAATACTGAAAGAAATCTTAACCTATCTTAATGAACTATGAACTACGTATTATTATATATACTACTATTAAATTCTCTCAAAAACTTGGCACGTAATGACTATGATAAAAACCGTAAAACTTGGCGTTACATTTTATAATTTACTACGATTAATATAATATAGATAAATGTACTAACTAACTAAGTTTGATAATAGGTACATGTTAATTTATAGATATTTGTTACATTCTCTTGGAACGAAGTTGTACTATAATGATTCAGATCTGTTATTAGCGTAATTAATTATAATTGTATGGATAATGGAATCCGGTTTAGGGAATCAACACATATACGGAACAAATACATTTTGAAATTTAAATACCATTTTCTGACCAAGTAGATTCTTACGTATGTGATTAAAAACAAATGCTTTGTATTTGCACGGCTATAGGTAAAAAGGGTACTTGACTGAAGTGATTAAGTAGCTCATGAAGATTGTCAAAGCCAGGGACACAACAGAGCCGCTAATTTTCACAGAAGACAAGTTTTAGCCTTAGTTTTCTTGTAGTTTTCTTACATTTATAAGACATTGAATCATTATGGCATAACCTCATCCTAAAAACTGACCGACACACACAAAACGACCTGTGTTCAATACAAACGCACACACGCACATAAAGTCCTTCAAACGAACACAGGGCCGTCGTTCTCCACTCACAGGACGTGTAAGTTCTCACAGTTCTTGAACTTGGTGTCTTCCTTGCCGAAGATCCACGTGAACATCTGTCTGGCCTTCATACTGGCCCGAACGACGCCTCTGGACTTGTACCAGTGTGCCGGAGACGACTCCCTGCCGCCCTCTGCTGAGTAGTGCTGCTTCTTCAGCCGGATCTGGTTGAGGATGCCGACAAGGAGCTCGTCAACGTTGTGATTAATCCCGACAGATACCTCTATGAACTTTGCCTTGTATGTACACGCAAGACATTTTCCGTCTGCGAACAAAAAAAGTACATTAGTGAACATTTTCATCAACTTCAAGAAGACAACGTCTTTTGTCAATATTGAAGACCAAAGTTAAAAATCGAATTGTGTTGATTACTTTAGCATTAAAAAAATATCTTTAGTAAGATCCAGGAAATTTCCGCGGCTAAGTCGGTCACGTCTTCGCTTCAGCGATTTTTAGTGTCTAGCTTAGAACATGAACCAGGAACGGATTTGGAAAAAAAATAATTTCGTGTTTTGTACTTTGGTAGGGCATGTTCAGACCACGTGAATAGGTACAATCAGCTTGCCCATTTCTGCCGTTAAGTAGTAATGCATTTCGGTTTGCAAAGTGGGGCAGCTACCGGTTCAGTTCTGAGACTTTGCACTCTTGTCTCAAGGTGTTTCATCTCAGGGTTCCGTTATCGATGATATTTTTATAATTAGGAAACGTGCGCGAACCATAGTACGTGTGACTTGTGTCAAAGTTATTCGAACAAATTTTATAAAAGTTTAATTTAAAAGAAAATTAAGGAATACCAGTAATAAAAACAGTCATCCGCCTTTTTTCCTACATAAGCTGATGTTCTTGAGAGACCATATCAGCGTCATCGGGCAAATAAGTGAGCTCATGGGGCTTAAACCTGACGTTGTTGCTAACACAAACCCTAGTAAGAGCCGTGCTTCGCAGAATCTACCAACGGATCGGAAACGCGACCCACTGAGAAGATCCGGCGAGAAATTTAGTGGGCTGGAAATTAACCCACAGAGGGTTAATTCACCGAGCTCTTCGTCGCAAGCGACGGGTTCGACGAGAACGATATACGAACGGAAACAGTTAAGTATCCGAAACTTCAGTAATAATATAGTGACAATAAAAGAGACGAGAGATAACACTATAAAAGTAGTTTTAATTAAGTAATTAGATTCAGAGTTTTTATGAAAAGATAAAAAAAATGTATGAGAACAATTTTGTCTAATTCCTAATACATCTCTGGCACAAATAATAGGCTTAGAAGTGATCCGATACGACTGTTTCGTCGCCGCTCGGGAAATCTGGCCGCGATCTCTGTTCCTAATGCCGGATAATGAACACCAGATTTCTGATAATCATCATTATTTTCGGCAGATTTACGCGGGAATAATCATTTTTCTTGATGAGGCTTCGTTAAGGAGCTTAAGAAATGTATTGACAGTGTTCGCGGGCACAACAGAGCTTGGTTTGATCAATAATTTTTTTCTTCCATTAAAAAATACTGCGGTAGTCGTTTTGGATTCCTCAAAATGGGGAGACGAAGCTCACAAAATTTGTACACAACATTTTACAATTTTGCGCGTCAAATTTCACACATCAATAAATGAAATCATCAAATCGATTTTTCCCAAGCGTCGTTCAAAGAACACCACTGATTTTTTTTTAATAAACCAATTAATTGCGATTGAAATTGAAATATTTAGAACGAGAAAAATATGATTTATATACCTTAATAACAAATTCTTCGCATTTAAAGCAAAGGTGAGAGTTCAGCGAATGTCTGAAAAGCAAATCTTCTCTATTCATTCACAAACGAACAAAGTGTTTGAAGCCTCCAAGAGAAATGGTTTCAAATTTGCACTAAATCGAATCGTAACAAGCTTGGATCCCTTGATTTATACACTCGTTTTCTTTTCAATATAAGAGTTTTTTCAACTTTTAAAATTGGTTTCGTGTATTACACAAACATTGGGATTCTTTATAGAACGTGAGAGAATTTGGTTTTCTTTATTGCCTAATTTTGTTTACTCTTTATATTTAAATTGAAACTCAATATTATCATGCATTTACAGGTACTTGTTCTAAGGTAGCGTAATATTGGTTTTTAGTGCATTTTTTATTGAATCAGTTAAACAAATACAGGAAAAATACCCACCCAAATTTGACTATTTCAGATAAAGTTCTACCAAAGATTTTCAAATAACAAGAGCGGTTACGGAACAATTTTAAAGGACGCGAGCCAGAGTGCTCTTTACAAATTTATTTAAGACGTCTCATTACAAGATGCATGTTGATCGGAATATCGACAGTTGAAACAAGCGGATTGTGTAGGAATCGATTTAAGAGATTTAAAAAAAATCGGTGTTGCCCTATTCCAATATGCAAAAATACTCCGCTCCATAAACATTGCCATCTATTCTTAAATAATTAATCTATTCTTAAATAACTAATCCATTCTTAAAAAGACAGTCTTAAAACTCACCTTGTGTGGAGACGGCCCTACTCCTTGCCAGGTCTATCTTGTTTCCCACAAGCAACGCTGGTCGAGCACGCAGCATGTCGAAGTCCAGTAACCTGGCTAGTTCCTGCTCAGCTTTCTGGAAGGAAGCCTTGTCTACTACAGAGTAGATCACCACGAAGGCATCTGGAGGCTCTGATCTGTCGATTTCTTCCTGCGGGATGATGGAAACGAGTGAGATTTTATGGTAAGTGCAAAAGGTTTATCTGTGATTTAAACTTCACTTGTCACTAAAGAGGTTTCCTATTTCAGATCAGATCCACTTATCGCTCATAGACTTCACGTGGTCAATATTGTTGCCTACTATGATGCGTGATGTGGAAATCACCTCTATCGTGGAGGGTTAGTTACACATAGACTGACTCGGCGGTAATTAGCGCCCATTCGTACTTAGTACCTTAGTACTTAGGGTTGAGGGTCCTGTTTTTCCTCACATTGAGTAAAAATTCTTGTGACGAACAAGTTTGTTTGGTCTTTATCTTGGTGCTTAAAGTCGATACATTGCAGTGTGATTAAATCATTTAAATCAAGCCTAAATTTACCTTAGCACTGGTGCAGTTCACGAAATAAAGCTCTGATTCTTCCCCGTTAAGGAGTATAGAAACCTTCTGTTCTGAGCTGTCGACGTCTGTAACAATAAATGTGAATAAGAAAAGATAAGCTTTGCTATCAGTCTAGATTACGGGGTATGACGATCTTCTATGGCAATTATTTTTCTTATTTACCTTGTAGGCAGACGAGCATACGGCCCGCCTGATGGTGAGTGGCTACCATCACCCATGGACTTCAGCAATGCCAGGGGCAGAGCCAAGCCGCCGCCTACCGTTAAACCACGTTAGGTGCCACCACTCTGCATATTTCAGCCATTAACCAGTAATGCGTTTCGGTTTGAAGGTTGGGGCCGCCGTTGTAACTATACTGAGGCCTTAGAACTCATATCTCAAGATGAGCGGCGGCATTTACGTTATAAATGTCTATGGGCTTCGGTAACCACTTAACACCAGGTGGGCTGTGAGCTCGTCCACCCATCTATGTTTTTATTAGCGATGTGAATGGGTTGCATGCTGTTTCTTGTGATTGGATTCAACAATCATTTTTGACAATGACTCGAGTGACAGTTACTTATCACGCAAACAACTTCAATCCCTCATTCTTCAAAATACTAAAAATAATATTCTTTTGTAAATATTTTCTCTAAAATGACGCAATTAGCAAATCAATGCAATGACTCATTTATTACGTCATTCTTCGCGGGAAAATTGGCAACAGTTCGACAATCAGTCGTGATCGAGTCAATAATTGCATATTATTTTATCAATTGTACAATTTTATACCTTAAATCCATACACTAGGAAACCATTTCGTCGGCTTATTGCAAGAAGTCATTAAGTGACATATTCATTATTTTGGGAAAACGGCATTTTAGTTGGAATTAGTTAGTGATTATGTTGATTAGCCCATATTATCCTTCATACATAACTACAGTGAGAAAAACTGAATGTTTTGGATTGCTTAATATGTATATTAATTAAAACAAGTGAGAGTCGGTAATCATATAACATTATATATTATTTATAAACTAAAACTAAAAGTTAATGACTTCTTGCTACTGTAAGTCGGTTTTATATGTGAATTAATTATTTCTTAAATTAAAATAAACCAACAAAATACTTATCAAATCTTATTGAAATAAACAAAAACGAATAATAACATAATAATCAAAAACATTTTTTTCATAACAGTTGACGTAAGAACTTGCAATAGCTAATAATGCCAAGTACTCACGACAACTTCGCAGTCTCAAAAGTTGTACATAATTTTATTTTTATTTTATTGCTTAGATGGGTGTACGAGTTCACAGCTCACCTGGTATTAAGTGGTTACTGGAGCCCATTGACATCTACAATGTAAATGCGCCACCCACCTTGAGATATAAGTTCTAAGGTATCAGTATGGTCGCAACGCTGCCCCACCTATATAGAGGAGGGCCATTTGGATTGTTGATAATCCCATCCTCACGTATCGTTTGGAACCTCTGGGTCTGCGGAGGACTTCGGTTCCCTCTGTATTTTGTACCGTATGTTCCATGGGGAGTGCTCTGAGGAATTGTTCGAGATGATACCGGCATCTCGTTTTTACCATCGCACCGCCCGCCACCGGAGTAGAGTTCATCCATACTATCTGGAGCCACTACGGTCATCTGCAGTGCGTTTCCAGAGATCTTTTTTGCCACGTACCATCCGGCTATGGAATGAGCTCCCCTCCACGGTGTTTTCCGAGCGCTATGACATGTCCTGCTTCAAACGAGGCTTGTGGAGAGTATTAAACGGTAGGCAGCGGCTTGGCTCTGCCTCATTGCTGAAGTCCATGGGCGACGGAAAACACTCACCATCAGGTGGACCGTATGCACGTCTGCCTACAAGGGCAATAAAAAAAAAACCCTTGAAGCCGAAACGCATTTCTGCTTCGCGGCAGAAATAGGCGGGGTTGTGGTACCCACCCGTACGGACTCACAAGAAGTCCTACCACCAGTAATTACGCAAATTATAATTATGCGAGTTTATTACACGATATTATTCCTTCACCGTGGAAGTAGATCGTGAACATATTTTGTTAAGTACGTATTTCATCAGAAAAATTGGTACCCGCCTGCGGGATTCGAACCCCGGTGCATCGCTAGATACGAATGCACCGGACGTCTTATCTTTTAGGCCACGACGACTTAAATAATAAACTAAAAATAATTTTCTTCTCCCTGTTAGTCAATCACTCATGTATTCATTCAATCATGTATTTTTTTATGAAAATTAGGAATTGAGCTTAAACACCATACAAAAACATAAAACAAATAAAAAAATATCTAGGTTAAAAAAATCTGTATCAGAGGTTTTTTCTTCAGGAAGATAATTCTTTATCAGGTATATTATTATACCAATGGTGTAGCTCTGCAGGCTAGGTCTTTAAAATTGGAAACGTAGTCATACCTGTATTGAACAATTTTAAGTCGGTTTTTCCAAGCTTGAAGCATTTAACCTTCAAACACTGTAGTCCTACAGTGTCAATTGACTTATTAAACATTAATTTGTTTCTCAACTCTTTTAGGCTCAAGATATCAGAGTGGCTCATTACTATAGGTTCATACGGCGTCTTTGCTGTTTTTTTTCTTTTTTAGCTTTCTGTTCGATCTAGCCAATCTTAAAACATTACAGAGGTCTATCATAGAAAAATTGGCATAAGACACATTTGATTCTCGATAGAACTATGCATATTATCGACCTCCATATTATGTGTGTGGCCCAATTCTAAATACTTACGTTCAACCACCTCAAGGTGGGTAACTTGAACTAAGTATAGCATTAAGAATAACAGAAACTGATTACGTTCTTGCATCAGCTCGCTGAGTTTCTCGCCGGGTCTTCTCAGTGGGTTGCGATTCCGATCCGGTAGTAGATTCATTCACGAAGCAGCTGTTCTTGAGTTGTTAGGTCTTCTTCGGAGGCGCACGGACAGCTGTTAGCAAATCCCAACCCTCTTGGCTGAGCCTTTGCTAGCCCACATGTCCTGGTGAATCTGGAAAGGCCTCCGGGCCACCAGTAATCCTTCAATCCTAAAAAAATATAAAAAAGCCTGTCTGGTGTTACAGTGATTACTGCAGCTCATAGAGATCCAACGTGAAAGCCACCACCCATCTTGAGACCCGAAATCTAAATCTAAATTGTTCCGTATACTGCTTCGCTTCGATGGTGGTACCAACTCGTACGGGCTTGCCATACGCCATACCAACCATCCTATCAGTAAATACAAGTTGGCAATCGTAGTCCACTGGTATGATTCTCAGATAACGATGTTGCCCGTTCTCCAGTGTATCATTTAACATCTTCTACACCCGTGGAAAGAATGATGCTATTGTAGGTCAGGTGTTTGCTTGCTAGGTTGTGCGAAAGTTGTTCAAAACTTCAATTGCTTCAATTCTCCAACATCTTGCTTCCTCGTCCTTGTTTGAAACATTTATTTCGTTGCATTTTGTCAGAAATCATTAACTTCTATAACAGGCGTGGTAATCAATGTATCTCGCCGCAAACTGAGCGAGCGAGGCAGTACTCTTTCGTCCCGCGCAAACCCACCCTCACCCGTGTTCGTCGGTTTCGTCTTATGCCCCGTGTTTCCTAGACAAGCTGTTTTGTCGCATTTCACCAAACCCTATATAACTCACTAAACTACAATCGAGGAACCACATAGCCTGCAAGAATTTACTATGTTCTTTTAATCGATGTTAACTTATTAAAATCATGCCATCAACAAAATGGAAAAAATAAGGAAAAAGAATAAATGATTTTATGGAAATCTTAATATTATGATTTATATTATATTAATATCGATAAAAATCATTAAGATTACTTATTGTGCATTTGTGATGAAATGATTCATTACAGAAACTATCTAAATGTAAATAATGAATTTTATCGAAATGCAATTTTAAGCTATATTATACTACACTGTTTTGATAAAATTAATTAGATGCTGAAAATGAGTTCTGTAATGTAATGTATGCTGTTTTCAAATAATTATCCATTTAATAAAAATAACTAGTGCTGCTTAGTGAATCTTTGTAAATGCCTGACTTCCAAAGTTGCAATTATCAATTTTCTACCAAAGACGTAACGGCTAAAATTGGCCAGCTAGAAATTAGTGTGTTTTTGGATTTTGTAGAATATGCAAAAATGAGCCCATTTCAGATAAAAACGCATTTAGTGATTTTTTGCAGTTAATGAGTTCTTGCAATAAGCCGACGATTTGAAAAGCAGAAACTTTTAAAATGTATTTACAATAATCAAAAAATGAAATTGATTAGGTGAGCCAAGTACAAATACTTTCGTGCGTTCAGAAAACCGCAATTTAAATTGCACAGCTAGTCGGCCGATGACCCCGAAACAGGTGAGGGTGTATCAGTTATTTCACTTCCATTACGTGCTTTTAATAAAATTTCAACAATGATCAAGTTCAGGATATCGAGGCATGAATACGACTTTTTACAGTAATGGAAGACGGCTAGGCAGTATTCAAACCGGAACAATCAATAGCTTAATGAATGAAATACAGAGGACAATAGTTATTTTGGACCGAGATTACTGTACATTATAACGCGTCGCGTCGCGTTTCCGATCCGGTGGTTGGTTCTAAGAAGCACTGCTGTTGCTAGGGCCAGTGTTAGCAGCACCTCTTGGTTTGAGTCCCGAGAGCTCACCCTAGCATAACGCTGATATAGCATCTCAAGGCTATTAGCATAGGTAGGAAAGAAAAAAAAACTGTAAGCTTAGGAATTTTTTGCTTATGCATGCTGATCCATCCAATGTTGGGAACGCCAGAGATCACAACGTTAATGCCATCATCTTTAGAACATGAGGTCGAAGTCATATTAAGAAGTTATCTTGAGTAACGGCTGTCCCACCTCTTCAAACCGGAGTCCATGATTGCTTCGCGACAACAATATGCAGAGTGGTGGTCACGTATCCGTTTAGGTTCAATCCCTCCCGTGAAAAATCGGCAACGAAGCCCATACCCGCGTCAAGAGCTCCAAGATTAACGTAAACTAATTAATGAATATTTGTGAAATGTTTATCAAAGCAGTTTCTCCTTGCAACGCCGCCTATAAACGAAATCAGGCTTCGCCTTCGGTATTACATGAATTAATTACCTACCCACTCAGTGTGAATGCGATTCAATAGACTCTTAATTTACATGCTGATGTGTTGTTGATAGGTTCGTTTGTGATTGTATAATTGGGTCTTTCGCAGACTTCGGCTGTACGTCATCGGATGTTGTAGTTATTCGTGTGATTCGTGAAGTTCATTTAGGAGGGTAGGTGATAAACAGGATAGCGCTGTGCATGACGCAGCGGTACTAGGTGGTATGAGTGAATTGTGTGCTTCGTGCGAGTTTTTTAACTTTTCGATCGCGTAAAAGTTAACTGTAATTTGTATGGAGTTGGAATAGCTTTCCTTCGTTTGCTGCTAGGGGCGCTGTTCCAACTCCATACAAATTTGAGTTAACTTTTACGCGATCGAGAACGTTAAAAAACTCGCACTAAGCACACTGTGCTCCGATACCGAGTTGTGCCATAAAAAAAAATGAGTTGGCCGGATCGCCTTAAGCAATTCCTCAGAATACTCCTCAGGGTACATGCGGCATTTTCTGATGAACATAACTCAAAACGTACTTTAAGTTATCATCGCACAGATGTAAATGCAGCATACTTTAGTAACTATACTGAGACCTTAGAACTTATATCTCAAAGTGAGTGGTGCATTTACGTTGTAAATGTCTATGGGCTCCAGTAACCACTTAACACCAGGTGGGCTGTGAGGTCGGCCACCCATCTAAGTAATAAAATAAATAAATAAATACTCGTATAAAAAAAAAAAACGCGCGTGTGACATTCCTCCGTGCCGTGGTGACACAGGCAAGTAACTGAATCACGAATGTTCAATATGGCTGAATACTCGCTGACGAGACATCCATTTAAATGCAAAAAGGAATTTGGGGCTGTATTAAATCGAAACGTATTTATTCGTTTTCTACTTACAAAACGCCATTAGAAAAAATATTTTCATATGACATAATCTACATTCATCACTGTTATTTCAATAATTTGGTTCTTTTTCATAAATCTGTTCCTAAAATTGGAAATCTCATGAAATTACGTATGTTACCAATTTTCCTGTTATTTTCACACATCCAACTACCATATTTAATAGCTAAGCAAAAGTCTGGATTTAGTTGTTATTGATAACATAATTGCTGCCGTTTTGATTGTGTTAAAACCACGGGTAGGTTAAAAAAAAAACCACGATCCTGCGTGTTTTTGCCACGAACCTGTCGTGCGTTCCATTTTGAAGAGTTGGAAAGCCGTTATACAATCCGGTTGAGGCTTAAACCTCATGTCTCAAGGTCGGTGGTAAGATTCACGTTTGGGCTCCAGTAACCATTAAAACTACGTATTAATTAAACTGTGTATATAAATGTATTTTAAGAGCCCCGAGTATTTAAGTATTGGACTTATAAAAAAAAAACAGAAATAATTAGCACCAGTCATTTCTCTGCGACAAAAGGAAATGTATCAATGTCAATCTCTAGCAGACTGGCTCTCAAACTTGTTACGCCCCGGCACTTTTATCGGTGAAGGAATAATTCACGGCACAGTACAAATTGTTGTAGCTCAGTAAACTCATTAATTTCATTCATTCGTTCATGTTTGGTTGAAATTTTCGTTACTTCATTTATGTTTACTGAGAGTTTAGTTAATTTTACTCTCAAATTCATGCATTGATGTTTTCATGCCTTAATAAAAAAAACACACACACAGAAATATTCATTAGTAAAAACACGATGATAATATCATCTCAAACAATTCCTCAGAGCACTCTCCGTGGAACATACGGTAGAAAATACAGAGGGAACCGAAGTCTCTCCGCAGATCCCTTCTCAGTGGGTCGCTTTTCCGATCCGGTAGTAGATTCTGCGAAGAACTGTTCCTGCTAGGGCTAGTGTTAGCAAATTGCTAGGCTACACGTTAGGTAAATCTGGCATGGGCTATCAATCGAAGCTACCAGAATAAGTAGGCAAAAAAAAACACTAAAATTAGATTCGTTTAATAAAAATTAAAGCTTACAGATTTTCTTGGTTATTGGTAGCAGTAGCTATGTATTATGGATGGCGAGTTGTTACCGCTATCACCATTATGCCTATTACGGCCGTGAAGTTCTATAATACAATTAAAACTTCAACCTACAAGCTTGAGGTGTGTATGGGCTCCGGGACCCATTTCCGGGAGTCGTAATTTCGTCTGTCTATCTGAAGAAAGAAACGAAAACCAATAAAAAAAAATTCGCATTTGTAACATTATTATTATATAATTAAAACGGTATAATCTTATTTTTATTATTGATATCGATATCGATATTAATATAATGAGTGTAAAAGTGTGTTTGTTTGTACATCTTTCACGTCGAAACGATGTAACAGAGTGCCATCATTTATTTTAGGTGATAGCTACTTAGTTCAGAAAGTTAAATCAGGCTACCTTTTATCTCTAAAAAACATCTCATTCCCACGGGAAACTATTCGACTATCTTTTTATTAAGTGTGTAATTATTAAAAAATACGTGACATTAAAGAAACATTTATTATCGTTTATCCTTGACCACGTGGACGAAGCCGCGATTAACGGCTAGTTAAAATATTATTTTTCTGACGTATCGAATGCCTTACAGCTTTCATGATCACGAAGGGCTAAATCGCGTAACTCGAAGAATAATAAAAAAAAAATGATTTGAAATATTGATTACTGAACTTACTGTCTTCATTCCTTCCTTACAATTAATATGAAAAGAAGAACGGAGCGGCCGTGGTATTTACAAGACATTTACTATCTGATCGTAAAACCCACAATCTGTCCTGGTTTTCAATTAACCGAAGTGGTGCTTCCCTGGCCATAACGGCCGTCGGAACTGTAATAAATCCTATACCCTAGGAGAAGCAAGACGTTAATAAGACGGATTCTGAGATCGACCTTTTTTTTAAATGTTATACTTAAATATCATACAAATAATGCAAAATGACATCTTAAGAACCATAGCAAACGTACCATGGTTTGTGACAAACACTGAGATCCATGAAGCCATGAACATGAGAACTGTTAAGGAAGAGATAAGGTTGACAGGGACTAAGTACAGAACTCGGCTAGAAAACCACCCAAATACCCTAGCTAATGCGTTGACAAAAGTCAGTTACATCAAACGAATGAAACGTCATGATATACAGGGAGTTGGTGACAGATGGTGATCAATGAGGAGTCTCCTGGTGAGGAGCCTCTTCGATGCGATGGCACACGCAACGCATCTGCTCATAGTCCAGGGCTGATCGCAGATAGGCACATAAAAAATATGTTATACTGTCAGATAAAACCAGAACCACAAAACTATGTTTCAACTATGTCGCATAAATACAAAATTCCAGTACGTGGTTCGTCTGATTGCCAGATGCCCATGGACATATGTAATGCCGGGGATACATCTAAGCCGCTGCTTACAATTCCAAATTCATTTCAAACAAAGATTCAAAAAAAGCGCACTCAGGAAAAAAATGAGGGGAATTCATTCCTGAGGCGGATTGTACAATTCGTAAATTATCTCACTAAAGGCTCTGTGCACGAGCGTGGTAGGTGGTATTAATGAAATATGGTTTGGTGGAAGGTTGTGCGATAGGAAAATGTAATATGATGAAATAATCACAAACAGTACTTAATATATAAATGAAAATGGTCGACTGGAAGAGAATGCCCATGGCATTAAGTCCGCCTGTGTACAAGTTTTGTTTTGTGCATAAAGTATAAATAAATCCTAATCCTAATTCTTCTTTCCTTTTGCGGGCCTACTGGAAGAGATTTCAGCATGAAATAAGTAGTGCCCTTGTACTCTGTATCCTTATTGTCGTGTCTTTTCTAACAGCTGTGTGTACAAAATATATTAAATATTAAATAAAATAAATAAAATGCAGTCAAAGGGACATCATAGTTATGCCTTCAGTAATTTGTAAGATTATGAGACACCCTGTATATATTAACACTGCCTTCGTCGGTCTTTCTTTTCATAAAAGCTTTTTTGTATTTTACTCACACACTGGTACGTAAAAGATACTTTATCGCGCCCGCACAGTTAAGACGAATCTCATTTCATACTTTAAATTCTATCAATAAACATATTATGCACATACAGAACTATGGTAATTTTGTCCAAGTTATATTTTGGCGTGGATTGATAACTACATTACTCTTGACAAAAAATGATTAACGATCGCGAATCCGTAAAGTCTTAAGGTAAGACTTAATATTATGTAAACAATTAACAACTGGTGGTAGGACGTCTTGTGATTCCGCGTGGGTAGGTATCACCACCCTGGATATTTCTGTCGTGAAGTAGCAATGCGTTTCGGTTTAAAGGGCGGGGCCGTGTAAAAACTGAGATCTTAGAACCCATGTTTCAAGGCTGAAAGGCGGCATTTACGTTGTAAATGTCCATGGGCTTCGGTAACAACTTAGCACCAGATGGGTCGTGATTTCGCCCACGCAACTAAGCAAATAAAATATTTTCAAAACTTTACAATTTTACTTTGATTTGGTGTTCTGTAATTTCCCGCAGAGCAAGCATTCTGTTTTTGGAAATAAAATGTTTGCATATGAGGGCTATTTTATAAGGTGAGACCCTTTAACCATGTACCCTAATGATAGAAAGAGACAGATCTTTCTGTCAATGCACTTAGTCTTGTTACGGATGAAGCCACTTACGCTGTGGTTTCATTGTCACAGTTATGGCCCAATGTCTGGCTTTGATCTACGCCAATTCTACGGCTATTTCTTTTGCGCCAATCACTTAAAGTTTTACTGCGGCTCATTTCGACAGGTAAGAGGTTCCAAATGAAAGCAACTTAACCTTTTTATTGCTAAGACGGTTAAACAAAGTCATGGTCTATCTGGTGTTAAGTATGTATTTCATTACGTGTCCGACCGAAACTGGTTTTTACGACCGAAGCCAGAACCGAACTTTCGGTCGGATACTTATTTCATTACAAAAATTGGCACTTATTTGTGGAATTCGAACAAAGGCACTGTCGCTCGATACGAGTCATCATCCTGTATCTCTTCACTATTGGATGTAGGCCTCTCCTATAGACCACCCCAATAAAGGTTTCTCCGCTTTTCGCATCCAATCCCATCCCGCATAAAGCTGCAAGTCATCCGTCGACCGAACAGAATGACGACTAAACTTGCGCTTACCGATACTTGTTCTCCAGTCCAGAACGTATCTGCTCCATCAGTCAACGGTTTTGCGATACGTATGTTCAGTTTATTGTCAATCTTACTAGCTTTACTTTGCTTTATTATCTTTAGAGCTAATTTAGTTACTTTAGTACTTCCACAGATTTCCTCATTTCTAATTCGATCTATCAAAAAAACTCCGAGCATACCCACTTTCTGTAGCACGCTGAATGACTTTAAAGTCTTTAAAAATACGGACCAGACTAGACCGGATAATTTTCATATTTCAGCGCCATTTTTCATTACTGGTAGTACGCACGATACGCGTACACCAGGCATTTTATCGTTTAGGCCACGTAGAGAGTAGATTGGATATGGCATTAACTACATTATTTTTTAAAATTGTCAAATGCCTTAAGATTCAAACTGTAGCACTGATGACGTAGTGATGTACAGTCTGACGTCTGGCGTCTAGTACACCGGACGACTATGGACAGCGGACCGCATGACCACTTACAGGCAACAACAGAAGCTCATGACAATGGCAGATATTAATAGATATTGTCGATGATACGTACTGGTATAGCATACACTCGATAGGAACTCGTGACATGTGATATACTAATCATAATTGTTAAAGGTGCATTATCAAAAATACATAATGTACATACGTGGTATTTTTGTACGATTTATCTCTGTCAGCTGTCAATAAATAAAGAATTTCCCTTTAGGCCGTATCATTTCTAGAGCCATCCATCTTTCCAAACATAGAAGGTATTTCTTGATGTTATTATCATTTCCGTTTCGTTGAGACACGTACATATAAGCTTATGATTCAGTGCTGTCATAAGATTCGGAGTGTACTAGAATTGAGTATATCCTTTGGAATCGGGATAAATTATTATTATATATGTTTTGTATTCGGTCGATAGGCAAAATGAGATCATTGAATTTCAACTACATATAAGGACAAGAAAAAGTCATCATAAAACTAATAATGCCCTCTATTGAGTAATACGGTAGGCTAGCTTGCTCAAGCTTGCGTCATGCTTGCTTGTTTATATTTTAAAGATTTAATGCTTATCTTTCTTTTTTTGAATTTTTCCTTCTTTATGCCAATTTTTTATACTATATTTATAAGTATATAGCCACGAGTATTTATAAGTTGCTTGTAGTATAAGTAGCTTGGGTCTACTTCTGGCGTTACTGACATCCATAAGCGGTGGATAACCACTCATCATCAGGTGGGCCCTACGCTCGTCTACTTACACGGACAATAAAAAACAAAAAAGAATAAAATCTCTTACTATCCTGTGCGCACGACGGTCATAAAACCCTTAGGGATAATAATAAGAACCCCGTATCAGCAATAACTTCATAAAGTTAATATAAAAAGAAACAATTCCAAACTGTTTTTCTTGAGCCCAACAAAAGCAGATGTTCCATGAGTCACTTAATTCGTAAAATGTCTACAGTACGTACTGAAATATGTAACTTTGTATCGTATTCACGAATTACTTCCACAGTGTAATAATGGTTTTGTGTATTTACCAAAACTTGTGGTCCCGCAGTAGTCGAAATTCTACTATAATTAATTGAAATTATAAGTTTGGACATTATTATGGTTCTATTGTCTATTGTATACTTATTTAATCAAATATATGCGTCAAATACATGGTAGGGTATGTAAAGTTTTTTTTTATTGATTTAATGTATTAATAATGCATTATTTAAAAAAAAATTTAGCATTCTGCACTCCTTCTCTATATTCTCTATAAGTGTGGAAAATTTCATGTTCACGCGATTTTCGTAAAAAGGGGTACAAAAGTTTTTGTTTCACGTGTTAATAAATAGATAAAATTTACTATATTTTCTGTAATTGCGTGCATACTGACTACAACCGACTAAGCTCCTCTACCAATAAAATCGAGAACGACTAATATACATGCACAATATGACAGTGTAATGTGACCAAACCTAAAATTTTGGTGGGTTGCGTCCAATAAATTTTCACAAGGCCACTTATAATTAATTCAAGTTAATGAAGCAACGGGAAATAAGTATTCAAAATCTACCGGTTTAATTAATGATCATTTAGCGTTTAGGACAATAGCGTTCAATTGAATTTTTTAAAAATTTTTTATTGCTTAGATGGATGGATGAGTTCACAGCCCACCTGGTGTTAAATGGTTACTGCAGCCCATAGACATCTACAACGTAAATGCGCCACCCACCTTGCAGTACTTTCAAACCCAAAGATATGATCCACTTATTATAGTTTTTCCAGGTATCGATAAAAGTTACGCAGCTCTTCGGTGATGAAGTCAATTATCTTTCCATCAAAACTTTGCATCCCAAGAGGCCGGCCGCCGTTTAGGCACGGATCTCAAGAGAAAAAAGTAAACAACCGATGTGGATCGGATATCTGCGGGATGTTGATTGAATTTTCCGCTGTTGACATCATGTGTATGCGGTGTGGCTACGAATACAGCGTAAATAAGCTTGTTCGCTCATTTTGTCGTCAAGTTCACGTCAATCTTGATGTTAAATTGTGACTGAAGCACATCACAAATTTTATCGGGCTTTGCAACAACAAAATTATGCGTTACGCTGTTATCAACATCAAAACTAAGCTATAACATGGCATTTATTAATAACAAAATGTTCAATAAACTACCAGACGCAGCGTTCACTTAATTCACTTTAGTCGCTTGCTTTTTATGTTCTCAAACGACGTACGTTGACCAAAACCATCAGAGAGTTTTACGCACCAGTTATTTTGTGTTTAATTTAGGTGATTCGTAGCGTAGCAGCTGATAAACGTATAATTTATAGTGAATGTCGAGAGCGAGAGAGTAATTTTTTACTTAAATATGGAGATCGTAATATATCGGTAGCTTTATTTTCACAACGTTTTTATTTTTTTATTTTTTTATTGCCTTTATAGGCAGACGAGCATACGGACCACCTGATGGTAAGTGGTTACCGTCGCTCATGGACGTCAGCAATGCCAGGGGCCGAGCCAAGTCGCTGCCTACCATAAAGTACTCTATGCAAGCCACGTTTGAAGAACGACATGTCATAGCGCTCTTTTAGCGTTTCTGGCTCTCATAGGGTTTTTTGCTCTTAGCTTTTATAGAATTCTAACAAATACTCTTGAGATATAACAATGTATAATTTTAAAGCTTTAGTTTTCTCGGTTAGCCAGTTAGTTCAGTGGCCCCACTATCTCTTGGGGCGCGTATATTGGCTGTCAGTAACATTGGATAACATTAATGGTTTCTTTTGTTACACTTAGTACAGCCAAGATAACTGGATTGACCCCGAAACGGCTTCTGAAGCATACAAAATTTGATTATATATATTTTTTTACATGTTGAATCATCTTAGATATGGTAGGAAGGTGTCTTGTGGGCCCGTATAGGTAGGTACCCTACCTTTTTATACCGCAAATCAGTAAGCCGGTATGAAGGGTGGAGTAGCCGCTGTATAATAGAACTGAGGCTTTGAACTCATGTCTCAAGGGGAACCGCGGCATTTATGTTGTTGATGTGTTTGGGGTGCGGTAAAAGCTTAATACCAGATGGACTTTCCTTCTTCGTATCACTCATGTCAGAGCGGTCGTGGTCGTCATTCGGCATGATTGCTGTGGGCAAATGTTTTACGCCCCACGAGTAATCGCCACTCCTCCCGGTTTGTGGTGAGCCTGGTACACTCATGCAAACAGCCATCAACTGCCGACTTGATCTGGTCGGTCCATCGCATGGGCACCCTTCCACGCGGTCTGGTGCTTTAAATTTTGCCCTGAACGACAAGAAATGACTCCATAGAGCATGGAGTCATTTCCTCGGTGGGAAGATGATGTTCCAGATGGACTTAGAGTTCGTTTATATACGCAGATCTTAAATTTGGTTCACGAAGCCTAAAATTAAGCACGATTTCTGAAGTCTACTTAAAATAAGGAATAGACACGACATTCGTAATTTTCAGTGATTAAGAGTAATTTTCAGATCAACAGCGATATCACAGTAATCAAACGAAATAATTTCGAGTAGCAATACAAGTCTCTAATTGAAGTGAAAGCTCGAGGGAGCTTTTGAATTTATAAAATTCACAGTTCAACGGAGCTTTGAGCGAAATTAACGCTATTTCAACTAATTAACAAGCCAACGAAGTGTAGATTAAGTGCGAGCTAACGTTCATTCAATTTTGAATATTCACTTTAAAAATTTCCTTTAAACGAAATTTGTAATTATTAGCATTAATCCTGGATAGAACCCGGAGTGCGAATAAAGTTAGTGTTTTTCATTTATACATCTGACACCCAAAAGTATGCATATCTATTTTTTATTCTACAAGCAAAATAATAGAACGATATACAAAATTTAATGGTGTATATTTCATTTGAGGACACATATTTAATGTATCGCTCACAAACATCGAATTCGCCCAAGGACCATAAGTCCTAATTTACATAGATTCACTGACTGGCAATAGTAACGCTAACCTATCACTGAGTAGTGAGTAGTGGCGCAATGTAAATTATTATTATTATTAATTATTAATGCTTTATTTCAGTTATTTTTTTTTTAAAAACCATAACATTTTTTTAGTAATAATTACTTATAATCTATGTTAGTAACTTAAAAAATCTAACACATAACTATCATTATATACATTTTATACCATTATATATATATTTTTTCTCCTTCCAAGTGCCTACTGCAAAGGCTATTGATCAGCAGTCGTTCGATCTTGCTCGATATGATTCTCAAAAGACTGTTGCCACTGTCACGAACTCGACGCAATAACGATGCACTTCAATGCAAATGTTTTTCCATTGCAGTTGGACGTTGTTTACTACCTAGATCCAATTCAATGTCAGGATTATTTGTGCGAGTCCCATTTCGCCAGCGTCACCGCGTTTCTCAAGTGAACTCCAAGACCATGTGTAGCGTAACCGTACTTGTTGGACTCGGCAAAGATTTCGACGTGATACCTAACCGGAACATTAGCCCGCTGAGTTTCTCGCCGGATATTCTCAGCGGGTTGCGATTCCGATCCAGTAGTAGATTCATTCGCGAAGCAGTTACTTTTGAGTTGTTAGGTCTCCTTTGGAGACGCTCGGGTAGCTGTTAGCAAATCCCACCCGTTCTGGCTGAGCTCTTGCTCGTCCAGCTGTCCTGGTGAAACTGGAAAGGCCCAGTAATCACTCAATCATAAAAAAACCATGTGTGGCAGCTGTTGCTGGTACACAATTACTGGTAAAAGTTCTTAGTTTCTACTGATAAATTCGACTATGTGGCCTAGAGTGGCATTACCACTTGTCACTTACACAATGACGTATCACGCCATGTCATGTACAGACAAAAGCGTATTCATTTACTGATGACCAATCCGCGTTTTTCGCGGTAATGTCTAAGATAATTGTAAGCTCGGATTGGTAAATACTACCAGTCTCAATTAATTCTGCCGCGAAGTAATTTTGAGTTCGGTTCTGAACGGTAGAGTGGTCATAGTACAATGGTATAGTTATTCTCGAGTCATCACTGAAGAAAAGCGGCGACATCCAGCCAGTGTTCATCTTTGGCGTTTGGAAACCATTTAATGTTAGATGAGCCGTGATCTCGTGTGTAAATCGTCTACAGCAGCAAAAGAATCAAATTAGTGATACTTCATTTAAGGTGTTATTAATATGTGTTCTAAATCTTAAATATAATACTGAACGATACCAAAAAACAAACATGTAGAGAAATACATGTAAAGAAAAAACCTTTATAATGTATTTGAAACTCTTTAGTTTTTAAAAAGGATTTTTCTTCAGTGTCATTCGGTGTCATGATGTCTGCCGTTGAGAAAAAAGAGAGTTCAGTTTTTGTATAGTTTATTAATACTGTTTACTGTTTCATTTTTAAAATTAATTTTAAAAGACATTAACGGCTTTAAATGTTGTTTTGTTATTATTTCACAGAAAACCCAATTAAGTCTTTTATTGTTTATTCATTCTGAAATACTCCATATAGGTATATATTTGCTAGTCTTACTCGTTTGTGAGGCAACGGGATTATAAGCCTAACAGTCAATTTAGGGTTACATTATTTATTTATGAGGAAGCTTTTCTCGTTGCCTACCTCTGACACCCGTCATATTTTTTCAACGCGGCTTAACACGCGAATATTAAAACATTCTTGAATTATTCTCGTTGGAAATTTTGTATTGGGTCTGAAATGTTACTGCCAGGGCTGTCTCTCCATTAAAATAGTGAATACAGATTTTCATTGTTGTTTATATTGACTTGAGCTCACGGCTACTAATGCTAACTCGCTTCCATACTCTGTGTTTATCACAATGTGAATTGCGTCAAACGCCTTTGTCCAAATCTCAATTGTATTTTAGAACAGCTATTCTTCCTTCCAACTAGAATGCAAGGCTAATAAAATACTTTAAGTGGGTTAAAAAATTTGAACTCCATAAAATTAATTATCTATCCCTCTGCAGTAGACTACCTACTATCTCCTATTCTCTTACTAACATAACTTCTCTTCTTGTTAATAATTATCAGCACAGATTATATGAGCCCACACGAGCTGGCAATATAACCCAGCTCATTTCTACGTTAAGCAATAATGTATTCCACTTTGAATTCTGTATTATTATTTGGATGCAAATGGGCATATTCATTTCAGAGCTGCACAAACTACTATTGAAACAGAATTATAAAAAGAACGACCATTCCGCGTCCATGGATCCGTTAAATGGCTGCCAGCAAAAGTCATTACGCCTCACAAAAGGTGTTGAAAAAAAACTGTCGCTTTTAACTCGATTTTCATCCTATCGAAGAGTCAAATGTACGTAATCGTATTGCATAGTGATCGAGGAATAAGTAATACGTACAGTTCACTGTATAAAGCGGGTTCTATTGAATGAAAAGATTTATTTTGAATTACTTATCACGAATAGTTTAATAGATATTTTAGAGTCTGAGGAAACAAATACTAGACAATTTGGCCCGATGAGGTTTTTTTTTGTCAACGAAAAGCATTTAGTCAAATTTCTTCTAATTTATTGTTTGCAAAAACAATAGGTCAATTATCCACATTGTAGCTCATCAGATATCTGTGTAAGATATCTTATAATTTGGTCACTACCAGGGCGTCCGTGTCAATTAGACCCACAGAAACCGCAAGTGTAAAGGAACACAATTAAAGGATCACAAAGAACCTCAGAATTAGATAAAGAAGTTCAAACACAGAATGTGGATAGAGCATAGATGTACCACATTACAGCTGATGATGATTCTGAGACATTTCAACTAAATTGGCTTTCCAATAACAATGGCGTAAAACTGGCCAGATGCTAACGCTGTGCTGAAGTCTCGTTTACTAAAAATGTAGAAGGAAAATTTAAATAATACTATTATCAGAGTTTGACTAACGTTATTAATATTACTTTAGAGCGCGTTGATGATGAGAGTACCGTAATCACGCATTACGATACTCTGAGAGACCTGAGAACTTTATTTAGGTAATGCGGTAGAAATAGGAAGGGGAGAATCAACAGAAATCATTCTCATATGTCGTCTTTATGAATAAGTATAAGTATAAGGATAAGTATACGCTCCAAACTACCGATATTATAAAGTTTCTCGATAGATCCAAACGCACCAAACGGCGTAAGTTAGAGTGATGGATTCAAGGAAGTTGAATGTTTAGTGAATGTGATTATATTGACGATTTAACTATTGCAGCTTAACCTTTCAGCTTTAGTTTTAAAAGTTGCTCAATATAAAATAATGTAACCTAAATTCAGATCATAACTAAATATTTAACGAAGTTGTTGTCGCTATGAAACACGATTAGTTTGCTGTGTCGCTAAGCCGCGATTGTTTGTTGTTTTTTAGGCTTTATCTTGATTAGTGACAATGTTAATCTTCGATGATAATGTTATGATAAATTTCTTAGGCTGTTTTAAAATAATATTTTGAGAAGGATTAATCTTTTAATTAAAAATACTAAATATTGATGTTTTACATAAACTAGTCGAGGAAATGAAGAGTCCAAAATTTTTATTTTATGGTTGATATGAATTTTAAACAGGTTTTATCTTGAAGATGGAAAATGGAGGAATGGATTTGAAATTTTTAAAAAACTGACCAGTAAGCAGTTATAAAACTGTGGCCTTTCGAAATTCACATACAAATTTTGGAATTTCTTTTTAGTCCTTTAATTTTTTCCGCTAGTGCATTAAAATACTTTCTTAATTTAGTTTGTATTATATAAAATGGCGTAGGAAAAACAATCATACACATAATATCAACAATTTATATCTAGTGAGCGGAAGAAAAACATAAATGTTCTGAGCAAGTGTTGAGAACATTTATAAGGGTAGGATATTTCGAAGTGTAGGGTAAGATGTAATAATTTTTTGCTAAAAACTTTACAGTAAAACTGCGATTAATCATAACAAGACCGGCCATATTGGATTTTCTGAGTCGAATTAAGTGTAGTAACACATTGAATGACTATAGTAGCTACTATATACTAGATATACCATACTAGCTACTTTACAGTATATTCGAAATTGGCGATTGATAAAGGTGTTTTCCAGATTCACTTACCCCTTTGTCTATCGTAGGCATTGATACACTCGGTAGTCTGAAATTGGCTGATTAGGGCGGTTTTTCCAACGCCGGGCGCTCCGATCATGGCCACTCGATGACAGGCTACCGGTCGTCGTTCTTCGGATTCCGGAGCTGCTTGAGCTGGCGAGGATGGAGCTAAGCTGCCAGACCGTGAGCGACGGCGCCGGAATGAATCACCACGATTCACGATTCCTGTAACAAAGAGAGATTGTAGTTTGACATTTGATCTGGGCTTTGACATATGCTTTGTCATGTCTTTGAACTTTGATTTTATTTACGTATACTTCTATATCTACTTGGTTTTTTATTTCATATATGAGTGGATGAACTCACGGCTCACCTGGTGTTGGAGCTCATAGATATCTACAACGTAAATGTCGCCACCCACTTTGAGACATGAGTTCAAAGGTCTCACTTTTAACAGTACAACGGCTGCCTCCCCCCCCCCTTCAAACCGAAACGCAATTACTGCTTCGCAGTAGAAATAAGTAGAGGTCCTACCATCATTCAAATAAAAATAAAATGAATAAAATTGGTTTGCCCCTTTTCTGATTAAATTGTAACTTCGATCACTGATCTCAAGGCCATTATTATTTTATCTTAAGGCGGTATTGATGTTGTAGTTAGTGTCTGGATTCTGGTAGTTGCTCGTTTGCCCACTTAAGGGTACTTTTAGTTTTAAACAGATTCTGAACGCCGTAGCTCTGGCTCAATGTCGTGTACTATAGACAGAAGGCCTGTTGTACTAATAGGTAGAAGAGCTTATGGCCCATTTCGAGCTTATTGGTTACCGGACCCTATACCTATAGATAGATATCACAACTCAAGCCGAAGTCGAAGCCTGAAATGTTTTGTACAATGGCTATCCCACCTTTGAGCTATCGGTACTTGAGCTGTTTTAATGTATCTGACCTGTTAATTTATTTGGCCATTTGACCATTATGAAAGAAAAGGTCAAGAACATAAACAGACAGATAATGAATGAGTTCTTTTATGAGAACTTTCACCCACATCGAAGGGGTCGTAAACACAAAAATACCAAGAGGTTTGTGTTTGTCGTTAAATTGGAAAAACCTTAATTTTGTTGATATATACACAGATTGATCTGTTTTTATTTACGAATAGTCGATTTCAGCGAAAAGTGATACATTTATAACTATTGTAAGTGTCAAAATTTGACTATAATTAATTTAAATTGTAAGTTTGAACATTAATAAGGGTCTATAGTCAAAGACTATCATAGACCTCTATCTATAAGTAATAACAAATTTCACCAAGGCTACACTATAGGTAAATAATACATTTAAATTGAAGACAAACAATATTAATCCATTCTCAATTTGACCACAGACTTTAACAACAAACAAAAGAGTTTGTGTGTGTGTGTGTGTGTCAAATACGCGGTAGTGTGTGTAATGTTCTTTTTATTGATTTTAAGGAAGTTTTATGCACAATTTAAAAAAAGTATTAGCATTCTGCACTCTTTCTCTATATAAACTATAAGTGCGGAAAATTTCATACTCATGCGTCCGCGCAATTTTCGTAAAAAGGCGTACAAAGTTTTTGCTTCATGTATTGATATATATTAAGTATAATGTAGTTATATAATTGTGAATATTTTCGTACTAACAGTAGGCAATAATATGAAACAGTTAAATGACCGATTTCTGTGTATCTTGAATGATTGAACTTTGAATGAATGTGAGAAATCACTATAGAAAAACGCCATTTGTTTTTGATTCGCCTACACTTCACGCTATTTTGGATTTCATTAAAGTCCGATTAGCTGAAGCGGATTTCTTTTCATTTGTATTCCCAAAGAATGTAAACAATTTTACCTGACTGTTTAATTTAATTGTTTTTCAACTGATCGCGTGTTCGGTTTTGGCAAGCTCTGTTAATCTACACGGTTTGATGACGTAATTAATCTGACGTCATTTGATTCGATTTAATTGAATGAGTGGAGAAGATTCTAATAACTCTAATTTAATATGTTTTATGTCTTATTGTTATTTTTTTATTGCCCTTGTAGGCAGACGAGCATACGGCCCACCTGATGGTGAGTGTTTACCGTTGCTCATGGACTTCAGCAATGCCAGGACAAAAGCCGAACCGCTGCCTACCGTTAATTATTCTCCACAAGCCTCGTTTGAAAGATTAATATCATCGTGGCTTAACGGTGAAAGCATCTCGTGTTCTATAATCGCACCGAGTGATGCGATCATGGCCCAATCCTGTGGATAGGTTCCAACTAATGCGAATGACATCCAAGGAGAAGTTTTAAGTTAATGGTGGTGGGACTTCTTGTGAGTCCGCGCGGGTAGGTACCACCACCCTGCTTATTTCAGCCGTGAAGCAGTATTACGTTTCGGTTTGAAGGGTGGGGCAGCCGTTGTAATTATACTGTGACCTTAGAACTTATATTTCAAGGTGGGTGGCGCATTTACGTTGTAGATGTCTCCAGTAACCACTTAACACCAACCAGGTGGGCTGTGAGCTCGTCCACCCAACTAAGCAATAAAAAAAAAGTTTTTTTTTATGATTGAGGGATTACTGGTGGCCCGGAGTCGTTTTCAGTTTCACCAGGGCAGGTGGGCCAGCAAGGACTCTGCCAGGAGGGAAAGTTAATAAGTCTTGTCGAACGACATCCAGGTTGAGTATTGATTAATTTATTGTCATATTTGGTATATATAGCCAATTGTATTGTGCACAGCTGGTTCACCCTTCAGATCGGAAGGAATGACTTCACGGTAGAAAGCAGGGTAGGTTACGACCTACGGTCAGTAGATATTTAAAAAAAAATTGACGGATTTTATTAGAAAAATAATAATAATATGGCTTCAGATCCATCTAGAAGCTAAAGCTGCAACGATGTGTTTTAAACAAACAACTGTCATTTTCATCTTGATTTTAAATAAATGGCACAGAACACATTAAAAGTTTAATGATGAAAGTTTGAGTAATATAGAAGACATATGAATAATATTAGACGTTTGTTACCATTATATGAACTCGGACTGTTATCAGCTTGTAAATATTGTGGAGAATGTTTATTGTTTCATATTTTTACGAGACGATAAAGCCGAGACGTGAGACGATAATATCGTGAACACTCAAACAACACACACACAGTCGACAAAGGTTGTCATTAAACTTTTATGTTCTCAAGACTCGTTCTTTGCACTTCCGAATTGTTTGAAAGATGACACTTGATTAAATGTGCCTGCGAGAAATAGGTTTCATACTTCAGTGGCGAGAAACCAAAGTTAATTATTACGTGAAGCTTATCTATACTAATATATAAATCTACAGTGGTTTTTACGGATGTTCCGTTATAACTACTGTACCGTGCATGCGATTGACTTGAAACTTGGTATCCATGTAGAAAATACTTAATGGATAGGCTAATATTTATATGAGTGTTGGACTCCCTACACCAGTTGTGGGGGCGTTAATGATGAGAATCTTTGAGGCTGTGAGAAATAATAATGTTAATTTTAAATGCCCAGCGAAGCGGGCTAGTACGGCTAGTAGATTATAAAATTGAGATACGTACGTAAATTGTATGAACAATGTCAATTGAATGTGATCAAGAATTTTACGTCTTAAATTATACTTACAACAAACACATTAACTAGAGTTGATTCTTTTTATCTTTTAACTCCGACGCCGGATTACAGTAAGGTTCACAAACAATTTAATCCAAAAAAAATATTCTACCTAATCTTTGGTAGTCTAAATGGCTATTTCAACTTCGCGCGGACCGTTAGGTGAGCTCACACGCTCAACATGAGAGAATTGCTAACACTAGTCCTAGCAAGTACAGTGCTTCGCTGAATCTACTACCGGATCGGAATCGCCACCCACTGAGAATATCCGACGAAATTCAACATTTCCGGAATATTGCAGGTACTCCTTGGAATTACGGCGCCACGAAAAATAGGTCCTTCTGCACAGTGAACTCATTAACCGGTCTTTTCAATTCACTGAATTGGACTAAATTCAATTCACTTCGTTCGGACACTGGCCGCGGTAACTACTTCAAATTAACTGTGGAGTTATATTATTATTGAACGACTCGTTGGTGGAGTAGTTAGCGGCCCTGACTGTTGCGCCTAGGGTCGTGGGTTCGATTCCCACATCGGGCAAACATTGTGTGATGAGCAGGTTTGTTTGCTCTATATCTGGGAGCTTATTATTATCTATATAATATATGTATATAAGTGGGAAGATCGGTACTTTTTGGTCAATTCACACTGGCACACTAATTTTATTTTAAAACTAGCTGACCCGGCAGACTTCGTAGTGCCTCAATCGATAAATAAAAGACCTAAACTTTTGTATAAAATAAACTTAAAACAAACAAAAGGAATCGGTCCGACGGTCCGACACATCAAAGGAAAAACAAAATTGTTATTTTTATTTAATTTCGAGCATTTTCATATTTATCTACCTTTTAAACCTTCTCTGGACCCTCCCAAAGGTCTTACTACCGCTTAGCTCGTACTCTCAAATCGGATACGGTAGTAACTATGCCCCCCCTCGTAGGCCCCTCAGGCCGACTCGCGGCGTTCGATGATGACGAAAAAGCAGAGCTGCTGGCCGATACATTGCAAACCCAGTGCACGCCCAGCACTCAATCCGTGGACCCTGTTCATGTAGAATTAGTAGACAGTGAGGTAGAACGCAGAGTCTCCTTGCCACCCTCGGATGCGTTACCACCCGTCACCCCGATGGAAGTTAAAGATTTTATCAAAGACCTACGTCCTCGCAAGGCTCCCGGTTCCGACGGTATATCCAACCGCGTTATTAAACTTCTACCCGTCCAACTCATCGTGATGTTGGCATCTATTTTCAATGCCGCTATGGCGAACTGTATCTTTCCCGCGGTGTGGAAAGAAGCGGACGTTATCGGCATACATAAACTCGGTAAACCAAAAAATCATCCGACGAGCTACCGCCCGATTAGCCTCCTCATGTCTCTAGGCAAACTGTATGAGCGTCTGCTCTACAAACGCCTCAGAGACTTCGTCTCATCCAAGGGCATTCTCATCGATGAACAATTCGGATTCCGTACAAATCACTCATGCGTTCAACAGGTGCACCGCCTCACGGAGCACATTCTTGTGGGGCTTAATCGACCAAAACCGTTATACACGGGAGCTCTCTTCTTCGACGTCGCAAAAGCGTTCGACAAAGTCTGGCACAATGGTTTGATTTTCAAACTATTCAACATGGGCGTGCCGGATAGTCTCGTGCTCATCATACGGGACTTCTTGTCGAACCGCTCTTTTCGATATCGAGTCGAGGGAACCCGCTCCTCCCCACGATCTCTCACAGCTGGAGTCCCGCAAGGCTCTGTCCTCTCACCCCTCCCATTTAGCTTTATTCGCCGACGACACGACTGCTTACTATTCCAGTAGAAACAAGTCCCTAATCG
The DNA here is from genome assembly GCF_030267445.1 of Bombyx mandarina. Lineage (NCBI taxonomy): Eukaryota > Metazoa > Arthropoda > Insecta > Lepidoptera > Bombycidae > Bombyx > Bombyx mandarina. The sequence goes on from NC_143218.1 coordinate 7,139,907, forward strand.
CGAAGAAGCTTCAGAGCGCAGCCCTAGCCCTAGGACAGTGGTTCCGAAAATGGCGCATAGACATCAACCCAGCGAAAAGTACTGCGGTGCTATTTCAGAGGGGAAGCTCCACACGGATTTCCTCCCGGATTAGGAGGAGGAATCTCACACCCCCGATTACTCTCTTTAGACAACCCATACCCTGGGCCAGGAAGGTCAAGTACCTGGGCGTTACCCTGGATGCATCGATGACATTCCGCCCGCATATAAAATCAGTCCGTGACCGTGCCGCGTTTATTCTCGGTAGACTCTACCCCATGATCTGTAAGCGGAGTAAAATGTCCCTTCGGAACAAGGTGACACTTTACAAAACTTGCATTAGGCCCGTCATGACTTACGCGAGTGTGGTGTTCGCTCACGCGGCCCGCACACGCATAGACACCCTCCAATCTTTACAATCCCGCTTTTGCAGGTTAGCCGTCGGAGCTCCGTGGTTCGTGAGGAACGTTGACCTACACGACGACCTGGGCCTCGAATCTATCCAGAAATACATGAAGTCAGCGTCGGAACGGTACTTCGATAAGACTATGCGTCATGATAATCGCCTTATCGTTGCCGCCGCTGACTACTCCCCGAATCCTGATCACGCAGGAGCCAGTCACCGTCGACGCCCTAGACACGTCCTTACGGATCCATCAGATTCAATAACCTTTGCATTAGACGCCTTCAGCTCTAACACTAGGAGCAGGCTTAGGGACCTCAGTAACCGTACTCGTCGAACTCGACAAAGAGTTCGCCGTGCAACCTAACCCATGAATCAGCTCGCTGAGTTTCTCGCCGGATCTTCTCAGCGGGTCGCGATTCAGATCCGGTAGTAGATTCATTCGCGAAGCAGCTACTCTTGAGCTGTTAGGTCTCCTTCGGAGGCGCTCGGGTAGCTGTTAGCAAATCCCACCTCTCCTGGCTGAGCCTTTGCTCGCCCACGTGTCCTGGTGAAACTGGAAAGGCCTCCGGGCCACCAGTAATCTTTCAATCATAAAAAAAAAAAACCTTCTCTGGACTTCCACAAATAATTCAAGACCAAAATTAGCCAAATCGGTTCAGCTGTTCTCGAGTTTTCGCGAGACTAACGAACAGCAATTCATTTTTATATATAGATATAAGAAAATATAAATGGCAGTCATCAATTGACATGACGATGCAATGAATTTTTTTTTAATGAAAAAATTAAAGATTTTGTTAACAAACTAAATATCTACTAGATTTCGCCATTCCATCCCACATAACGTATATAAGGATATTTGTTAGTTTCTGGTATAATGCAGGGAATTATTAAATTTGGGCCGGATTTGTTCCCAGTTATTATTATTATTATTTATTATTATTATTGAAGGAAGGTCCTCTGAATGAAACTAACTTTATTAAAAACAACACTAACAATATTGAGTCGGCATTAAAACCGAGCTTCCCGAATAACGTAGTTTGAAGCCCTAAAGGCCAGAATTAGCACGCACGTAAACACAGTTGTGAGTCGGTAAGCATCTTGTGTTTTACGTCATCTCGTATGGGCTGCGCGACGTGCTGTATAAATGAGTCAACGAATTCACGATACATTAGATTCATTTTGGTGCTTTGAAAATTCGATATTCCGTTTGGTATAGATTCGTTAGACGTTGGGTTTTAAAAAGTTTTAAGTTTTACAATAGATTTTCTATTAAGCTGGGAAATCAAGTTTGTCTCAAGTTTTTAAGTGTTAAACAACTTAAAGCGTCGGATATTAAGAATGAACTAGCGGTCCCGCAGTAGTCGAAATTCGACCATAATTAATTAAAATTATACGTTTAAACATTATTACGGTTCTATTGTCAAAGACTATTTATTATACTTCTATAATCACAGATTTCGCCAAGACTACACTTTAGACAAATATTAACAAAGACAAACAATATTTAATCTATTCTCAATTTGACCATAGACTTTATGTAATAAGAAAAGTTTGACAATAAACAAAAATAGTATGCATGCGTGTGTGTCTCAAATACATCGTAGGGTGTGTAAAGTTTTCTTTATTGTTTTACTGTATCTTTTATGCATTATTTAAAAAAAATATTAGCATTGTGCACTCCTTCTCTATATTCTCTATAAGTTTGGGAAATTACATACTCCTCCGTCCGCGCAATTTTCGTAAAAAGGGGTACAAAGTTTTTGCTTCACGTATTAATATATAGATAAATCATTAAGATAAGTTTCATGGAACTTTTAATTTGTGTTGCTTCGATTTAAGCTAAATCTGACCTAATTTACAGCACGTTTGAAGATTTTTAGACCTCATGTCATCGAGTGAACATATATTACAGAGATTTTTAGTTTCGCATTAAAATGAAGTAGTAGTAATGTAAATAGTTAAAGTAAGAGCTGTCCTACTCATCGCGTCGGAAATGTATTTGTGGTCTGTGAATATAGACACAGCGATAGTAGGGGTTGGCTTCTTTTTGGCTAACAAAGTTATAGAATATAGTATAGATAAATATAATATATAATATAGAGTATAGTATAGGTTATTACTCACTGCGGACGCTTTAGTACGACTTTTCATTATGTATCATAACCGTCCTCCTTGCAATGTCATCTTAATTTCTTTTTATCAGTATTTTTTATTAACTAGTCCTGAAAATTTGGCTGTAGTTAAACAAATAAGAGATGAATTAGAAAGAAAAAAAAAAAGGCTTTAAATTCGTTTTAATAGCGCGGTATGGGTCCTAGAAGGACCTCAGTACGATTTCCAATTACCACAGTGGAGATTCTATTTGATTGGGCCATATTAAGTACATGGAAGAAACGAAAATTACGTTGAAAGTTCATGTAGCTTTCACTCCGGCCGTCTCTATACGGGGGTGGTGCGATCAATGGCCCTATACGGGGCGCCTGTGTGGGGCCAGTCCCTGGCCGCGGGGGTGGCGAAGCTGCTGCAACGGCCGCAACGCACCATCGCGGTCAGGGTCATCCGTGGTTATCGCACCATCTCCTTTGAGGCGGCGTGTGTAATTTCTGGGACGCCGCCTTGGGTTCTGGAAGCGGAGGCGCTCGCCGCTGACTATCAGTGGCGGGCTGACCTTCGCGCCCGGGGCGTGGCGCGTCCCAGCCACAGTGTGGTCAGAGCGCGGAGGGCCCAATCTCGGCGGTCCGTGCTGGAGTCATGGTCCAGACGGCTGGCTGATCCTTCGGCTGGTCGTAGGACCGTCGAGGCGATTCGCCCGGTCCTTGTGGATTGGGTGAATCGTGACAGAGGACGCCTCACTTTCCGGCTCACGCAGGTGCTCACTGGGCATGGTTGCTTCGGTGAGTTCCTGCACCGGATCAGAGCCGAGCCGACGGCAGAGTGCCACCATTGTGATTGCGACTTGGACACGGCAGAGCATACGCTCGTCGCCTGCCCCGCATGGGAGGGGTGGCGCCGTGTCCTCGTCGCAAAAGTAGGAAACGACTTGTCGTTGCCGAGTGTTGTGGCATCGATGCTCCGATGGGCGGATCTCGCCCAAGCCCTGGCCCTCTAAGTGTTTCGGGTCCCCCCTCATATGTCGGTCTGGGGACCGGCGAGGGGGGCCTAAGAAGACGACATGCAAGCTGCTCTGCACGCGTTTTACGCAAGAGCATCCGGGTGATGGAAGGCCGGCTATCCTCGACCCACGCTGGTTCTGGTCCAGCGGGGTATTCCGTAGAATAGCTCACTCTAACCGGCGCCATCTAGGGGGGCTTCGGATAGCCTGCCGACCGAGAGGGCTGGTGGTCGTGGCGCCGACGACCGCCGGTCCGGCGTCCCGAGGGGCAGGGTGATGGGAGAGATGTGCTCCGCACTAAACGCTTCACTTTCCCCCCTTTGCCTCTTCATGACTTCTGTCTCATGCGAGGTTTGGACGTTGGTTGTTGAGCGACAGGAGGTTTTAGTCAGTTCGACTCTGACATGCTCCGCCCTCTATCCCCAGTGGAGGGCGGAAGTCCGGCGATTTCCTACTGACAAAAAAAAAAAAAAAGCTTCCACTCCAATAAGGATCGGAAGCTCTACGCTCGAAGTTGTTGACGAGCATATTTAACTTGTCAACTGGTCAAATTGGGGAACTGGCCTGCTAGGTATGTCTTAACTCGAAAAAGAGTTCAATCATCGAATCCGTCTCGGAAGGGCAGCGTTCGGAAAGCTACGTAAACTCTTCGCATCACATATATACCACAATATCCCGAATCGAACGTCTTTGACTGGTGTTTTTTTTATTGCCTTTGTTGGCAGACGATCATAGGGCCCACCTGATGGTGAGTGGTTACCGTCGCCCATGGACTTCAGCAATGCCATGGGCAGAGCCAAGTCGCTGCCTACCGCTTAATACTCTCCACAAGCCTCGTTTGAAGAAGGACATATAGCGCTCGGGAAACACCGTGGAGGGGAGCTCATTCCATAGCCACATGGTACGTGGCAAAAAAGTCCTCTGGAAACGCACTGTCGATGCGCCTTACCACTGTGCTTTACCAGTGATGTTATATGGGACTGAGACGTGGTTGCTCACGGTGGGCTTTATCAGAAGGCTCAAGGTCACCCAAAGAGTAAGCCATATGCTCAAAGTTTCCTTGCGAGCTCAAATTAGAATTGACGAGAAGAGAAAAACTATGGTAACCAACATTAGCCCACATTACTTGTAGAACAATTAACTCCTGGGGCCAAAAAGTTGTCGAGTGGCAACCGCGTACCGGACGATGTAGCGTGGGAGACCTATGTCCTAGTCCGTGAAATATAGCGCGGTATGTTATTTTTTTTTAATAAATGTTATAGTTGCAGGAGCGGCTTCTTTTTTCGATCTTCAATTATCAAAAGTAAAATATACCAGACATCTCATACGACAGGCATCGGTAACTCTTAATTTCCATATTTTTGAACGTTGTTATTTGAATCCCTACAAATCAGACACACCTTTAACGATTCTCGCAAAATGCCGAATATAACATCGGCTGACGTTGATCCTATTGTGGTTACGGTGTGTGACGTCAACGGATAAAGCGAAGCGTGTTTGAACAACTTTACAGCTTTAAAACTACGCTGTGGCCGGTTTTGATATTCTCAATACGTTTTAAGTGCACAAAAGACATGGTTCCGTCCCATTAAAAAAACCCTTAAAGTACTACGTTAAATGTTCATGAAATTTTTGTGTTAAATTATTTATAGCAATATAGCTCAACTCCATGCCCTCGGGTTAAACTGTGGCTCGCGCAAAAACTTTATATTGCCTACGAAAATTCATTAAAAAAACATATAATTAATGACGCGTTCTTACAATCAGTTGTTTTAGATCACCATTTATTTGTGAGTTTTTTTCTTTCAAATTATTCACACAATAAATTCCGCATATAACTTGCCGTACAAGATACATGCAATGTGTGTGCTTAGTGTGAGTTTTTAACGTTCTCGATAGCGTATAAGTTAACGCAAATTTGTATGCAGTTAGAACAGCGCCTCTAGTAGTAAACGTAGGCGAACGTTCCCACTTCACACAAATTTGGGTTAACTTTTACGCTATCGAGAACGTTAAAAAGCTCCTACTAACCTCACTGTTGTTATAATATTATGTAGCCGGTTCTCGCGAACCATAGACATAATTAAAACTATTGTTGCGATGTAATCTCGCATTTTATCCGATCGTCATCATCCAAGCATCGGAAATAATATACAATAAGAAATGCTAGACTAAGCCGTAAAAGTAGTTTTATTTATGTTTAAGAATATCGTTACGGCGTTTCATTACATCGAGACAATATCGAACGAGTCGCGGACGAGTCGTGGCGTTAACTTTCGAAATGACGTGGGTGTAGGGTGACCATACTGTCTTAAAACACAAAATCAATGAATTCTTGATGACTTTATTGTATAATGTATCCTACGTTACGATCACGTTCTTCAGGTAGCCGTCCTATAACACGGTATTTTAAAACACGTTTTCACTGTAACATGAAATGAAAAATTCCCCAAAATTCTCTTATAACACGGTACTTCTAAAACACAATGAGATTTTTGTTTAAAATTATTTAGAAAATTACACTATACACTATGGGAATAACCGAAATTGAACTGCTTATTTTTCGTGTAGGTATAATAGGTAAAAAAATACAAACAGACATAGTTGAGATGTTTCATTCAGAAAAATTACTCTCTGGGTCATTTCGGATCCTCCCGATCCACTAATGGTGCTTTTAGGTACCTCAAGCACCGGTCATCCTTCTCGTCGAACCTGTCGCTTGCGACGAAGGGCTCGACGAGTAAATTAACCCACAGACACAGCCCACTGAGTTTCTCGCGTGGGTCGCGTTTCCGATCCGGTGGTAGACTCTGTGAAGCACGGCTCTTGCTAGGGTTCGTGTTAGCAACGTCATTAATTTTGAGCCCCGTGAGCTCACCTACATCTTAGAGTGAAGCTGAAATAGCCTCTCAAGGCTATCAGCATAGGTAGGAAAAAAAAGAAAAAAAAACTCTCCTTTTTGTATTGGCATCTAGTCACATATAACACAACACGGGCCTTGTAGGAACGTAATATATTATAAGATATATGAGGTAGATATATAACCGCGTTATAGCAAAGTCGCCTGTATTTCAATGCCTTGGCGGCCTATCCAGTGCAAGACAGCTGTTTGAAGTCTGAAGATGAACAGCATTGTCGTAATGATGTCGATAACACTCTGTACTTACTCAAAAGTCGCTGCCGATGAGTTTTCCTCGGCTGCCTAATTGTAGGCGTGTTCACTTTTCACAACTCCGTGAATACATATAGGGTGTAGTTCCATTTTGCCTATGTTGTTCCTAAATATGGAATGGAATATCCTTTCACTAAAACGATTGTCATCCTATGAATTTAATGTAGAGACAGATAAAATAAATCATGAACAATAGCGCACATCAAAGTGATCGTAATATTTTTTACTGTTGTGACGCAGTTCGACTCTTGTCGAAGACTATCAGCTTTCGTACTAAATGAAGCCTCGGAGTTTTTCTTAGAGATTGTTTGGGTACTGATTTTATTTGTTTTGGAGTCTGCCAAGCATGTATTCTTTCATCGTGGGGTTGGCGAGAGGACCAATGTAGGTTGTTGTGGTTAATATAACAGTTTTAATACTTATATTATTATTTACGCACGAGCATTCTAACATCCATTTAAGGCTTGAAATATAATGGTTTTTACCGCAGAAGGTACCGCATTGTGCACGTTATTGTCGCCTAGCATTCACGCAATCTGGCTCGACCTGAAAATAATCTTCTTCTTTGTCTCCACCTTATCCCGTAGGTGGGGTCAGCACAGCGAATTTTTCTATTCCATTCTCTTGTATCAGCCGTCATCTCAACACTCACACCTCTTTCTCTCATATCGTCATTCACACACTCCATTCGTGTCTTCTTCGGTCGACCTCTTCCTCATCTACCTTGCACTACCATTTCCATACATCTCCTAGTAGCATGCATCTTCTCTCTACGCATCACATGTCCATACCACGCTAACCGTCCGATCCTTAATTTGTCAATCATCGTGGCTACTTTAACATTTCCTCATACTCATATGAAATAATAAAATTGACTAATAAATTGTAAATAAAATATAAATTGTTATCCAAAAAAAAAGTGATTTCTTGTTGATTTCCTACTCATTTTAAACAATAAAACACGTAATTCGATGTTTCGCCCTCGAACAGGAGAAAGGTTAGATAAATCCGTATTTGCTGAGATTTCGACGAAAACGAACCATCCTTAGGGATATAAATGCTTCGTTAAGTACTATTATGGTGACGTTTGAAAATATATGCCAAGAATCGTAAAACAAGAAGTGAAAGGGAATATAAAGCGAAGCTACATTTACGAAATCTTCTCCTATTTAGATAGAGGGCCATTGTGAGGTTGTATCACCATCTGATTTATTTCTATCGCGAAACAGTCACGACTGGAAGGTACGGCGTTTGCTATTGCAGTACAAATTAAACTTAAATTAGACTTTAAGTTTCAAGACTGTAGATTGAATTTACGTTGTCTTTTGAACTAATATGTTTGCCCGTCTAGATAAATAAATCGAACCCATGTATGTACGGATCTATCAAATCCATTTACCTTAGCACTGGGACGCCTTCAGCTCTAACACTAGGAGCAGATTTAGGGCCCCCGGGTTATCGCACTCGTCGAATTTGGAAAATAATTCGACCTGCAACTTAATCCAGGCATCAGCCCGTTGAATTTCTCATCGAATCTTCTCAGCGGGTCGCGATTCCGATCCTGTAGTAGATTCATTCACGAAGCAGCTGCTCTTGAGTTGTTAGGCATCCTTTGGAGGCACTCGGGCAGCTATTAGCAAATACCACCCCTCCTGGCTGAGCCCAGGCTCGCCCACCTGTCCCGGTGAAACTGGAAAGGCCTCCGGGCCACCAGTAATCCTTCCTTCTTAAATAAAAACGAACCAAAAATTTATTATTTGCATTATATTAATTGTAAAATCGCTGATCATGTTAAATACTGAATGCTTAATGAAGCGACCGAGATCCATTGGACACCTGTCGACTGCGCTTATCAGCTGGCGGGGCGGATCAAAGGTATCGGAAGCTTTGTACAGCCCTCCCTGTGCTTTGTTCGTAGGGCTGGCACACGCAAACAAACGATGTTTTCAAATAACTTCACAGAATATATTATTTACTGTATAAGATTCGAATTCGTTAAACAATTAACTGTTATAGACGATAGTTGTATCAATAGAGTTTGAGGTACGTCGTCAAAATCTATATGGTCTTTGTTCTATGTCTAATCACATTCACGTAGTTTTGTTAATCAGAAAAGGCTGCGTGCTATGACAAATAAACAGCATGGATATGTCTTTAGCGTGATTGAGTACCGAAGAGAGATAGTCATTCAGTTTTTTAATTGATTTCAGCCTTAAAACTAATTTACTATACTAGGAAGGTAAGCAATGAAGTTGGCTTGTGAATTATGGGCTACCAAAGTCAGTACGAAGACAGAAAATTTGCTATCACCAATGTTTCAAGCTAGGGCAAGCCGCTAAACTATTCCTGCTCTGACTTGAAATAGAGCCTTGGACAAATATAAAAATAAAATGAAATAAATATTTGCACAGCAACCCTATTTCTTTCTCTGTTCCCCCATTGCGGTCTTTCCGCCTCTTCAAAGCGAACACTCACACAATGTACAAACTAAACATTTATCAGGGATAACGTCGCCACCGTCACAGTTGCGTTTTGATATGATTTACTTATTATTCGTAGAACAGAATTAATTAATATTTATTCAAATGCTTATAAGCACTATTATTGATCACTGTTTTCAGACGTCATTTTAATATTTTTGCTTACTTCGACGCATCCATTGTATTAATGCAAAAGTGTAATTTTTAATACACAGCGGACAACTGAAAAAGGGTGCGTGTACTTATGTACGCGCGTAAGAAATTGTACTTTATTTTTATTAAATTTATTTCTTTATTTTTTATTTAAATTTTAATTAATTTGAAAAAAAAATCTATTAAACAACATCCTCAAGCACGCATATTGGACATCCCTTTTCTTGACATCGTATAAATTCGGTAATTCTCGGTACGGTTCGGAAAATTCACCTGCGGCTATATTCAGACTCGCCAAGTTACGTCGGTCGTATTGTAATGAGCGATTTAGTGGGCAACTTCATTCTGTTAATTTTGTGTCACGGTGCGCGCGCATCGTAAATTTCACTCTCATCAATTTTTCATAACGCGCCTAAAGAAGTATAACTTCAATAAAAACACAAGATTAAATAACCATTTAGGGGTTTTTAATCTTGACTTAAATGTTCTAGAATTGTGTAGTAGTTTACAAGATGAAAAATCAGCAGCGCGATTTCACCTCTCTGCCACCAATTAAAACTAAAACTTTACAATCAAATTTACGACGTCTACATAATTCAGGGAAATTAGTTGTTCTAAGATTTGTGTTAGTGCGTCGAGAAAAGATTTTAGGCAATCGTAGTCAAATATTTTTCTGTCAAATTACAGAATAAGATTTAAAGCTTTTTTCTTATTGCGTTCGTAAACTAATACAAATATTATCGATGATGTATGCTTTATGAGCTTAAAACGAGACGTGAACAAACAGATCGAGCTAGTAACGGTGTTAGTTTTAACGCAGGGCCGTTTAGTGAAGTGTTAATTTCTATTTTTAGTAAAACACATTAATGAATTCGTAAGCACTTCGAAAATTTTGCACGAAATTGTTAGTTTTGGAACTTGTCCAATTAGTAAGCTGTGATGTTGCTAAACATAAATAGTGCATAAAATGTGCGATATTTTGTAATCGATTAATAAAAATGCGGTTTAGTTTTGTTTTTGGACAGACTAGCTTTAGGCAGTAATGCGTTTCGGTTCGAACGATGGGACAGCCGTTGTAACTATACATAGACCTTAGAACTCATATCTCAAGATGGGTGGCGGCAATTACGTTACAGATGTCTATGGGCTGCAGTGACCACTTAACACCAGGTGGGATGTAGCTCATTAAACCATCTATGCAAAAAAAAAGTGGTTTCCAGAATCTAGAAACATTAAAATACTCAATACGTTGCCACTCATCTCGAGACATGAGCCCGAAGTAATTAAAACAAATTTGCTCGTTTGATCTCAGGTTAGATGATCTGGTTAGATTATTTCCGACGTTTCAAATACTTTACACTTTTCATGGTGACAGACGACTGATTAACCCGTAAATTTATGATTAAACTAAAATTTAACCGTAAAAAGTCAGAATCAAAACTAGATTTTGACTCGCGAGAACCAAAGAAGATCCTGTGAGGCCAAATACTCAATCATATTCCATTGTGTCCGATTCTTGGACCCAAAACCGATGATAGCTTCTCGAGTGGAATATACAGTGTCGTGGTCATATAGATATGCAGATAGCTACGGGCTTTACAATAAATAATAAGTCGTACCATTTGTCATTTTACGCAAATTTGTGTATTTTGCATGTTGCGATTTTTATAAAAATTCACTTGATAGTTTTTATCTATGATAATTTATTTAAAAAAGACGATCAACTTCGACGTTCATAGGTTTTTATACAAAATCGGAGTACCAATATGGAATGACATGAGTACCATTGTCTTGCAGCTACGTCAAGTTCTGACGTTTGAATGCAAAGTTCGTGGGATTGTCTGAAAGCTGCACGCTTTCACCGCAAAGCTGTTAAGCTGTATACGAATGGATGATCGCAAGCTTACAATTTAAGCTCCCTTAAGAACTAGATACGACAAAGTTCATGACTAACGAAATATTTTGAATAAAAATAAAAATAATTAAACTTAAGAGTGCACAGAGCATAATTTTAATGATTTCATTAATTTTACTGGAAATTAAAATGAAACTTACGATGCATAACGCGATACCCGTTAGATAATAGAGTCGATAATTCGATCTCAAGCGTCAATATGGGCGGACGGAATCCAAGTTGTGATGTCTATGAGCTAATGGTAGCAACGACATATCGTGTAGATCGTATGCCCATTCGGAGAAATAAGAATACGCCTTGCAAGCATATTAGATAAAAAATGAGAAATGACCTGGAATTTAAGAAAGAGTGCAACTGAGATGGCAGCAATAAAAGATGGTGAAAAGCTGATTGAAAAATGAAGCAGGCTGGTGAACAAGAAATGACAAATAAGAGAAGTATTAGTTTTATTAAATAGAAAAAAAAGTTATAAACCCAACATAATATGTGATCTATTAAAGCTCTTATTAAACCCAAAATAACGCCAAATCACCTCGTCTTAAAATAGCAGTTAAGACTCACGCGAATATTAATATAAGGTTACGCGTGTGTATTCCAGCTAATCTCAATCAATAGAGTCGAGTGTTTCAAAGTAAACAGGAGTCCCCGTTATCAGCGGCCTTGTGAAAAAATTTATGTTTGCCAATCACGGCATAGTGAGCCGACGGCTTAAGGCATAAGCGGAAACCGATTTAGAATTGTACAACTAAGTTTTGTATAAAATTAGACGAGCACATGATCTGACTTGTGAACATCACAAATTTAAATACACTTGAGTCATGAGGCTGAAGTTTCAGTATTGTATAATACATTAAGCAGGATAGTCGCGCTTACCAAAGTGGATTTACAATATGCTGCACCACTAATAAAGTTAGATGAGATGGGGAGTGGGTCTGGAAAAGTTGGGAAGAAGAAAGTCATACACGAAAGAATACTGGTCTTACAATTGACCGTAGGTAGGGATGGCTAGTCATGTTTAGGTAGTACTAGTGGTCCCGCAGTAGTCGAAATTCGACTATAATTAATTTTCAATAACAAAAGTTTGACAATAAACAAAGAATATATACGTTATTATGTGTGTGTGTAAAGTTTTTTTATTGATTTAATGTATTTTTAATGCATAATTTAAAAAAAAAATTGGCATTCTGCACTCCTTCTCTATAAGTGTGGGAAATTTCATAATCCTACGGCCTCGCAATTTTCGTAAAAAGGGGTACAATGTTTTTGCTTCAGGTATTAATATATAGATAACTATAACACTAGACATACAGACGAGCAGACACTCTAAACCAGACTTCCCCAACTTTTTTGTGTCGTAGACCCCTTGCCATGTTTTTCCGTGTTGGGTAGACCCTCTACTTACCTGATATTGATTTCCTGTAAATTTCTAACTGTAGTAAAGTTTAGTGTTAAAAATTTAAAGTAAATACACATGTTAATTTATACATTTATTAATTGAATTTAAATTAAAACTACTCAAAATAAATGTTTGTATCTGTTATGTAAAATATACGTAACATAAAATAAACTATAAATAAAATAACATACGCAATAAGTCAATATTTTTAGTGAGAAGGATGAACCTGATGCTTTAATAATAAATTATCAACATTTGGCGTCAATTTTGTAAGGGTTAATCTTAAATCTCCTCGGCTAATGATGTCCAGTCTGTTTATTTTTTTCGTTAGGAGATTGGTAACAGCGCTGAACCCCCTTTCCACTAGGTATGACGATGGAAAGGAAATTAAAAATTTCCTCGCTATATTCCATAATACGGGATAAGTAACAGGTATGTTGTTTTGCAGCCAGAATTGCTGATAATAATGTATTTGTCTTGATATTATAAGATAGTATGATGTAAGTAAATTGGTACTATCAGTGTATGTGTTGAGATGTTGTGTGATGTTTTTTTTCGCTGACGTAGACCCCTTGCAGGTTGTCATAGCCCTAGGGGTCGATATAGACCACTTTGGGAATCACTGCTCTAAACGAACAACTTATATTAATAATGTCAACTTAAATTTCGAAGAATCTGTACTTAAAGCCGTAGATAGAAATAAGTACAACATCTGCTTGAAAAATATGGATGTAATTCACACGCGGTAGAAATGAAACCTTGAAAGTAGTTATGCTATCTTAATCTTGGCGAGAGTCGCCAATTAATTTCTATAGTTGTCTCATTTCGGTGTCCTTTTTTATTCGTTCCATCCAGTTTCAGTCAATTAAAAGTCGTCGCATCTTATAGAATACTAGCGACCCGCCCTCGCTTCGCTTCGGAAACATTAAAACACACATGAAACCAAAAAAAAAAAAAAAAAAAAAAAAAAAAAGTAGCCTATGTTCATCAGGGACAATGTCGGCTTCTAATGGAAAAAGAATTTTTCAAATCGGTCCACTAGTTTCGGAGCCTATTCGAAACAAACAAACAAACAAATCTTTCCTCTTTATAATATTAGTATAGATATAGAAGACGCCCGGCACATTCGTATCGAGTGATGCAAAATATGTGCCGGTGTTCGAACCCCGCAGGCAGATACCTAATTCTAATGACATGCGTACTTAATAAATGTTCATGAACAAATTCCACGGTAAAGTAATAACGTCGTGTAATAAAAATAAAATTAGCAAAAAAATATAATTTACGTAATTAGTGGTAGTGGAGCGTTATTTATAATTAATTAATTAATTAATTAATTAATTAATTAATTACTACTTTGCCACCACCCTGCTCATTTATGCCGTGAAGCAGATATGCGTTTCGGTTTGAAGGGTGGGGTAGCCGATGTACTGTACAAACTGAGACTTAAATAGAGTAGACTCATGTCTCAAGGTAGGTGGCGGCATTTATGGTATCGATGCCCTATGAGTTCCGATAACCACTGAACACCAGATGTGCCGTGAGCTCATTCACACATCTAAGCAATAAAAAAGTACTGAATATTTTTTCACTTCATGATACTGCTTAGTTTGTTAATATTTCATGATCCTCTAATGTAAAGGCTAGCCAAGCAGTCCTCGACTCCACATTGCCCGTGCAATAACTGATCTCATAATTAAATCTTCTATCTATATATATGTACTTATATATAAAAATGAATTGCTGTTCGTTAGTCTCGCTAAAACTCGAGAACGGCTGGACCGATTTGGCTAATTTTGGTCCTGAATTATTCGTGGAAGTCCAGAGAAGGTAGATAAATATGAAAATGCTCGAAATTAAATAAAAATAATAATTTTGTTTTTCCTTTCCCCGTCGGACGGATTCCTTTTGTTTGTTTTAAGTTTATTTTATACAAACGTTTATATCTTTTATATATCGATTGAGGCATTACGAAGTCTGCCGGGTCAGCTAGTTGTTTAATAAGATAAGAGATCTTATTAATAATTATTAAAAGGTCTGTCGGACTGCGTCCATACTAATAATAACTCGCGCCTTCGTTAATAGCGTTAAGTCCGTACACGTCATTAATGTTGTGAGTCGTTTGTGCCGCACCGCCGCCGCGTCGGAACTCATATTCCATAATTATTTTTATCGCGTCCGAATTGATAAGAAAGATACTAACATTAAAATAGAACACTAATCAATAAACAAACAGCTGAATTTATTTAGTTATTATTGCATAGATGGGTGGACGAGCTCACAGCTCATCTGGCGTTAAGTGGTTACCGGAGCCCATAGACATCTATAACGAAAATGCCGCAACCCACCTTGAGATATCTATATCTATACTAATATTATAAAGAGGAAAGATTTGTTTGTTTGTTTGTTTCGAATAGGCTCCGAAACTACTGGACCGATTTGAAAAATTCTTTTTCCATTAGAAGCCGACATTGTCCCTGATGAACATAGGCTACTTTTTTTAATTTTTTTATTATTTTTTTTTTTTGGTTTCATGTGTGTTTTAATGTTTCCGAAGCGAAGCGAGGGCGGGTCGGTAGTCAGTTATAAGGTCTGCGTATAGCTACAACGGCTGCTCCACCCTTCAAACCGAAACGCTGCTTCACGGCAGAAATAGGCGGGGCGGTGTTACCTACACGTGCGGTCTCACAAGTTTTCCTACCACCATGACCAGTATGATTTTGAAATGACCATTTGAAAATAGAATTCCATATTTTTAAATTAAGCGCCTCATTCTAAATTACCCTTTACTTCATACTGCTTATCATTTTTTTTTTAATATTGCTCAGATGGTTGGATGAGCTCACAGCCCACCTGACACATGAGCAATTTTGAATACACGTCACGTTGCGTCGACACTTTTCATTATCTGATCTATTTACGAGATTACCGGAACCTATAGAAACCGACTTCGTGACATGAGTTTCAAAGACAACCGTATTGAGATTATATTACCATGAAAGAAGAGACCCAGAGAACGGCAGTATCGATCCGCGTGGTCCTATTAGAGAAAAAAGCTACCTCTGGTATTTATTAAAAATGGTCACATTAAAGGTCGAATATTTATGGTTCCAACCTTCCAAATTTAACATTTTAAATTGTTTCTAAAATATTCTAGATGTTTGTGTTACAAAATCAACAAAATTTCAAATACAGAAACAATTGATTGAACACAGAATCGAACAATTGACGAACTGGCTTAATATTTCTTCGCCTAAGCTTTCCTCTGTGCTCTTGCCCTGGGATAATTGATCAGTTGACACGAAGTCAAATGTAATAGAGCCTGGTATACACACAATAACAAAAAAATAAATAAATGTGGGAACATATCGTAATATTATTATATAATATATTAAAATTAGTTTGCGTATAAAATGTTTCAACGCGCTCATAAAACATGACAACATTCCAAAACTAAATCAATCTAAAAATGATAATGAAATACTGTAAAATAGTATCGTGAAATGTAGCATAAAATCTGATATCACTTTTATTTTGTTATCGTTAAAAAATTGCGTCAACGAAAATTATTTATGTGGCCGTGTAAACTTAAAGTTTGTGCTATAAGCTTTTCGCTTACACTTTTTTAATTCTCCAGAGATTTATAACTTCTGACACGCGGCAAAGAATATAAAATCAGTAGAAACGATATTCTCGAAGTTGATTAAATGTAATGATTCCATAAATTATTTTTATTTCGTATCATCCGGTTCTCAAATGATTTCGTGGGTAGTCTTTGAATGCCATAGCATATCCTGGTTCGAATGAGGTTTGTGGAGATCTCTTCACGGCAGACCGCGGTAGGCATGAGTTCGATGAAGGCGGTGACCGGTGCTTGAAGAGTCTAAACGCACCGAGACTGTTCCGGGGGATCCGACAAGACTTTTTTTTATTGCTTGGATGGGTGGGACGAGCTCATAGCACACCCGGTTTTAAGTGGTTACTGGAGCCCATAGACATCTACGACGTAAATGCGCCATCCACCTAGAGATATAAGTTCTAAGGTCTCAAGGATAGTTACAACGGCTGCCCCATACTTCAAACCGAAGTGCATTACTGCTTCACGGCAGAAATAGGCAGGCGGTGGTACCTACCCGTGTGGACTCACAAGAGGTCCTATCACTAGTAAATTTTTTTTCGCGGAACGGCGGTTTTGCTTTGCCCCGTCGCCTGGGTCGCACCTGAGCTTATGCAAATATTTAAGCATGCACGTAAAATGAGTTCAAGAAGAAGAAACAAGATTTAGTGATAAAACTGCCGTATTTATCACGGTATTTTCGCGTCAATCACGACCTTCGTACATAAGATTGACCGAACTTCAAAGAACGCCTTGAACTTTGTCTTTGGACTTTTTAGAACTTTCTAGATATTCACCCGAGCGTAATAGGTTGTCTTATTTCATGTCCGCACTGCGGGTTCGCCTGTTTCCTAAATAACATTCTGTTTTATACACAGACAATCTTTTACACGAACCAACAGTCTTATTAGGTTTTGTATTGAGGATTTCAGTCCTGAAGCCAGCATCGTCGGGTTTACGTGGTAAGTTAATGAAAATTAGTTGGTTCTGTTTCTTTGTGGTGAGTGTGGTAAATTTTTTCCTCATATTAACTTACGAGGGCTGCACTAAAAGTATCGGGAATGGAATATTTCCACTGTTCCTGTCATATTAAAATCTTTTTAATTGAAAACTCCTTGGTTTTAAAAATCGAATACCATTTATTTATTTAAAAAAAGATTCTCGGTCTTGTCACGAGGTTTTGTCAAACTTGTTTAGTCGTTGAGAAAATGGAATTGACTCGAGAAAATTCAAGAGCGATGATTTATTATGACTTTCGAAGTGGTTTAACACAAAAACAGTGTGTTGACCGGATGATTTCTGCATTTGGTGATGAAGCCCCATCCAAAACCACAATTTATCGCTGGTTTGCTGAGTTTCAACGTGGACGTGTCAAGCTCAGTGATGATCCCCGTCAAGGTCGTCCAAAAACTGCAGTCACCCAAGAAAACGTTGATGCTGTGCGTAAGCTGATTGAGGAAGATCGACATGTGACATACCGCGAAATTCAGGCAACTTTAAACATTGGCATGAGTCAAATACAAATAATCTTGCATGAACAATTAGGTGTAAAAAAGTTGTTTTCCCGATGGATACCGCATTCACTCTGTGAAGAGCAAAAAGCGACTCGCGTTACTTGGTGCGTCAGAACTCTCGAAAGATTCCACGCAGGATCCTCAAATGCTGAATACAACATTGCATCAGGTGACTAATCCTGGATATACGCGTACAAACCCGAAACAAAAAACCAGTCACGAGTTTGGGTGTTCGAAAATGAGTTAAAGCCAACAAAAACTGTTCATTCACGGAGTGTTGCAAAAAAAATGGTGGCCACGTTTGTCTCCAAAACCGGCCATGTTACGACTATTCCTCTTGAGGGACAAAGAACGGTTAATGCAGAATGGTATGCTAGCATTTGTTTGCCACAGGTCGTTTTTGAACTCCGTAAAGAGAACTGCAACCGCCGCATCATCCTCCATCACGACAATGCGAGTTCTCACACCGCGCACGGAACAAAAGAGTTTTTAGAGCAAGAAAACATAGAATTATTAGACCATTCGCCGTACAGCCCCGACCTAAGCCCTAATGATTTCTATACTTTCCCTAAAATAAAGAATAAATTGCGTGGACAGAGATTTTCATCACCTGAAGAAGCTGTGGACGCCTACAAAACGGCCATTTTGGAGACCCCAACTTCCGAATGGAATGATTGCTTCAATGATTGGTTCCATCGTATGGAAAAATGTGTCAAATTTCGCAGAGAATACTTCGAAAAGCAATAAATACATTTTTAAATAGAAATGTTGTGTCACTTCGTTAATTCCCGAAATTTTCAGTGCCGCCTATGTATTTATTACTGTGGATATGTGATTTATGTATGACTGTGGATAACATCCATGATATTAACTGCCTAATAGACCTTAAAAGATACATATAAAAGACCAAAAAATTTCAAAAAATTGGGACACGTTATTTTTACTTTTAAAGCCGTTATCTACCATAACTTGAAATCACGAAATGTTATACTTGTAGTTATATTTATCCGCCGTTGCCGGTCCCAAGCCCGGATGAGAAAGGAGGAGGGTTGGTATGGAGGAAAACAACCCAACCATAAAAGAAACAACGCCGAAAATCGGGCGGCGGTCAATTAACCCGATCCCTCTGACACCTGTTGGAGAGTGGCTCACAGAGACCATGAGGACTTAAATAACCTCAAAAATTCTGCAGTGGAAGGATCTGGGTACCCACCACTAAGTATTTACCCAAGAAAACTCCCTCAATGAACAGTACGATTTACAGAGCTAGTTTGTTGAGCGATCCGGCTAACCCCCGGCGCCGCTCGGTAACCGGGCTGGACGGTGTTAAATTAGCTACCGAAGCCGCTTCTGGGGCGGGACACCAGGCTCTAGACAGTGGACATATTACTGGTGCCACGAAAAGTAAAGTCTCAATCAGAGAACTCAGACGCATAGCTACCTGGAACGTTCGTGGATTGCTAAGCCCGGGAAAATTAGATATAGTGGAGAGAGAAGCGAAGTCGCACAACATAGCCTTACTTGGTGTAACGGAGACTCACAAAAGAGGACAAGGTCATTACAGGACCTCCAATGGGAACACCTTGTATTTTTCCGGGCCCGCTAATTCCAGTACAAACGGAGTCGCCATCCTGCTATCTCGCCAGCTGAATGACCATGTCATGGCCTACAATCCAGTCTCAGACAGGATCATATCACTGAAGCTTAACACGTATCCCTGTACCTTAAACATGGTCGTTGTTTACTCCCCTACTTCAACATCAGAGGAAGCCACATGTGACGAATTTTACTGGAACTTGGAAGGAGTTCTCTCTGAAATACCGAACCGGGAGATCACAATGATGATTGGGGACTGGAACGCGAAAATAGGCAGCACAATAGACGACGACCATCTAAGAAACACGGTCGGTAAATATGGGCTTGGTGCCAGAAATGAGAGAGGAACCAGACTTCTTGAGTTTTGCATAGACAAGAAACTCACGATAATGAACACTTGTTTCCAGCATCACCCGAGACGGCTTTACACATGGACATCTCCTGGCGACCGCTGCCGTAACCAGATTGATTATATACTGATTAGTAGTCGCTGGAGATCATCAATAACCAACGTGAAAACCTTCCCGGGAGCTGATTGTGGATCCGACCATAGTTTGTTGGTTGCTAAGTTGCCCTGCGCCTCAAAGCAATAAAGAAAAAGTGCCTCAAGCCTATGTGTACGTTAACGCCCGCAGAACAAAAGCAGTTCCAATTTGCACTTGACGCAGCGATTGTTCAAACATCTCCATTAGCAAACGCGGACTCGGACGAACAGTGGAGACACCTAAAGGACCAGATCAATGAGACATTCGAAAAGGTTAGCAACAAGCACCCTCTTACACCCTGCCCTAAACAGATCTGGATGTCGGACAAGACCTTGAAACTCATACAGGATAGGAAAGAGCTTAGAAGCCGTGGGTTATCAGATCCAGCAGACAGAGTAAAGTACTCGGAGCTTTCTGGAATGATCCAAAGACAATGTCGGCACGATAAAAACAACTTTGTTGAGCGCATCTGTGAAGAAGTAGAGGAGCATGCGTTCAGATCGCAAAGCTCGGACCTCTTCAAGAAGTTAAAACTGCTGACAAAACAGTTCAAACCTAGATCATGGCTGATAGAAGATGAAGATGGTACGCCTTTGCAAGACTTAGAGGCAGTGACGAAGAGATGGCGCAATTACTGCGAGAATCTTTATAGAAACTCACATGAATGCAACTCACCACAAGATACAACAAATTGGTGCGAGTTAACGCTAGAACCACCCATCCTTGAATCAGAGATCACGGCTGCTATAGACGCGCTTAAATACAGGAAAGCCCCTGGTCCAGATCGTGTTACATCGGAAATAATAAAGGCCCTGGGTCCTAAAGCCGTAAAAGTCCTACACAGAATTTGCGACAACATCTGGCGAACTGGAAGATGGCCCTCAGACTGGACTAAGTCGATCATATTACCTCTTCACAAAAAGGGATCCACTTCTAAGTGCGATAATTATAGAACCCTTGCACTGATATCACATGCCAGCAAAGTGATGTTACATATCATCAATAACAGGATTCGATACTATCTGAACTGGCAAATACCACAGGAACAGGCGGGTTTTGTAAAGGGCAAAGGAACCCGTGAGCAAATTCTAAATATTCGCCAATTGATCGAAAAGGCCTACGAGTTCAACACACCCACCATCTTTTGCTTTATCGACTACAGTAAAGCTTTTGACTGTGTTGTGTGGTCGGACCTATGGAAGGTACTTAGTGAACTGGGAGTACCTCTACACCTCGTTGCCCTCATCCGCTCTCTATACCTGGACAATCAAGGAATGGTAAAGGTCGAGAACTGCACATCAGAGCTTTTTGGTTTCGGTAAAGGGGTAAGACAGGGATGTATCCTGTCCCCTATTCTCTTTAACGCCTATGGAGAGTACATAATCAGGCGGGCATGTGAAGGTTGGAAGGGTGGAGTCACAATAGGTGGCACTAAAATAACCAACCTCCGCTACGCAGATGACACCACACTTCTTGCTGCAAGTGAAATCGAGATGGTAAACCTCCTTGCTCGGATTGAGAACATCAGTTTGCTGTTGGGTCTAAAAATCAATCACAGTAAAACCAAAGTGATGATTGTGGATCGAACCAACAGCCTTGAACTAACGGGAACGCTGAACCTTGACATCGTGAGCGACTTCGTCTACCTAGGGTCTAACATTAATAACACAGGATCATGCGAAAAAGAGATAAGGAGACGTATAGGGATGGCCAAAAATGCAATGTCCCAGCTGCATAAGATATGGAGAGACCGTAACATCACGCGAAAAACTAAAACCAAATTGGTGAGTTCGCTAGTTTTCTCCATATTCAGTTATGGCGCGGAGACCTGGACAATGAAGAAGGCCGACAGAGACCGAATAGACGCTTTTGAAATGTGGTGTTGGAGAAAAATGCTACAGATTCCATGGACCGCCTTTCGCACCAACGTGTCTATTCTGAGAGAGCTTCATATCAAAGCCAGACTCTCCACTATATGCCTTCGTAGGGTGCTGGAATTCTTCGGACATATTGCTCGTAAAGAGGGTCACAATCTTGAACAGCTGATGGTGACAGGAAAGGTAGATGGCAAACGTCCCAGAGGACGCAGTCCCACGAGATGGTCGGACCAAATACGATCTTCTCTGAGCATCAATTTCCATAATGCCCTTCATGAAGCAAAGGATCGCGGCAGATGGAGGGAAGTCGTATGGGAGAAACTGATGCAGCGGGGGAGTCTCGACCCTCAGTAATGAGGAAAACGACGCGAAGAGAGAGAGTTATATTTATACATTAAAGTTAAGAGCAACTTTGGAATTCTCGTAATGCACAATTATCAAAACAATTATACCGTAAAACTATCTCTCTTTAAGCTCACAGTTGATCTAATCAGAGATTTATTTATTGTTAACTAACAAAAGGTATGGTACCTGGACCTTATACTGAAGATAATTATTAACACACTAACAATATTCAACAATGATTTTATTCTAGTCACGTTAATAAATTTTAAACTCTATATATTTTTATTCAGTAAAACTTTGTTGTTATATTAAGGTATAGTGGATCCATTTATTCCAACAACGTGACGTGGATATCTTTAATCTTGTCCATGAAACTCAGAAAATACTTTAATGTTACGTTATTTCTGAAGACTAATGTACTATATGGTATTTGTATGTTATTTTTTAATAACACTTACTTTCTATTCCTGTAACAACTGAACATGTGCATTCCTATAATAAAACTATGTTTACGGTTTAATTCCGCGTTTTTTTTTTAGTTGTCATTGTATTATTTCAGAGGTTTCCAAATATTTCTAGTTTTCGTGATCACGGACGACTAAGAAGTTATAAATGGACATTTTAATTTCAAGTTACTTTCATCTATATAAAAATATTGCGTACATCCCTATTTTAGGGTTTACAGTTTGTTATACTTAAATTGGAAATCAGAACGAACGTCCAATGGTACATACGAAGGCACTACCAGTACGATCCCTACCCTAATCCCACGTAAAGACAAGAGAGAACAACGTTGATAAATTCACAAAAAGCTTCACTAAAATTTCAAATAAAAGAAACTTCGAAGCTGCCGGTAAAGTTTTTCCCGTTTGAAAAGCAGACGTTCATTATTAAACGTCTATAGAGATGCTTGCTCCACTAGAAACGCTCCGATTCAATACGACGATGCATTGAATTCCACGCTCGGACACCGCCGCGCTCCCATGGCACTAGAATGAACGCCGAGTCTTGTTAGGGTCTAGCTAAACTAATAAACGTCAAGTTCTTAGGCGTTGCCGTGCGATATAATGATACACGTACGATGTTAAGGTGTTTTAAACTTTATTAATATGTATAGTATGATACTAATTTAAAGTATAACAAAGTTTGCCTTCGGGTAATTGGAGGTTGCGAATATCGAAACTATTTTAGGTGTTTTTTTGCATAACTCTTATTGTTTGTAGTATCTTTATTGTTCTTTAGAGCATGTAGATCAACTCACGCCCCGCAGAATATATTTAAATATATTTTCCAATTTTGACAAATCTTTGAATTTATAGTACGGCATTATCTTTAATGGGTGGTCAATGCGATCTGAGAGCGTATAACGTATTCTTTGACATGAACTCGTCTGAAAGTATTTTACCATCAAAATGGTAAAATATACGGTTAGATTTGTTTATTGAAGTAGTTTAGATATTTAATATTATCATTATTTTAATTTTTTTATTTTTTCTTGCTTAGATGGGTGGTCGAGCTCACAGCCCACTTGGTGTTAAGTGGCTACTAGAGCCCATAGACATCTACACCGTAAATTCCGCCACCCACCTTGAGATATGAGTTCTATGGTCTCAGTATAGTTACAACGGCTGCCCCACCCTTCAAACCGAAACGTATTACTGCTTCACGGCAAAAATAGGCGGGGTGGTGGTACCTACCGGTGCGGACTCACAAGAGGTCTTACCAGCAGTAATTACGCATATTATAATTTTGCAGGTTTGATTTTTATTACACGATGTTATTCCTTTCCCGTGGAACTCAATCGTGAAATGTTCACTGTTAAGTACGCATTTCAATAGAAAAATCGGTACCCGCCTACGGGATTCGAACACCGGTGCATCGCTAGATACGAATGCACCGAACGTCTTATCCTTTAGGCCACGACGACTTATGTATATCTATATATTAATACGTGAAGCAAAAACTTTGTATCCCTTTTTACAAAAATTGCGCGGATGGAGGAGTATGAATTTTCCACACTTATAGAGAAAATAGAGAAGAAGTGCAAAATACTAATATTTTTTTAAATAATGCATAAAATATACATTAAATCATTAAATAAAACATTACACACCTACCATGTATTTGACACACACACGCATGCATACTATTTGTTTATTGTCAAACTTTTCTCTGCAGTCTATCAGTTATAGTCTGTCAAATTGAGAATAGATTAAATATTCTTTTCTCTTTACTAATATTTGCTTAAAGTGTAGTTTCGAAATCTGTAATTAAAGAAGTATTTAATAGTCTTTGACAATAGAATCATAATAGTGTACAAACTTATAATTTCCATTAGTTCTAGTCGAATTTCGACTACCAGGGGACCACTAGTTTTTATAAAATAATCACATTTCGTAAAACGAAGCTCGTGGAGAAATCCACAATCCTTGAATACAAGGATAATATTTGATAGGAAATATAGCGAGATTTTAAGTTCTATGCTTACCGGTTTCCAAACTGTCTATGAGATACCAACAGCGAGGCCTGGTGCTCATCTCGCTAATGGCCCTCGGATTCTATTGCAGTTAGAGTAGGGTGGTGGGGAGATGTGTGCTCTATCTGAATCTCATCACCCTCGTCGAGACCTGTCTCTGGTGAGTTGAGCCCCAATCGAGGCTTAGGCGCAGGGGCTTATATCGCTAGGAGATTTTAGCGTAGGCGCGTAGCTGTATGCGCAGCCATGAGCGGCGGTTTTATCTTGATCTCAACAACAAAAAAAGCTTTCCATGAGATGTGAATTGTCGATAATTCGAACAGTCCCCTTCTGTATGTAGTCTAATGAACACAAGTGAATGATCGCTTTATTTGAGAGCACTTAGCTCGTAGTTTTATTCGAGGCATTCTTGCGCTATTTATCTATTGACATTGTCAATAGTCGAAGGCTCCATTCGAGACTGATAGATACCCTTTTTTTTTACTTTAAAATTTTAGTGTTATTAATTTTTAGGTATCTTCTCATAGCGTGAAAATTTTAATATATCGCAAAGAGGCGCGTCAGAAGATCTTCAAAGAAAATGTTATTAATGCGAAAGATATTGATTAAATCCTCAGAGCGATGTCGTTTTGTTAACAAACACGAGAGTTTCTTTGAGAAATCGTGGAAATACATTTTTCTTTAACATAATTTTATATAGATTGCATATAAGGTGATGCATGAGTAGTTTTAAGAAATATATGTCTTTCATAGAACTCGCTAGTGTCACCGCGGAGCTTCGATGAGTTCCACGAGTGTAATAGCTATTAAACTATTATATTTTTATGGCTTATTCTCGCATTTATTGTTTTCATTTATTTATTTCCACCGATTTTAATATAGTTGTCGTGGTCACGGACGACTAAGATGCCGTCGATGAATATTCTATCAATTGCTGCCTATTTTTATTAAAAAAAAAAGACATTTGCATTACTCCGGGTCTTTGATTTACTTATTTTCCCGTGACAATCTGGACACCAACTCTTTTGACAGTCGTCGAATAGCGCCATTGACGGCTAAGTTTTGTACGCTTTCCAATGCGGGTCTGGCAAATTATAATTTCATTAAAACGTCACAAATGTATTATCAAATCTCTATATGTAAATAGACAAAGAAAAATCTTATTATTGTTTTGTTTGGTAACAAATGACATCTTGGTTTTATCAATCAAATGTTGGGGTTAGTTTTTTTTGTTACCTTCACTTTAATTTAAATCTTGATATGTCGTTGATTACGGTCGAATTTGGATAGTCTGACAACCACCGGTTCAAATTAAATAGCATATATTTAGATAGATATTAAATAGATAATAGAAACTATACGAAATATTTTTCATTTCATTACACGATTGACGACTAACTCGTGGTGAATTTTCACGAGGTGTCTCTCATGACGTCCAATTTGTATCATTACAACACTATTTAGTAAAGTCTTTACTATCGTAGTTATTATTTGTTACACTATCGTTTATCTTCAGAAGTGGTTTCCTGAAGTTTATTTATATATCAACTTTATTTTACAAATACTACGAATCGTATTGTTTCAATTAGTGTTAGAATAAATTCTTAATATCCATCGCGTTTACCACTTAGAAGTTTACCTGAAGTTAGAAATGAAGTTATAATCCTGTCGGTAAATATTTAGGGGCTTGGATTAAAAGTTCGTCTCGAGTTACAGTCAGTAGGGCGGGAGCTTTTACACTCTTTCCGGTAAAGCTCTAAGGGCTTACGTAAATGAATTTCTTAGATTGCCCGGTGATAATTAAAGATAAGAGATTCATCTTTGAAATAAATAAAGCGTTATTTTTTTATTGCTGTCGAAGAGGGGATGAATTTGTGGATCATTTATTGTTCATTCCGACCGATCTTGTAGGTATCACCTTCGTACTGTCTATATACGTGGCGAATGTTACGGCTAGTAGGACGTGGTACAGACAATGTATCAGAAAATAGACTTCGACCTAATATTTCAAGATGACCGCCTTAACGTGTATATGTCAAACTATGGAGGAGAGGAGGAGAATTATTTCATATGGGAGAAAAGTTGAAAATGTCACCAGCCGTATGCTATAAATAACAGTTTCAAAAACCTCTCACGATCGCGCTGTGTGCTTAGTGCGAGTTTTTTAACGTTCTCGATAGCGTAAAAGTGAACTCAAATTTGCATGGAGTTGAAACGTTCGCCTACGTTTGCCGCTAGGGGCGCTGTTCCAACTGCATACAAATTTGAGTTAACTTTTACGCTATCGAGAACGTTAAAAAACTCGCACTAAGCGTACTGGTGTACACAAAGGGTGAATGAAGGTAGCAATTGTAGATAAGCTGAAGTATGCCGAGTTAAAAAAATAATATAATTTCGACTAAAGTAGGTAGTTAATTATTGAAAATTTCAACAACTCACGTTGTAATAAATTATGCAGGAAATATAGCTTTAAAGAATTATGACAAGAAAACGAGCACCTAGAGTGATTTTATTTAGTAAACGCTGAATGGTACGATTATTGATTTATTAACATTTCATTTTACGAAAAAGTATCTATCAAACCAAATCTAATAATATTTGGCGCTTCCTTTAAAATTTATGCCCTGATGCTAATGTAGCACCACCCTAATAATTAATACATTTCAATGTGTCAATTGTCCATACAAAATATCTATCGAACAAATAAAATTGAAATTTTCTTTTGAAAAATGAAACCATTCCAGCAGTATTTCCTTATGACGTTGTCACGTTCAACTATCGTCAGTAAACCGACTTTACAGACAACCGATTTTTTTTTTTAGTGAAGTATTGTATTCTTTTATGAAACTATCGTTTCATTTAGTTGTACTAACATGATAGAGTGTAAATAATGCTAATAAGACGTTTTAAAAATATGTTATTATTTAAAATCAGGATCGATTTTTTTTCCGCCCCATCATCAAAGGTGTCATTAGTACTGTCGTCTGTCTTGGTTTTCGGAAGCGGTCTCATAACACTTATAGTATAGGCTTTACGTATACTACAGATTGATGAGACGAAATCTGTAGATTGGTATATCGTGTAGCATCTGATGTGCTAAGTAAATAGCTACAAATGTCCTATGATTAACACAAATTTGTTGTGTTTATATATTTTGTGTTATAAAGTTATAATATTGACAACAACGTAACTTAAACAAGATCTTGCGGTGATGTCAAAAAAGGAGATATCAAATGAAGGCTTGAGAGTAAAGATTCAGAAGTGAGAAATATATGAAATCAGTATGACGTTCTGTTCTAATTTAGTACTCCGATTCTTCATTCATATACGAGCTGTTTTTAAAGCAGAATGTTGATCTTTCCTAAACCGCAGATAGATGAAAATTATGTGTGAAAACTTCAAAGTCGAACGCCACTTGGCGGCGGTCTGACATTGAATTCATTAATTAAAAAAACAAACGAATAAACAAGCCTTTACAAAAGTAATTCAATAAAGATTACCGTTACATTTCATTGATAAATTAAACAAAATTTTAATGTAAACTTTCCGTCAATAAATAAACGTCAAAGCGTTTTCATTTGAACACCTGCCAAAAATTGAGTTGAATACGAAAACATATCACTTTTGGCGTTTTCAATGTACACATTCAATATTAATATGTTTCATGTTTTTCTCTCAATTGATTGCAAACAATCAGACTCTCCTATCGTTATTAATTATGATTGGTCATGAACGTTAATTATAATCCAGTAATTGCTAAGCCCTTGCCTAAGGACTAGTCTTTCAAAGCGCGCCTATCCAGCTCTTTGAGGTCAAGTTAAAAAACAACCACACCATTATCTGCATTTCGAGGCTACAATAAATAAAATAAAAATACGACATTACGTTCAAGAATGAAATCTATATCTATATCTATACTAATATTATCTATACTAATATTATAAAGAGGAAAGATTTGTTTGTTTGTTTGTATTGAATAGGCTCCGAAACTACTGAAGCGATTTAAAAAATTCTTTCACTGTTGGGAAGCTACGCTATCCCCGGGTGACATAGGCTATATTTAATATATTTAAAAAAAATTAGGGATCTTCACTAAAACTCTAATAATATAACCCAATGTGTAAAAAAATTTGCTAAAATATTCTTTACATCGCGTGCGCTACTTACTTCCCTAGAGAAGCCGCGGCGGGCCGCTAGTACAAAATAAAACTACCATTAAAATTTGATACAAATCTGTTTATCTCGTGTTTACAGTTTCGTAATGTTTCGAAAATAAATCTAGTTTTATTCCATTAGAAAGTATAGTAAGCGTGGTTTTATATCGTCTGGAAACTTTTTAATGCTTTGAAACAAGTCAGCGGCCACTCCGCAAACGTTGAGAGCATTAAGATAAAAGTTTGGGAACATTTTTTCTTTGGATTTTACACATTTGTTGTTCCGAAACTTGAACATATTAATCTGATTTTTTTTACGAATGTTTGTTCTCTCTTGTATTTAGGCTATAGGGTTGGCTTTATTGTATACCAATGTAGCATTAAAACATTAAATAGGTTCGAATACAATTGGCGGTGTTATCGCTAAGAGCGACCTCTTCCAGACAACCGGTCAAGTAGAGAGTAGAGAGAGAGGAGAGAGAGTATTCTTTATTGTACACCAAAAAACAAATAAACAGTGCGATACATTAAACACAAAAAAAGTATAATTGGCGGTCTTATCGCTAAGAGCGATCTCTTCCAGGTAACCATCAGGTGGACAAGAATCATTTGGAAACGAACTACGCGCGGTGTACCAATCCAGTGAAATACATGTGCATATATGTACACATACATATACACATACATACATGCATATATCCGTAAATATACATACAATTAATACACAATGTATTATAATAAAATAATAATTATTAAAAAAAAAAGAAAATTGAAAATGTTGCTTCTTTACACATAAATAAGAAAAAGCAATTTACATATAAAAGACAAACATAAAGGAAGAAATGGGATCGCTTACTGACTGATTTAAAAGTAATATACGTGAATATGTAAATCAATGTTACTATTTGACGAGTAAAAACAAATAAGCGATTTATACGCAATGATCTAATGACCAATGTACCAAAGAAACAATAATTACATTTTCTTCTTCTTCTTCTTCTCAGTCGTGTCACTCTTGACAGAGTGGTCGTGATCGTCATGTAGTGTTGGAAGGGGCAGACTTGATGCGTCTCACGATGTCGCGCGATCTCTCCCTGCTCGAGGCCATTCTACTGCACTCATTTAGGGGACCTCCCACTGCAGTTTTAATTTGGTCGGTCCACCGCATTGGTGGCCTCCTGCGCGGTCTTGTACCATCAACGCTTCCCTGTACAACGAGGCGTTCTATGGACCGGCCATCTCGTCGCGAAACGTGTCCACCTGGTGTTAAGTAACCACTTAACACCAGGTGGGCTGTGAGCTCGTCCACCCATCTAAGCAATAAAAAAAAAAAGATCTAATGATCAATGTACCATAGAAACATTAATCACATTTTATCCTAACACAAATTCACAGCTAATCGTTGAAATAATGCTTTTTAATCAATCTGCTACTGGTTGTAGCTAATGTTAATAGTAGATTAAGTGAGTCGTCTATTATCAAAGGCGGCAATCTGTGCATTTGGACAACAAAATTTTATTGATATGTCAATACAGATTTATTTGAATATAATCGTCTCCTTCAAAGAATACGGTTCAAAACCTGCATTAAATAAAGGTTAATAGTTAACCTGTTATTTATCTAAGATGTCGTTCCGAAGAGTTTTGTGACTGCCGATGGAATACAAAGTCATTAATTCGTTTTTCTGATTTACCAATCATTGTCCAAAAGTCAGATTGCCGCCTTTGATAATAGTCGACTCAAGTATTCTAATTGTTTAATGTTTATTATGAGTGAAATTATTTCCTTACATTATAAGTTAGATTAATATTAGTTATCGTAATTGTAAGGAACTTTGTAAACACGCTTCTTACTGGTGGTAGGACCTCTTGTGAGTCCGCGCGGGTAGGTACCACCACCCCGCTTATTTCTGCCGTGAAGCAGTAATTGCGTTTCGGTTTGAAGGGTGGGGCAGCCGTTGTAACTATACTTGAGACCTTAGGACTTATATGTCAAGGTGGGTGGCGCACTTACGTCGTAGATGTATATGGGGCTCCAGTAACAACTTAACACCAGGTGGGCTGTGAGCTCGTCCACCCTTTTAAGCAACCACCAAAAAATCATTTAAGTTTAATTGACTTGTTTACGGCTAAGAATATCGCATAGATATAATACCTAGCTAAGCTACCTAGCTCCACCCCTAGTTAGTCTAAAGCTTCTCTAAGGACGTATTATGGATCCGTTTTGGTTTATCGGGAAGTTAGAAGTAATACCGTACCATTGGAATTTCGACCTTATGTCCGAAGTTGAGTGGTGGTATTCACATTGTAGCGCCTATAGTCTCCGGTGACCAATTACCGACTGTAGAACAGTGAGACCATTTAACTAGTTGACTAACTTAAATTAGATCACCGTCACGAAAGATATTCCTGGATATCAAAGAGTTTATTTAATTTTATTTTTAACTAGCGACCCGCCCTCGCTTCGCTTCGGAAACTGTAATTTATTATTGATTTTTTCACTATTTAATGGAGAGAGAGAGAGAGAGAGAGAGTATTCTTTATTGTAC
The DNA here is from genome assembly GCF_030267445.1 of Bombyx mandarina. Classification (NCBI taxonomy): domain Eukaryota; kingdom Metazoa; phylum Arthropoda; class Insecta; order Lepidoptera; family Bombycidae; genus Bombyx; species Bombyx mandarina. Next base: position 7,171,170 of record NC_143218.1, read on the forward strand.
ACCAAAAAACAAATAAACAGTGCGATGCATTAAAACAAAAAAGTACAATTGGCGGTCTTATGGATGTTAATATACATATAAACCTTCCTCTTCAATCACTCTATCTATTAAAGAAAACCGCATCAAAATCCGTTGCGTAGTTTTAAACATTTAAGCATACATAGGGACAGACAGATATAGGGGCAGAGAAAGCGACTTTGTTTTATACTATGTAGTGAAGTATTGTATGTATAATAATAAAAAATAATGTTGAAACCATTCAACATTTTTTTTTTTTTTCACCAGAAATAAAAAAATCGGCAAATTAAAGTAGGTACTACTGGATTGCAGTTCATTTTTAACTTACACGCTAATGTAATTATTAGTAAAGTTAAATAAAAGTATACTCGTACAGTTAATAGTTCAGCGAAGCTTATATGTATGTATGTTAGCTTAGTATGGTTGTATTTAAGATAAAAATTCTTAAATATTACGTAAACAGTTGAGCAAAACGCTTTTGAGCTACGTGACGATTACTATCAGCCAGCTTCCACTCCAAACCGCTCTAAGAATCATCGCTCCAAAAAGTCACGATCCCCCCTATTCAATTATATTTACAAGGACTACGAGAAATATGCTTTCATAATGACGCAATCGAATAAAAGTATTCGGACGTTCGAAATGATCGGAATCAATCGAATGCGTCGCCTACGCAATATATGTAATTCATTGTTTGAAGTTTAACGCATCGCGCTACCATTACGTTGAATTTATTGAATTTAATATTAGATTCTATGAATACATCACCAGTGAAACATGTACTTATTGCTTTAGGAGTTGAAAGAGGGGGCGCTCGTTGATAATTTCAAATGGAGATGTGACATTCGCAACTGGGACGAGACATGTCCGTCCCAGTCCGATCAGGATGTGGAGGATTTAATCTCGGCGGGCCGTATTGCAATTGCGATCCCAATTACTGGCCAGTCCCTCGGATGGTCTATCGAGCGTAGAGTCTATCCGCAGTGTCATCGTGGGTGAAATTTCGCCCATCTTCTGTCGACGTAAGAGCCTCATTCACCTTCCACGGCGTTTCGGGGACAGATGAGGAGTTCTATGAATAAAAGCATAGATAAACGTCAACTATATATAAGCAAATGGATTCACTCTTTCATGTTCATTGACAATAACTGCAATTTATAACCATTATAAGGGAAGGAACAGTAAGACGTACTTAAAAGACTTAAATGGACTCTATGAAAGACAATAAATGCGAGAGAAGAGTGTGAGTGCATAGATAGCGTATGATAGGCCTGAACGGAAAACGGGACATGCTGCACACACCCCATATAATGTGGGATAAGGATAAAACTATGCGATTGACGTCATTTGGGGCCAAATTTTACAACAAGCTTACTATCAGATTGTGATTTCACGTGTTGACATCTGTATTTAGCCTGGTTCGTATTTAAAATAAAAATGATATATTATTTACACACTACGTTAATATTTGTCAGTGTTTTTGTTCTTCACAGAAATGGTTTTTGTTTAATTAGCATGCCTAATTACTTTTTAGATTATTTCGTTATTGGGGTTCAGTTGCCTATTTTTGTCTAATAATTGTCGATTCTCAAGACTAACGATTTGAAATCAAATGTCTCGCGTTTGTCTTATAATTTAATATTTTCAAAACATTTCAAATTAAAGTCCGTGAAGATTAAAACTAGATATTCATTTATTTTCACGTTGGACAACTTTCTCTTCACGACTATTCGAATCTCCCATACCCAAATTGAGTTTCATTTGAAATAATAACGAAAAAAAGTGAACACTTCGTGTAATAAAAATCAAACCTGCAAAAATTATAATTTGCGTAGTTACTAGTCATACGGCGCGGCGCCTTGTGAGTCCGCACGTGTAGGTACCAGCACCCTGCCTATTTTTGCCGCGAAGCAGTAATGAGTTTCGGTCTGAAAAGTGGGGCAGCCCTTGAACTGAGACTTAGATATTTCAGGGTAAGTGACGGCATTTACTTTGCTGATGTCCATGGGCTCTGGTTTTCACTTAGCGCTAGCTGGGTCATGATTTCGTGCCATTAACTTATACCATAAAAAAGTACGCGCGTCACTCGTAAATGTTCTGTGTTTCTTAAGTGCTATATTTTTAAGAAGTATTTGAAGTTTTCCATCATAATTCATTGTTTGAAAAACAGCCGCAAAATCTCGGAAAGTTTTAAGCGAAGGCACTAACTACGTTGACGGTCTATAAACTTTAAACTTTTGGTAAATATATTATAGGAATGTAAAAAAAACTGAATTGTTTCAACTTATATTAAATCCACACGTTTTTCAGTATCATCTGATATTAACCAAAGGGCTGTAAGATTTAGTTTATACTCAACGAAACATTGCAAATATTTTTATTAGATAAGGCTTACTACTACTAAGTCAGAATATTTAGAAGATAGCATTAGAATAGAGTTAAATAATTATAATTTAAGATTAATGTTTTTATGTATATTATACGTAAACCTAATATTTGTATGCTTTACTCGCAGGACGTAGTGATACATTTATTAATACTAGTGGTCCCACAGTAGTCGAAATTCGACTATAATTAATTGGAATTGTAAGTTTGTACACTATTATGATTGTATTTTATACTCTAAAATCACAAATTTCGCCAAGACTACACTATAAAAAATATTAACAAAGACAAACAATATTTAATCTCAATTTGACAACAGACATCAAGAACAAAAGTTTGACAATAAATAGTATGCATGCGTGTGTGCGTCAAATACATGGTATGTAATGTATGTAATGTTTTCTTTATTGATTTAATGCATCTTTTGTGCATTATTTTAAAAAAATATTAGCATTGTGCACTTCTCTACATTCTCTATAGGTGTGGAAAATTTCATACTCCTCCGTCCGCGCAAATTTCGTAAAAAGGGATACAAAGTTTTTGCTTCACGTATTAATATATAGATTAAGCACCATCTTTGTTAACCTATGACCACTAATAATAATAAAATAAATAAATAAATCGATTTTACATTTAGTTACTCAACGTAATTACGCTTGTAATATTTATTAACAGCTCCGGTATATGTTACAGAATAATACGCCGCCAATATTAGGTATTATGATTAACAATAATACTATTAATATCGGTGAAACGTGATTGAAATGAGGTTTAGAACACGTAAACAAGTATAAATGAACGCCATAGGATATGCCGTCAGAGACGGAAATAGTTGAATATAATTTTGGATTTTGACCCGACCAGGGTTTATATACTTTTGATTTATCAAAAGTATTGCTCTCATTTTTGTAATATGTAAATATGTAAGGGAATAGTTTATTTATATATGTTTTTTCTTCAGTTTTTCCGAGTGGTAGTCATAATTAAAATTACTTTTAAGGTTTTATCTCGCTATTTTTGTTCTCATAATTATATTATTTAATAGAAAATACTCGCAGCCTGTGATATACCTGATGATATGTGGTCGCCGTAGCTCATTTACATCAGCAATATCAACCAGAGCGCAACAAAACCTTTGCTTACTGCTGAGAATTCTCCTTTTGTTCTGAATGAAGGATTACTGGTGGCAGGAAGGCCTTTCCAGTTTCACCACGACTAGAGGGCGAGCAAAGGCTCAGCCAGGTGGGGAGGGATTTGCCAACAGCTACCCGAGCGTCTCCGGGGAAGATCTAACAACCCAAGGGCAGCTGCTTCGCGAATGAATCTACTACCGAATCGGAATTGCGACCGCTGAAGAAGATTATGTGAGAAACTCAGCGGGCTGATATATGGGTTAGGTTGCACGTCGACCTCTTTGTCGAGTTTGACGAGTACGGTTACCGGGGTCCCTAAGCCCGCTCGTAGTGTTAGACCTGAAGACGTCTAATGCAATGGTTATTGGATCTGATAGATCCGTAAGGACGTGTCTAAGGCAAAATTCACCTAAAAACAATCTATAGAAAACATTCTGAATCTAGTTTAATTTTATCCAAAAAAGTAATCGGCTTTTAGAACGTCATTCGAATTGAAATAAGGCAACAATCAGCACGCACTTGTCTTAGTAGAGCAAACTGGGCTTGTTCATCATAAAATCTAACTTTAGAACTTAGACATTTCGGTAATAGGGTCACCAATTACGTCGGCGCTGCGTCGACGTGCGTTCGTCTATTTTCGGAGCGGCCCGTTCGGCCGAAATCGGACGCGTTCGGATATTTTCGGGAAATATCAGTATGTATATAGTTTTGAAATTGGAAAGCACTTGTAACGGCTGATGTTAAACAAATGTTGTTCTATGATGCAATGGTTTTTAATTGGGTTTTTTGTTGTTGTTTGATAAATTTGTATTCATATTTGTTTGTTTGCTATTAGTGATCGTTTTCATTAGTATTCATGAGCTTTGTATGACTTTGCTTGATATTAAGTTGTTAGAAACCGCAACATTAATAGCGCCTTCGATAGATATTCGGAACCTCCTTCCCGAAACGCGATATTGGTTCGTGGTAGAAATTATCAGAATAACGATAACCATCCGTACTGGCTTACAACGCACCTTGCTACTTGTTAATAGTTAAAGGATGTAGGATTAAAAGAAATAAGCTGATATCACTGTTTTCTTTGTTGTATCTGACGGAAGTATGAATTTTTCTTCCGAAACTAAACTTCGTCATAAAATTACTCACAATAACTTACGGTGCTCTTTCTAAAAGAGTTATAGTTAGTACGGCGGCGTGTATGAAATAAGCGGTTCGCTTTGACATCTTGTAAAACTAGTTTCAAAACTTATACCATGTTAAAATTAGGTGTAGTTTACGAAAACAATTTGTTTTATTTTATAAGTTATCTATCTCCGTGTCTGTCTCTTCGTTGACTTTCTTCTAAGTCTCTGATAAAAAATAAATAAATCTGGATACTTCTGTGATATAAACGCAGATAGGTTTACGCATGAAAATTTTGCTTCATCTAAAATTCGTTAAGGATAACACTTTGAATGATAGTTTAGATGCTTTTATTCAATGAAACGTCCATTCAAAAATATCGCTACTAAAAATAAACACAGCGAAACATCTATGCACAGAGCACCCGAGGCTGGCAACGAATTCATATTTCTAGCCCATTGGCCCGTAGTTTGTACATCGGCGGGCAAATGGAGTGTGAACGTTCACCTCTTTCGTCTTGTCAAGAACGAATGTTAAATGTTAAATGCTTACTAAATATTAGAATTCCCTTTGACATTTTTGCGAAAAATAAAATACGGACTTTTTGACGGGAACGCAAGGAGTGAAGTTGTGTGATTTGTTTTATTTTATCTATTTAGTGTTTGTTCGGGTTTACATGCGTAATAAAGGTGGTTTATTAACTGTTTAGCATCTGTGCAAAAAATGTGGGAAAATAAAACAAAGCCGCTGGACGTAACTTCTCGAGATCCTCCAAAAAGTCCACTGAAAAAGTCTCAGTAAATTATCACCGTTTTACTGAGATTATATTACATCCCGTATCATTTCATCTCATCTCATTTCATGCCATGTTTCATATTAATCAACTTCATTTCATTTCATATTATCATTTTTCATAAAAGAAAAAAAATATAAATAAATCATTAGGCGGTATGGCACAACACCTTTCCCTTTCCAGTTGGAAAGATAAAACTATTACTATCATAAAATAGGTATCGCGTAGCATAGTCCTTTTTACCCCAAGCACTGGTCATCGTTGTCATCGAACCCGTCGCTTGCGAGGAAGCGTTCGGCGAGTAAACTAAGCCATGGATATAGCCCACTGAGTTTCTCACCGGATCTTCTCAGTGGGTCGCGTTTCCGATCCGGTAGTAGATTCTGCGAAGCACTGCTCTTCCTAGAGCTAGTGTTAGCAACGCCCCGAGGCTAGAGCCCCGTGAGCTCACCTACTCGCCTACTGATATGGTGTTAGGACCTCTTGTGAGTTCGCACGGATAGGTATCGCCACCCCGCCTATTTCTGCCGTAAAGCAGTAATGCGTTTCGGCTCGAAGGGTGGGGCAGTCGTTATAACTATACTTGAGACCTTAGAACTTATATCTCAAGGTGGGTGGCGCATTTACGTTGTGGATGTCTATGGGCTCCAGTAACCACTTAACAACAGGTGGGCTGTGAGCTCGTCCACCCATCTAAGCAATAAATAAAAAAATGGTCTCCCAAGACCATCTGCTTAAGTAGGGAAAAAAAGCCCTTTCTTCCGACGAAAAGTCATTTACCGCGTCCTCGTATTTGAAAAACACGCAAAAAATATATTTAAAAATTCATCTATCGAGATGATTTCGATGTTGATGTCTCATTATGGCATACACGATCGAATATAAACAGAGCAAGCTCCAACAGACGCGGATACCGGTGTAGCATTGAAATTTTTGATTCTGTACACACTATAACGATGAAAATATTAATTACAGTTGACTTTAGCAATCCGAAGCAATCTATCAGACGAATTATAACCAGACCAGGAGATGATTATACAAACAAAACAATTGAATTGTTTTATTCGAAAGAATTTAAATGATAAAACAAATATGGCCGTGGCAAAGTCTAAATAAAAGTTTCATTTCAAATTTCATTTTTGAAAATGATAATTTAATTTTTACAATTCAACATCCAAAATTCTAATTGTGAAATATCTACCTCTAATACGATTATGATTTCACTTAAACTACTTTCGCGGCTTAATGTAGCCGTTTTTATTCGTTTCTATTTCAGAATTTTCATATAATTTAAAGTTTTCGGGGTCACATGCAACTGTTAGTCGCGACTGAACTATACAAAATAAGTTAAATTAGTACTTACTGTACGTATTTCGAAGGATGACATGTCTTTTTTATATGTATTTGTTTTATATATAAAACTATAATATACTTATGTGGGGTTTTATATTCAGGATGGGCCAGTGAAACGGTTGATGAATTGACAAAAACTTGATTTTTTATTTTGTCTTAATCGTCTTAATCATAGATTAACAACTGAAATATAAACGTCTTTTTCCTTCAGAGTTACACCGTGTCTGTCTGCCGTTGCGTCCGGCAACTACCTACCCTCTTTTCACTTAAAAAATAAAACTAGGTGTTCCGCATTCATTCGCCGTCTTTCTTACTTCCTAACACGACATCTCCTATCTCTCTCACTCAGTCATGCTCCATATCTGTCATTCATCCATATCGCTCCGTTCCGTTCCTACAGTTATATAATACTTATATTAGGTATTTTGTGTATGTATTTGTAATTTCATATAAATTTCATTGCACCTACCTCTATTTACTCGGCACTACCTTTGCTTGACTGGTAGAGAATACCTTAGGCATTAAGTCCGCCAATGTAACATTTTCATGATGTGTAATAAATAAATAAATAAATATAATTAGGGTATTCTGCAGAAGCCTGCTTCATGCTACTAGATTCCATTAGGGACGTCTTCGTTCAGTGATCAAGATACGGTTCGAAATTCCTCAAAATTGTTTAAGTCGTGAAAACAAACAGAGCGACAGATCGGCTGTTGAAAACGGCCTTTAAAATATGAAATACATATTATGTAAAGCGAATTCAATATTTAGTTTTGCCCGATAACGAAAAACAATTAACGCGTTTAAAAAAAATCTGTTAGGGCTTAATTAATCTCTTGGATAATCACAAGTTTTGCACATGATTAAAAAACCATTTATGGTCCTTCGTGACCTCAGAAACTATTCTGAATAATGATAGAACTGAAGCAAATTACCATTGAAATAGGCGTCTAACTGGTTTTTAATCATGATTCGTTTTATCTCGCCTCGACCATTTAGCGGGCGTCGGCATACGAATTCCTATTAAAACCTTTATAGTGGGTTCCATCTGCACGTGACAGGGAATTTCATCTCAATGGAACGCATCCGGACTCTCCTCCTGTCTGTCCCCTTCGGAATGGTTTGACTCCAGAGCTGAATTAAATGATCGTAAATATTTCAATGGTCATATTTATAAGAACTAGTGGTCTCCTGGTAGTCGACAAATACTAATAAAGACAAATAATATTACTCTATTCTCAATTTGACCACAGACTATAAGCAATAAGAAAAGTTTGACAATAAACAAATCATATGCATGCGTGCGTGTGTCAAACACATGGTAGTGTGTGTAATGTTTTTATTTATTGATGTAAAGTATTTTTTATGCATAATTTAAAACAATATTAACATTATGCACTCCTTCTCTATATTATTATTCTCTATAAGTGTGGGAAATTTCATTCTCCTCCGTCCGCGCAAATTTCGTAAAAAGGGGTACAAAGTTTTTGCTCCACGTATTAATATATAGATAAACAGAGTTTATCTGGTTTGTAAAACAGCCTAAGTGATTTTATAGCTGCTGTATCGATTTTTACTGAATGATATGTTTATTTAAAAGATGGATAAATATCGTTCATACACGCATTACTTACAATTGAAAGTGTTTCAAGGCATTGATCGAGCATATGTGTATCAATGACGGAAATATAAATCGATAACACTGTTTCATATCCATCATAATCTATCTATTTCATACAATAATCTGTATTGTCAAAAAATACATACTATTTTTAGTATTTAAGTTAACGTTGTTTGAAGCTATTAGTTCTGATTTGTGACAATAAGGTAATATGCATTATTATAATCTCAGTGTCAAAATGTATATAGACTTCAATATGAGACTGTAAAATGGCCTGGCAACCTGGCAAAATGGCTACATACAGGATTTAGAAAACGTCCATGATTTAAAAAAATGAAAAATAACCAGCTGGGTTACCTAAGCGATGATTATTGTTTTGAAGAATGTTATTTATTTTATTTGCGCGTAACAATCAGGTAAACATTTTGATTTCGAAATTAATTTAAGTAAGTATTCGAGAATGAGTCGGTGTATAGACAGGTTTCAGTTGATAATGATTTAGGAAATAAATTCAGACATATTACCATTTAATATTTTCATTATTAACACTTCAGTTATTAAAATTTAGTGCATGGAATAGTAAGATTTTGAAGTCGCCGTGGCCTAACGGATAAGACGTCCGGTGCATTCGTGTTGAGCGATGCACCGGTGTTCGAATCCCGCAGGCGGGTACCAATTTTTCTAATGAAATACGTACTCAACAAATGTTCACGATTGATTTCCACGGTGAAGGAATAACATCGTGTAATAAAAATCAAACCCGCAAAATTATAATTTACGTAATTACTGGTGGTAGGACCTCTTGTGAGTCCGCACGGGTAGGTACCACCACCCTGTCTATTTCTGCCGTGAAGCAGTAATGCGTTTCGGTTTGAAGGGTGGGGCAGCCGTTGTAACTATAATTGAGACCTTAGAACTTATATCTCAAGGTGGGTGGCGCATTTACGTTGTAGATGTCTATGGGCTCCATAACCACTTAACACCAGGTGGGCTGTGAGCTCGTCCACTTATCTAAGCAACAACAAAAAAAGATAGTATAATACGTTTTATTCTATTTAGCAGTCGATCATTAAATAACAATTTGCATATGCTCTGAGCAATATAAACTTAATGCAATTGAAAATTCGATCTTATGTGTCGATGCTTACAGTGTCTATAAGCTCCGGCAACCAATTAATAATAGGGCCCAAATTACTGTTTACGCTATAGAAAGTATAAAATAGTATTCATTACAAACTTTTGAAGTTTGAACAATAGGTAAGCAATTTCTAGGAATCTAAGCTAGGTAACATTTAACATAAAACAACATTTATTTTATTATTTTAATAATAATTAAATCATTTTAAACCATTTTCGCTTTAATAATTTTGTGAATAATACAACTTTAGTTCAGCACCTCAATTTTAACAGTATTTGTATTTTTAAATATTTCATCAAACAATAGTCTCTTGTGTTTGAATAGAACAGAAGTAAAAGCTAATAGAGGTATTACCTTTTAGGGTTATGTATCTCGAAAAAAAAGGTGCGTGTACTTATGTACGCGCGTAAGAAGTTATACTTTATTTTTATAAAATTTATTTCTTTTTTTTATTTAAATTTTAATCAATTTGAAAACAAATCGATTGAACAACATCCTCAAACACGCATATTGGACATCCCTTTTCTTGACATCGTATAAATACGGTAATTCTCGGTACGGCTCGGAAAGTTCACCAGCCGCTATATTCAGACTCGCCAATTTACGTCGGTCGTATTGTAATGAGCGATCTAGTGGGCAACTTCGTGAAATTTCATTCTCATCAAGTTTTCATAACGCGCCTAAAGAAGTATAACTTCAATAAAAATAGAGATTTATTTTAATAACATAAATCGTCATTTTCGAATCGCCAATGGAGTGTGTTCGCTCATTGAAGAAATCAGCAATGCTTTATTACTGTTTCGTGTAAACTATGACAAAAAATGTGATCTTGAAGCCATTGTTGTCGACTCCTATAGTTAGTTCAATAGTTTTTTGTAATGTTCCACATGATCAGACGGATCTGGTGCTGAGTGGTGATCGGAGACCAGATTTCTCGGTGGGTACCAATGGGGGCCCGATGGTAGATTCAGCGAAGTACTGTCGCTAGGGCTATTGTTAGCAAGTTCTCTCAGGTTGAGCCCTGTGAGCTTACTTAATAGAGCGGACGTACTTGGAATAGCTTAGGCTACCAACGATTAGGTAGGCGAAAAAAAGAGATCAAAGATATAACAACGTGAATGTCGCTACGTCTCCATGTCACCTCAAGGTCACCTTGAGACGTGATGTAAAAATTTCAACTATATAGTTACTCCTAATTGCTCCATATTGAGCAATTAGGAGTTAATTCAGCAACGCTGTGTAGAATATGCAGCGTGGTGGTACTTTCCCGTTCTGATTCACGACCTGCTCGAGTAATGAAAAAATGATTCGTAAAATTAATGCGTGCGAACCCTAAAAGTGTTTGACCGAAACTCGCGAAACGTTCGGTAAATATTATTATTTATTGTCAAAGTTGAGCAACGTAGCAGGTGTACTTAAATACGGCTTATTAAAAGCAATGTTAATGACGACGAATATGCAAAAGTGAAATCCTTGAGAGAGAAAAAATAAGCTTTTCCCACTCTTCAGATTGCGGGACTACTACTTCGCGGCAGATATAGAACAGTACAGATACATAACAGTTCGAACATTCACCGGTAAATTAGCAAAATTACTAATGGTGTATTCGTTTTTTGTTCGGTTTTTGCGAGTTGTACTCATAATAATAACTACTTTTAGAGTTTAAATTCACGTTTACTACTTTCGACTTTTCGTATACTATAGTGTTCTGATTAATTGAGACTAAACTGTAAAAGTAATGTTTTATTATTTCACAGTATTGTTAAGAAACTTGTGAACCAAGAAAAACTTAATATGTCTCTAAGGTTGTCATTAACAGTGCAATCCAGGATTCTCCAATATTTTTAGACATGTATCGCGACAGTCAGCAGAGTCTATCGAGAAACTTGTTGTTCAGGGTAGGGTCAATGGTAAAAGACCTCGTGAACGAAGCCCTATGCGCTGGACTGATCAAGTGAAAATCCTTACCAAAACCCCACTTAACGAGTGTATGCGCCAGGCCTCAATTCGCCAACCATGGCGAACAGCTGTCAAGGCTTTAATAAACAAGGATTTCGTATGACCACGACTGCTCTGCCAAGAGTCACCGACTATGATGCTGATGATGTGAACCAAGTTAGAGGATAAGTAATGGGATCCCCAGTAATGGGAATGCAAATCCGGTCACCAACTATATCCCCTTAATTCATCCACCACAGCTTGATCTTCTTCTTACCATCTTCGCCATGAATTGTTGCATGGGCGTATTGACAGCTAGAATGGGCTTATGATCATATTTCTTATTTCTGCTTATTTCTGCCGTGAAGCAGTAATGCGTTTCGGTTTGGAGGGTGGGGCAGCCGTTGTAATTATACTGAGACCTTAGAACTTATATCTCTGGGTGGCGCATTTACGCTGCAGATGTCTATAGGCTCCAGTAACCACTTAACATTAGGTGGGCTGTGAGCTCATCCAACCATTTAAGCAACAACAACAAAAAACTCATTTCTGCCGCGAAACATTCATACGTTCAGGTCTGAAGGATAAACGGCTGTTATAATACTAATAAAAAATCTGGCTTCTGACTTTATTAAGAACATCTCATACACTCTTTGATGCTTATGGACTTTAGTAACCACTAAACAGTAGATACACTGTGGCTTCTTCGTCTGCCCATTGAAAACAAAAAATAAGAAATTCTAACTTCAAATATTCTCTTGTACAGAGCCTGGAGAGATTGCATTTTAAGTGAAAAAGTTCGTTAAGAGAGAGCCATGTGTTCATGTTCGCCAACAATTATTCGTAAATTACATATTCATTATTCATTAAATTTTATAAAATAACAGTGGAGTTCGACCACGATTCATTCTGAATAATGTTCAAACCATAAGAAATCGATGAAGTTTAGCTCTAAGATTTAACTGGCTGTTTGTTACTTATAAACTGTATTTTAATGTCTTTGTCCTCCATAATCGATATTACTTTAAAATAAAATTATAAATGAGAAGGTTTGTATGTTTAGCATCTTCTTCGGTTTTCGCGAGTCGTATAATTTCCGCATATCAAACTTCAGTACTCTGATAGTTATGCGCGAAATGGAGGGTAAAAAGTCTAGAAAGAAAAATAGACGGTAGCTAGCATAATATTCTAATGTCGACGAATAACACTTAGTTGTCCACGTGACCACGAGAGGTATAATGTGCTTATACATATTATTATTTATGTAACAGATTTGATTTTTTTAAGGGATTTATGACCTGGTAACCTAGACTTTTGAGTCATTAACAGATTTGAATGAAACAAAGATAGATTAAAAAGTAAATGAAAAATATTTGGATGGATCGATTTTTGGAACACGAATGAAATTTTTATCGTGTGATCTGAAATACAGCAGTGTGATCGTTGGTAGACCAAAAAATTTATAAATCGACTGATAGTTTATGGACCAGAGAGTGAACGAATAGTCGGCATTATGTCCCTGATTACAAAAAATATATATGTATTCCACTTCGCTATTGTGAGTCGAATTACTATTCATAAAAAACTACGACTAAACTAAAAAAATAATCGAACTAAACTAAAATTCAACGAATATTATTTGATTTATTTCGACTTACTGATGATGTTGTCGCCATATTAATTGTATTGGGTTTACCTGAAAAAAGAAACTCGATTAAAACTCGTTGAAAAGAGGAGTTAAACAAAATTGATTGAATATACACCATGCTTTATAAACTAATTGCAAACATAGAGATGTCGGGGCTCCTCATGTTTCTAAAAAAATGTCCAACTTGCTTTGTTTCGAATAGATTGCTTCAAGCGACAAAACCTCCCATTGCACTCAAGGCCTCAGCATTCCCGATCCTGCGGACTGAATGGTGAACAGTCGATGTCGCCCTAAATACTTCATTTCGGATCCTCCCGATCCACTAATGGTGCTTTTAGGTACTTAACGCACCAGCCACCGTTCCCGTCGAGCCCGTCGCTTGCGACGAAGCGTTCGGCGAGTAAACTAACCCATAGACACAGCCCACTGAGGTTCTCACCGGATCTTCTCAGTGGGTCGGTGATAGATTCTGCGAGGCACTGTTCTTGCTAGAGCTAGTAAGCAACGCCCCAAGGTTAGAGCCCCGTGAGTTCACCTACTCGCTCGGCCTCTCAAAGCTAAAAGCTTAGGTAGGGAAAAAAAGGCCTCAGTTCCTTTGTTTCAAATGTTACATTTTGGTGCAAAATCAATCCTGAGCCTTAATTTGACATCCAATATTTTTATGTTAATCGTTTTAAATTGAATTCTGTAGAGGCACAGTATTGTTACATTTGACACGGAACGAAGTACAGTTCAGTGAATATTGACTGACTCGAAAAGATCAGTTTAAGGGATTGACTAATTTGAATCAATTCTCAAGTGGCTTATTCAGAGCGAGAGAATCGAAAAGTGTTCTTTGTTCGATTATCGATTATTAAATTTCGTATATCTCACTCAGTTCTCGGCGATGTGGATAAAATAAATGGCAATAATACTAAAAGTACTAACAAGCAACTAAATTTACTAACTAAACTAGCTGACTCGGCAGACTTCATAGTGCCTCAATCGATAAATAAAAGACCTAAACTTTTGTATAAAATAAACTAAAAGCAAATAAAAGGAATCTATCCGACGGGGGACACATTAAAGGAAAAACAAAATTGTTATCTTGATTTAAATCCGAGCATTTTCATTCATTTATCTACATTTTAAAGCTTCTCTGAACTTTCACAAATAATTCAAGATCAAAATTAGCCAAATCGGTCCTGCCGTTCTCGAGTTTTAGCGAGACTAACGAACAGCGATTCATTTTTATATATATACCTATAGATTTGAATATTTTTAGTTAAAACAAGTAGGTAGTTTTAACTCAAATTTAGCGAAAGCACAATCTAAAGGCAAAGTGGCTCAGTAGGAACACGCGAGATCGTTGAATCCACGCATCTGCTGTTTAAATTGTATTACATTACGATCGGTAGAAAAATCATTAGTAAAATGAAAACTTTTGATTTCATTCTGTGAATTTTATAAAGAATATAGCTGTATATAGCTGTTGGCCTTTTTCAAGCTTATCCGGGGTACAGACCAAAAAAATTTAATATGAGGATATTATTTTATTTCATTCAGTGCTGGTTCGGTTCGGCATCCAGGGTGGATTAAGGTGGCAGGGAAAGATGCGCTTTTTGCGAATTACTCTACTTTCTCTCGCTACAAGTCTCGGTTGGGTTCTACATTACTCGAGGTTCGAAGGCTGGTTAATAAAACGCTATTTTGAGTGCAGGGGAGTCGTTTAGTGGGTAGGGCCTTGAAAACATCCTTGGGCCCGCAGTTTCGCAGTCGCGGACCAGTCCCACATACCCTATAGGCGCGGAGACCGCGTAGAAGGTTCGGCCTCGACCCAGAAAAAAAAAGTCGGTTCAATTCTAATATACCCCACCTAACGCCTAACGAGTAGGCGAAAGATTATCGGTCCTCCTAACCATAAAAAAGAAGGGGATTTCTGAGAGACTGAGAGTCACAAAGTGAAGTGTGGTACATATGTAATCTAACAACATTGCGAATTAGGCCTTATGCGCCATGGTGAGTGGTCGCATTTCCATTGTGTTATCTTCAGTAGCTACTCAATTCTAAGTGGACCATGATCTCTTCGAGAGATTAGTATCACAAAAAAAAGCATAAAACAAAAGCACAAGAGAGCATTGCATTGGTGTTCATAGTTACGATCCTCCAATGTCGATTATGCGACTGAATAGTCTCAAGTACCCATTAAGTCTATTACATATATTAATTTTATTATCAGTATGTAGGTACATCCTATAATATTCATTGAAACGAAAGCGACGGTCGATTATAATTATTAGAGGCGTGAACGAACTAATGAATGATTCAAATGATCAATAACCTTTGAGTGATCGGTAATCCTATTATATTATATTCTTTTATTCATTGCTTTAAATAAGCAGAATGGTACACCTAGTGCTTAGTGATGGAACTCATAGATACAATGGCTTGAATGCGTCTTTTTACCTTGAGATGTGAAAGCCAAGTTTCAACTATGTTAAGGTTTACAACTAGCTTCTTCTAACGGTATAATAATACCGTTTCATTAAGAAGTTAATAATTGATACATTACATGGAAGTAAGCTCCTAAAAATTTATTTTGCCTGATGAATGGCAGTCGTGTTAAAAGGTTGCTGGGTTAAATACCATCGGTATGCTTATATCTGCGTTGTGTTGTAATTAATGTCTATCGGTTATCATAACAGTTAGACACCAAGTGCAGGTCGTTCTTGTATTCAGATAATAAAACCGGCATGTTCGCCAGCGTGTTTAAAAAAGTATGAACTAAAACAATAAGTATTCTTCTATATCTAAGTATGTTTATTATTACCGTTTCGTCTTTAAGAATTTCCCTTGACAATTCCCACATTAACATGCTACTAAATTTAGATGTCGTTATATCAACGTCGCTTCCCGTCAAAATGAGATATACATTTAAATAAACTTTCCCTATCGAACTTTGCTCATTAAAAACCAATTAGCAACTCGAATGATCGTATGACAAAATATTTTGCTCTTCAGAGACGACAATCATATCACTTGACATTTCCCCTAAATGAACGAACGCTCTCCCCGAATTTTGAACGGTTTCAACGCTTGATATTTTGCCAAATTGCTGACGAGCGCGAACTAGTTTATTAACAAGGGAGGATGGGGAGTTTGGATAGTTTGGATTACGTCAAAGAAGTTATCATTACTTCAAAATGATGGTAAATAATACTGTCAGTTATTAGGGACATAAACAGAAGCATTGCACAGATTTACGAAAAATACTATTCACGAAGAATATTTAAAGACAGTTCTCAATTAGATAATTCAGCACGCGTTAAGCTAAATGACGAATAAATCCCTCCACGTGTTAGTTCCGAATGTATTTTTTTTTTTTTTGAGGATATCTATTTTTTTTTATTTCAATTAATTATGCACCTGATTTTTATCGTCTCGTTCGTTTAGTCACTGGCGCTCCCGATTAGTCATATTCGGTAACGATATACACAGTATAATTGTAGGAATTATGTTTTTAGTTAACCACAATACCTCGTCATTTTTGTAAGTACCAGATAATTACTCCCGTACATGTTTCCCGAGCGCTACAACCGTCTTCAAAGGTGATTTGAAATGAGGCTCCAGCGGTAGACACTAATTAAACTATGCACCTTGTAATACTCATGTCCTTGAACAACGTCGATTACTAACTAATAAGACCAGTTTGATCAATAATACACATATATGTAGTTTAAAATAAAAATAATTCTTACATTATCTACGTGTACACGAAAATTGTAGAAAGAATTCTAAATATCGAATATAAAACAATAAAATTTTGTAAACGTGAGATTAAACCGTAAAATTAGTTTTAATTATGTCTACTTTTCACTAAAGCCGTTACGAAATACAGTTTAGGCACGTTAAAGGAAACGAGGAAAAAACATTCTAATTTCGAGTTCCCTTCGTACTAAATTCGACAATGAATCATGGAAAGCTCTCAATAAATTATAAGGCCTGTACAATTACTGTGAAGTGTTGATGGATGTTAACATCGAGTTTAGGATGAATATTACAAGAGAGGGTAATGTTCTGCTTATATATAATAAATAGGTAAAGACAGCTAAGTACGAAAGTAACTTAACTGAAGTATATATTATAGTTTGTACCTAATATTTACTACATTTGTTTATTTGTTAATTGATTTTTTCAAATTGTATATTTATTGACGAGATTTGTATAAGTACTCCTATGAGTGAGATATTTCAAATATCAGTAACAAATTAGAGTCTGAAATATAAAAGCCATCGGAATGCTATCTGATTATTAAAAAAAATATTCCCGAAAAAGCCCTCTGTTGATAGTATTTACTTCTGGATTCCTGGTCTAGTCGTTAACTATGTTAATCGACCATAGTGACCATTTAGTAAGCTATTAAGACCTTTATCCGATAAAAAAAACAATTAAATGAATGAACGCCAATAACAAAAACGAACTGTAAGCATTACAAATATTGAAACATACATGTAAACCTTAGCAAAACTCCTTAAATATTATGTTATATAATTTCCAACAAAAGAATTTTATTTTTCAACACCAAGTTTCATTATAAAAAGACTTCATAATGACGCCTTGACATTTCGGTCCCTTTGAACGATTCTTCGCAGGTAAGCCGCAACGTGCTTACAGCTCACTGAGCGAGTACCGTTCGCCTACGTCGAATCATGCAAAATAAAAACACTGTATATGAATTTATTAGAATAATGGGTATCATGTTTTTCTCTTTTGGTTGAATTAGTACTTTAATTAAGTAAGATAAAGTTGTGTAATGTAAGCCGAAGGCAGCTAACGTACCCTTGTCTTTTAATTATATATAATTATATTGCCATTTTTATTATTTTAGTATGAGATATGAATGTCACTGCCATCAATTCCAGGTGGAAACCAGTAGACTATTGATACTTTCAGAAGAAAATTACCTAAAATGCCAGTGCTATTGCCATGCCAATACTTTTAAACAATGTATAACAACAAATCCAACAGGAAGCGCCGACTGACAAACTTAATAACAGCCGAAAGCTTAATTAATTTAAAAAGTTTCCCCTTATTATTAAGTCAGTGGGTAAATAACTCTTAAAGTAATCTTGATTTGAAGTTTGCAAAGTTCCGCGTAGTTCATTGCTATTGAGTGCTTGAGAAAAGGGTGAATTTACATTAATGTTGTAAAGTTTTTTTCGGTTTTAAATGAATACCTTTATTATTGGATTCAATGGAATTTTTCTTCTACATTGCCTTCGTAGTTACAGCATATGTATATACATCATATATATATATATATATATATATATGTATCTTCATGATGCAATGCCTTAGGTGGCCTGGTACCGGAGCCCATAGACATCTACAATATAAATGCCGCCACCTACCTTGAGATAAAAGTTCTAAGGTCTCTGTATAGTTACAGCGGCTACCCCACTCTTCAAACCGAAACGCATTACTGCTTCACGGCAGCAATAAGCGGGGTGGTGGTACCTACTCGTGCGGACTCACAAGAGGTCCTACCAGTGATAAAACCACCTACTACTTCACATGAGACAGAACTAGAAAAGACAAGGGGTGAAAGGATTTTTATGCATAGACAATAAAAAATAGAGACCAAACCCGCTGTAACCTGATATAGTTCAACCGCGTTTGATAGCTAACAGTGCAACTAGAAACCCTCAGACACAGCCCACTGAGTTTCTCGCCGGATCTTCTCAGTGGGTTGCGTTTCCGATCCGGTGGTAGATTCTGCGAAGCACGACTCTTGCTATGGTTCGTGTTAGCAACGTCGTCAGGTTTGAGCTCCGTGAGCTCACCTACTAATTAAAGTTACGCTGATATAGCCTCTCAAGGCTCTCAGCTTAGGTAGGAAAAAAATAAGCAACTAGAATTTTAAATCTAGATCATATTAAATCATTTTGCGTAGTTCTCAGAGGAACTTTTGCATTTATAGGAATTTATAGGCGTTTATAGACATTTATAGGCACAACATTCTCGTTATTAAAAACCGCAGTTTTGTATTCTCCGAACGAAATTATGGAACGATAGCTTCATCTAATCGCAGGTTAAATTATGTTCTAATAGGCGGGAGTAATTTTCTCGGCTCGTCGTTTGGAACTGATTCAATTACCGTTTGTGGCGCGTTTCCCTCGTTTCAATTTAAAATGAATATATCCCTTGATAGGTGCCGAAGTGGCTTGAATACGCGTGTCTATATCTATGCGTATTTATTGAGGATGATGAACATAAAATTAATTAATTAATTAAGCGAATTTACGCACAATTAATACAGTTCAATAATTCTTCTTCTTTTTCTCAACCTTATCCAACTAGGTGGGGTCGGCACAGCAAAGTTTTCTCTTCCATTCTCTTCTATCAGCCGTCATCTCAACATTCACTCCTCTCTCTCTCTCTCTCATATCATCTTTCACACACTCCATCCATGTCTTCTTCTGTCGACTTCTTTCCCCTCTACCTTGCACTACCATTTCCATACATTTCCTAGTCAAATGCATCTCCTCTCTACGCATCACATGTTCATACCACGCTAACCGTCAGCTCTTTAATTCATCAATCGCCGTGGCTACTTTAACACTTCCTCATACTCATCTGACATAATAATAAAATTGACTAATAAATTGTAAATAGAATATAAATTGTAATGCAAAAAAATATATTTGATTTCTTTTTGATTTCTTGCTTATTTTAAACAACAAAACACGTAATTCGATGTTTCGCCCTCGAACAGGAGAAAGATTAGATAAATCCGTATTTGCTGAGATTTCGACGAAAACGAACCATCCTTAGGGATATAAATGCTTCGTTAAGTACTATTATCGTGACGTTTGAAAATATATGCCAAGAATCGTAAAATAAGGAGTGAAAGGCAGGACTGAAAAGCTCTTTAATTTGTTGATTACCGGGGCTACTTTCACACTTCCGCTTTTCAATAATTGATGATCTGTTTATTTAATGTCTCGGTGCAACTATATCCAAATTCATACAAATTACTCCGTAAATTCACGTACTTTTTGTGTTTCAATGGTTATTCTGAAGACGCTTTAAATAAACTCACGGCAGACGAGGTCAGGGTCGACCTGGCGTATATATATATATATATATAGAAGGGGAATTGTATATATATATGTTGGCTTGAGGGTAGATATTATCTTGTTGAACACCAAGTAAAACGATGTCACTTTTTGATTCCTGATTTAATCAACAATATGTTATCTTAACAATTCACTTTAACACTTGTCCAACTTTAACCAGTACGTACAACAGTCACTGAATCACACAACGTAACAAGGATATAGTAAGTGCACCAGGCAAGCGCAGTCCAACGAATGTTCATTTCAAGGCACGTTCCGCCTTTTTATACTAGCCGGCGCAGCGGGCTTATGAGTCACTCTGTTGCAGCTGTTGTTTACGAGTGGAACGATACGGCCGGCGCACCTGGCTTGTGTGAGTCACTCCTATTGCACGTGCTATATAACATAAATATCGTTAACGCCGTCACGGCCATACTGACGTGCGCTCGTCCTCGTGCGCGCATTCTTATGGTATGTCTGTGAAAAACAAACGTTCGTTCATCCTGACATTATCGGATGCAACTTAAAACGTGGTCTATGATATTAACAATCTAGTACGGTTCGGTTCGCATAATTCTTCAGAAAATCCTATACTGGCTATAAATAACCTTCAGACTGCTTACATACCTGGGCCAGTTCATTTAAAACTCTTCAGGTATGTAAGTATGTCCCTTTTAACTTAGACCGGAATTGTTATCCCTTCAGTTTTTCGAACTGGACCGGATAATGCTAGACCGAATCGCAATCCCTGTAGCTAATTGTTGTGGCTAATCTGGATGAAAATCCCTATAGCCAAGCCATTGGACCGGACAGACCCTTCAATGACTTCACACTTTTTTTTTTTCTTTTTTTCTCTTTTTTTTTTTGCTAGTCCGGATTAACATCTCTCTAGCCACATACAATTCTCTTCTTTTTTTTTTTTTTTTTTTTAATCTGCGTGTACGGTAGCGTTTGTTAAAACATTTCTTAAACCAGAACATTTATACGGAATTTCTTCAGAAATAGTGCGAGACCGACCATCGTTTTCTATATTTCCAACACCTGCACCTGAGGTGCCTGAGCTTACAGACATTGTATCACTACCCACAGACTATGTTTGCTGTATCGCTATTTGCGGACAAAAATTTCGCTTCTATTGTCAGTGATAGAGTCGTCATCATTAAGATCAGTTTCATGAACAAGATTAATTAACCCATCTGTGTACGCCGTCACGTCATCGTCACTATAATTTTCAGAAATTTCTAGTAGGCCTGACGGGCCTCGAGGTATTTCACGTAAGTTTTCATGGGGAAATTTGTACACTCTATTAGAACTATTTACATGTCTCAATTCATACCTATCGTTTTCCAAAACTGCAGTAATGTTGAAGGGACCTTTACATTTTCGGTCAACTTATGAAAACAAAATCCCCAGCGGAAAAAAGTTTGACTTTAGCTTTGCCTCGACTAAACCAAGGGATTATCACTCTGTTGAAACTTTAGATATTTCAAGTGACCTACCCTGAACGGTAAACATCTATTCTATTGGAGTAAACCCTGTTACTTGACAACGTGTACTATTAAGGGCGAGTTGAATATCCCCTAACTGCTCTTGCCATGATTGGTCCGAGTTACTTTCAGATCAAAGAGTGACTTGTTCATGAAACCTCTTATCATTGAATAAATTACTATGGCTTTGTTTTATAAGACTACATTCTGACCCTCAATGGAACATAAAGGGGAAGCCAAAACCACTTATCTGTAACACACTGAAGCTCTGGAACACACGTTGACGTCTCTGGTTGCACCTGCCACAGCACCTGGAGCAGTGTCGTTTTTCTTCTTGTAGCGCATGGAACACCCAGAAGCTACATGACTCGCATCACCGCACACGTAACAGCTGATTTGCAGGCGAGAGCCGGGCGCCCACGGATGAGGAGGTTGTTCAGGTTTTGCTGGAATATCGAAAAAAGTTTGAGAGCAGTATCTGTCGCAACACCCTTCGGCACGATGCCCAGGTTTTCCGCAGAAATGGCAGCTTCCACGGAAAAAAACTTCGAGAGCGTTTTGGTTCTTTATCAGGATCTTCGTTTTTTCTTTTGAGGGTAAAGCCACGTAATGTGTGAAATAGACGATTTTTTGTGGTAATAACGACAGAGTTCAATTCCCGACGGATTCTTTCATCACACTGCGACAGTATTGATATAACAAATCCGGTGGCTATTTGTTCTGGCACATTAGCGTCGGGAATCTTCTTTATAAGTTGCCATAGCTGGATACCGGCTTCAGCTGGTCCCTTTTTGCTTTCCATTTCAAATTTAATAACCAGGTCGAAGTGGTCTTGCATCATTAGATAATTTTGTCAGCATCTCTTTAATAGTAGGCCAGGATATCTTACCAGGCTGTATTTTTGCGAGGCAAGTAGCAGCTCGAGCCTTAAGCGAATGTGTGAGAGTCAAAGTTAAATCGACACCATCCAATACTTCAACTACTTTAAACGGCCCTTTAAACTTCGTATCTAATTTCGTTTGATTATGCTCTTCGTATTAATGTGTGGACGAGCTCACAGCCCACCTTGTGTTAAGTGGTTACCATAGACATCCACAGCGTAAACGCACCACACACCTTGAGATAGAAGTTCTAAGGTCTCAGTATAGTTACAACCGCTGCCCCACCCTTCAAACCGAAATACACCACTGCTTCACGGCAGAAATAGGCAGGGTGATGGTACCCGTGCGGTCGATGGGACTATACGGAGCACCCGTCTGGTGCCATGTCCTTACCCACGAGAACGTCGCCGCGCTGTGACGCCGGCAGCGCGCGATCGCAGTCAGAGTTATTCAATGATACCTCACAGTCTCCTACGAGGCGGCGCGCCCTAGCGCAAGTGCAGCCGGAGCGCGGGGGCTCCAATATCGGCAGTCCGTGCTGGAGGCGTGGTCTCGTCGTTTGGCGGACCCGTCGGCCGGCCTCCGTACCGTCGAGGCGATCTGCCCGGTTCTCGCGGACTGGGTGGGCCGCGACCGCGGAAGTCTCACCTCCGGCTACCTGTGCAGACTCACAAGACATTTTACCAGCATGCAAACTTCTTACCGCAACAAATCTTACCAGCCACCACGCAAACTACAATTTTACGGGTTCCACCTCTCTTACACGATGTTACTCCCACACTGAGGAAGCCAACCGCGAACACATGTCAAGCACGCACAAGCACGCACTTCACCGGAAAAACCTGCATCCGCCAGCGGAACCCGAACACCGCCGCATCGCCAGACACGAACGCACCGGACGTCTTATCTTACAGGTCACGACGACTTCAGATGTGTCAATTTTTCTTCCCCACGGAAACTTGCTTGCTTTCTTGTTTGCTTGCTTGCTGGAGCCCGAAGTCATCGAACGTGTAGTGTTATTGGTATTGAATCGAGTAGATTCTAAAATTTCAGCGACAATTCACAGTCTCATGTCCTGGTTTACTGTACTAGTGCCATGTAACTCTAGCAGTAGTCATTGGCTTAAAAACGATTCGTGTCGGAACTACCCACTCGTCATGACAGATCCATTATTGCGATCGAAGTTTCACTTGAGATTTGCACTTGCCTTAATTTCTTGCAATAGCTTGTTACGTGTTGTATTTCCGTTAGTAAATGCCATGTGATGAAGTCGACAGTCAAACTGGGCAACATGAGCCAGAACGTAAGATGTGACGATTTCTTCGTGGCTCAGATCTTCCATCGAGGTAACAGAGACGTTATTACACGACTTACGTATGCTGCATTCACGCTCTTGTGGCGTACCACTACTAGTATTCTGATCTGCATCATGTTTTTTTTTGCTGTACTTCGAACATGTTCAAACACGTCACGCCAGTGAGAGTAGAGTCCTGATCCCACTTCTGATGTTGGCTTGAGGGTAGATATTATCTTGTTGAACACCAAGTAAAACGATGTCACTTTTTGATTCCTGATTTAATCAACAATATGTTATCTTAACAATTCACTTTAACACTTGTCCAACTTTAACCAGTACGTACAACAGTCACTGAATCACACAACGTAACAAGGATATAGTAAGTGCACCAGGCAAGCGCAGTCCAACGAATGTTCATTTCAAGGCACGTTCCGCCTTTTTATACTAGCCGGCGCAGCGGGCTTATGAGTCACTCTGTTGCAGCTGTTGTTTACGAGTGGAACGATACGGCCGGCGCACCTGGCTTGTGTGAGTCACTCCTATTGCACGTGCTATATAACATAAATATCGTTAACGCCGTCATATATATATATATATACCAGATGATGACCGAGCTTTTGTATATATTGTGTATTGTATATTTTGTATATTGTATATATATATATATATATATACCAGATGATGACCGAGCTTTGCTCGGCTCTTTTTTCTTTTTTTTTATAATGCCATCTTGTTGTGTTTTTAAAGCAGTAAAAATAGTATTATTATTTGCCAATGGATGTCAGGAAGAGCCATAAAGCTGATTATCGATAGTTGAAAACACGAATAAAACAACATTTTCTGAAAATAAATCGTAGCTAGATCGATTTATTGCTCCCGAAATCCCCTGTATACTAAATTTTATGAAAATCGTTGGAGCCGTTTCCGAGATTCAGATTATATATAATTATATATACAAGAATTGCTCGTTTGAAGGTATAAGATACAAGAATTGCTCGTTTAAAGGTATAAGATATCGTCATACTGTGAGCTATGAGCTTTAAAATCAGACAGAGCCCATGACTGCTTCGCGGATGAAACATTGAGAACAGTGGAATGTATCTGTGTGGGCCTACAATTCCCCTTCTATCAGCAAAATATAATGGTAGTAATAACTAATTCAGTTCTTCGATTAGAAACGTTATTTAAGCTCGTAGTTTTATTGTCCCAATGGGACCGGGGAGCTTAACGATCGAGTTACGTAATTGCTTTAAGCTAAACAACTAGCTAATTTGATCGTTAAATGCAAATCGACCGAAATATGTTTAACCGGTTGTAAAACTAGGTGGGATTCATACAGTATATAAGCTCAGGTTCTCATGAGTGCCATCTATTAATTCTGTTGCCAATTTCTCGTTTATTCTGACAAAATAGATGTGTGGTGTCATGGAACACCGGATAGGAACGAAGTTGTTTATTATAAAATTATTAATTTTACGTTCTATTCAAGGTATAAAGAAAATAAAACTGGAGGTTTCACAACAACCCACGGTCATTCGGTAATGTGTGAACTTATTGTGGTACACTTCATTCACGGTTGTTTGCATTAGAGTTAGTGTATTGCGCAAACGAGCGCTCTGAGATCGTGGTCAATGAATGATAAAACAATATTTTATTTTGGAGTTTACTCCTTTAGAATCGATTTACATATATAGGCCCGGGGTATGAAAATTATGGGGACCAAAATCGTACTAGCATGTCACACGAAATGCGTTATGCGCCTGATTGGCTCCTGATTGCGTGATGCGTGCGCGCGCCAATCAAAATCGTACTAGCATGTCACACGAAATGCGTTATGCGCCTGATTGGCTCCTGATTGCGTGATGCGTGCGCGCGCCAATCAAAATCGTACTAGCATGTCACACGAAATGCGTTATGCGCCTGATTGGCTCCTGATTGCGTGATGCGTGCGCGCGCCAATCAGGAGCCAACGCGCGGCCGCGTTATCGCAGGTGACGCCGGGCTGCTGCGCCGGCAGTCCGCCACAAAGCCTCGTACTGATCGCGCGTTTCTCTCATTATTTTCATGGCTTCCTTATGTATGTCAAAAAATTTATTGTATAATTAATAGAATAAAAATCTACCGTGCATAATCTAAGTATCATCAAAAATGCATTCATTTATACCCGTATTCCCTTATCTATTTATTTATTTTATAATCGTTCTTGAGGAGTAAACTCCAGTCGTGCGTCGGAGCGGACACACACACTTTTTTATATCCAGTAAACTCCAGTCGTGCGTCGGAGCGGACACACACACTTTTGGAGTTTACTCCTTTAGAATCGATTTACATATATAGGCCCGGGGTATGAAAATTATGGGGACCAAAATCGTACTAGCATGTCACACGAAATGCGTTATGCGCCTGATTGGCTCCTGATTGCGTGATGCGTGCGCGCGCCAATCAAAATCGTACTAGCATGTCACACGAAATGCGTTATGCGCCTGATTGGCTCCTGATTGCGTGATGCGTGCGCGCGCCAATCAAAATCGTACTAGCATGTCACACGAAATGCGTTATGCGCCTGATTGGCTCCTGATTGCGTGATGCGTGCGCGCGCCAATCAGGAGCCAACGCGCGGCCGCGTTATCGCAGGTGACGCCGGGCTGCTGCGCCGGCAGTCCGCCACAAAGCCTCGTACTGATCGCGCGTTTCTCTCATTATTGTATTTTCATATATTTGTTAGTCGTTTGTTTTGTGTCTCGTTAATTTGTTAATAATCTGTAGTGTATCGTGTTGTCGTAATATAGAACTATTTCTCGTATTGTTTCGTTTAATTTTTTATATCCAGTAAACTCCAGTCGTGCGTCGGAGCGGACACACACACTTTTTTTTTTTGTACGTTATTACAACGTTGAGTCATACACTGTGTGCATTACTAATTTGTACGTTATTACAAAGTTAAGTCGTAAACTGTGTGCATCACTAATAAAAATCTTACGTTACGGACGTTTTTCCCCGGTTAGGGTACCCCTCCGCATCGTCCCATAAGGAGCTTCGTTCCAAAAAGAGTATACACATTACACAATCACTGCTTAAATGATATAATAAATTTTATAAAGTCAATATTTTGTTTTATTAATTTTGTGCTAAATGTAACAATGGAAACACAATTAGAATGAGAACCTCCCTTAAATTAATCTGAAACAGTCGCAAGTAATATAATTTCCAACCCTTTAGAACTGTGAAGGGCTGTGACGTAGCACCGCTGCTGTCGTAGCTTCATTTTACTACGGCGTAGCAGCTACGTCACGTGTAGCACGACGTTGCGTGCTCAATGACGTCATTGATTGGGTAAGCCTGATTTTGTAGGAGGTTCTGAACTTTATTAATACCACAATCTTGTTGCTACTTTTAGATTTTTAAAGGTTTTCTATAAATGGAAGAGCAACCGCATGGTTAGTTTATGGAAGGATGGGTTAGTTCAAATAATATAGACTTTAAAATATTTGTTATTATTACGTAACCACAGCCATTATATTGCCGATATCCGTGAATCCTAAGTTTTCCTAAATCCGCGACCCGTTACCTTTGAACGGTTGCTCGAACCATATATAATACACATAAATCCGCATTTTTCCAATATGCAAGATTATGAGATAATAATTAAGTAGTCTAATAGTTTAATGTTTTTTTTATTGCCCTTGTAGGCAGACGAGCATACGGCCCACCTGATGGTGAGTGGTTACCGTCGCCCATGGACTTCAGCAATGCCAGGGGCAGAGCCAAGCCGCTGCCTACCGTATACCGTAATGTATATTGTGAGTGAAATCATTTCCGTATATTATTATAAGTTAGATTAGTTCTAGTTATCGTAATTGTAAGGATCTTTGTAAACACGCTTCTTACTGATGGTAGGACCTCTTGTGAATCCGCGCGAGTAGGTACCACCACCTTGCCTATTACTGCCGTGAAGACGTAATGCGTTTCGGTTTCAAGGGTGGGGCAGCCGTTGCAACTATACTGAGACCTTAGAACTCATATCTCAAGGTGGGTGGCGGCATTTACGTTGTAGACATCTATGGGCTCCGGTAACCACTTAAGACCAAGCGAGCCGTGAGCTTGTCCACTCATGAAGGCAACTTTTTTTTTTTTTAATTCGTTATTTATCTAGAAATGCCAAGCATCGGAATAAAAACAAAAAAAAATTAAAAAAATTTAGAGAGCCCCTTGTCAGAGGTTATTTCTCAAAATTTCCGACCTGTCATCAGCAGTCACACATTTTGGCGTCAGAGTGATTTAATGATGAAAAAAAGCTTGATAACATTAAGCCGCGTTTATCCTGTTATTTTTAGATTTATCCGGTTTTTATAGGTATTACTGCTCATAGAAGTGAAATACATCTGACCTCTGACTTCTGAAGTTCACATAAAAACAATTCACCGAACGAAATTTAGGCGAGGTTGTCTTGACCTAAAGGACCTGAGATTCTCAGCGTATACCTATTATGCGAATACGCCAGTGATTAAATCCCGCAGGGGATCTTGGTTTTGAAGGTTTCAAGGAAATACTTGGTACCAGCATCTTGATTATTTCTGCAGAAGATATATTATATAAAGAGATATATTTATATAAGTTTCTTTCTGGTGATAGTGTCTATTGTGAGCTTGCACGCCTAGGTACCACCGCACTGCCTATTTCTGCCGTGAAGCAGTAATGCGTTTCGGTTTTAAGGGTGCAGCCGTTGTACTGTAAAAATTGATATAGAACTCATGTCTCCAAGCTGGTAGCGGTATCTACGTTGTTGATGTCAATGGGCTCCGGTAACGACTTAAGACCAAGCGGGCCGTGAGCTCATCCACCCGTTTAACCATTAAAAACAAGTGATGCGTTTCGGTTTAATTTGTCGTTTTTCATCATAATTGTACATTCGGACGTTCGGAATACTTAACAGTTTTCGTGGTCGTTGAGGGATAAAATGTTAATTTCGTCTACATTTAAATATTTTACTAAAAGATGTCGTAATTGACAATTATTAGAAATAATAACATTAAAAACACGAGAGTAAATCATAAAAGTGATTTTAATTATGTTTAACACCACTGATAACAGAAGATAATACAAAACATCAATTTCCACATACATACATATACATATTACTACAAGTATATAGATAACTTCTTAATAACAAAAGCATGCGTTTAAAATAACATAGATTGAAAATATTATCTAGAAATATGTTGCTTGGAGTTCCCTTTATCTGAGCATTCGGGGCACTTATCCCCTGAGCCTTTAGAGAACCTTTTTTGGTTTTCAGAAGGGTACAATAAGAATATTAGCGTACCTTTTAATGTAATAATTCAAGCAGTAAAAGGCCTGAAGAAGGTAATGTTTCAGTGAAAATTTAAAAGACTTTTGCATTTTTTCATGTTTTATTCCGTTTCTTAATAGGCTATTTTTTTAATTAATAAAAACATTATGTGACTATCTATTTTTCTTTAGTCAGGATAACTCATATATTTTCAAATAAACTGAATGCGGCGATACAATGACAAAAAATTGATAGTCGTGACAAAAAAAAAACATAAATAAAAAGTAACAGGTTACAAAAAATGTTGTGAATTCTATATTTGCAAATTCATCAAATCAACATTCAATATTTAAAAAAAACATTTTTGTTAAAAACAGCATTGTTTATTATTTACAGCCGTAGTAGGTAAAACAGCAGAAAAGAAAGAGGGAAGTCTACCTCATGGGTATTTTGGTATCTGATACCAAGATACCATTATGATTACCGATGCTCAAAGGTAACCAAATCTGTATACCTTTAATCTTTGTAATGATGCAAACGGAAATAGACAGAATGATACTATTTACTAGTATCACGCTAAGTAGTATCTTGTTAAGCAGTGTTATCTTATATCCATAAACAATATGACCCACAGTAGATGCCATTCCTTAAAAATCTATGACTATGAGGTGCCTACTGGTGGTAGGACCTCTTGTGAGTTCGCACGGGTAGGCACTACCACCTCGCCTATTTCTGCTTTCGGTTTAAAGGGTGGGGTAGCCGTTGTAACTATACTGAAACCTTAGAACTTATATCTCAAGGTGGGTGCCGCATTTATGTTGTAGATGTCTACGGGCTCCAGTAATCACTTAACACCAGGTGGGCGCTGGGAGCTCGTCCACCCATGTAAACAAAAAAAAAACAAAATAAAAAAACCATGATGTTCATATCGAATGGACTTGGTTTAATTCGAAGAAATTAGGCTATCAAAGTTGTAGTATCACACACACCTTTTCAACTCACAAAGTCACAAAATTTTATAAATACAATGCGAATAACAAATTGCTTTGCAAATTGAATTCTTTTTGTATGTAAAAATTTAGGTTTTGCGTCAAAATGAAACGTTCAATGGTCGATTTAAATAGACAATATGATTTAACGGGATAGCTAATGAATTATAAAAAAACATATATCGAGGAGTGAAAGGTTTATTTGTCTTAAGCAATAATTTTGCAACTTTACAGGAGAAACATTTAAATTTAAAATTTTTTGAATAAAAATATCATAACAAAAAACTTTCTCAGCTATTTCGATGGAGTAAACTTAATTGAAGTTCAATTGAAAACATCGAATTGTTCATAGGAATACCAAATAAAATGCACCTTTAATTAGAAACATAAATGTTGCTTAAACATAATACCCTTTTACCCCTCGATAAAGCGAATAAGACATTATAAATTATTTTCGTTACAGAATGATGACTCGGAAATCCAAAGGCGGATAGTCTTTTATACTATGGCACTGTTCCATTCGCGGAACGCATTGTTGAAAGATTCGACGTGGAAACGATATCGCGGCGAGTGAAAACATTTTTTATCTACCTACTGTCATTGACTCGCTCAATGAATGAACCCTCCATTATACCCTTGATTTAAGTTTCTATTGACCCGAAGGGATTCAGTAAGTTCCCTTTTGTGTCACGATAAGGTTTTCACATGAATTCCGATAGTTTTATACACGGCTTGGACTAGACGTTCACTTCAAAAACTCAAAGAACACTGTTGAATTCAATATATGTGTATATTATTATACATACGCGTGTTATAAAAAAAAAAGTGTGTGTGTGTGCAAGTCACACACGGTAGAAGTGAAACTTATAAATAAGATATAGATATATAAGTAGATATACTGACTATCCCACTACACAGGAGCATACATATGGACAATGTTTATTAGACGATAGTGGGGATGCTACGAAGAGAAGACAGAGAACGTCTAATGTGTTCTATCTTATTCTCTCGCCGACTGAATTCTATACATTTATGTGGCTGTGTCTCTATGGACTTATTTTTTCGTTTCATCGAGTTTAAAATCACAACGATTCTAAAGAAGTTTTCAAAAAAGTATATACCTAGTCAGGTCATAAATTCTGTCACATGTTTAATGTAAAATAATTGAAACAAGTTTATTCATTATGTAACCATTCATATACCAAAATGAACTTAACAAAACATAGATTCTTATGACACTAAAGTTTATTCAAAATGACCTCCGTGATTTTGAATACAGGCCTTCAATCTGCGCGGCCAGTCGTCTATCGCAGCACGAACGAGGTCCATGTCAATATCGGCGGCTGCCTTAATCAAGGATGTCTTGAGTGACTCCAAATTGGGATGAGACTTTGAGCACGCCTTTTCCTCCAAGTGTTGCCATATCTTGTAATCTAACGGATTCAAATCTGGACTGGAGGAGGGCCAGTCTTCGTGCCGGATGAAGTCGATTTCACGCGCCGCCAGCCAGTCTTGTGTGCTCTTCGCTCTATGAGCTGGCGCCGAGTCTTGTTGGAATACCCAGTGCCTGTTATTGAACATGGTATGAGAAACAGGTTCCACAAGGTTCGTCAGGACTGTATTTTGATACACAACTGCATTCGTTTTTACACCTTTCTCACAAAAATGTACCTCTGTTAAGCCCCAATAAGAAACTCCCAACCATACCATGAGCGAGGATGGAAAATGACCTCGTTGGACATGCGGAATACGGTTGCTCGCTTCTTCACTACTGTGTGCGTACACCTTATCATTTTGTTTGTTGTAGCTCTCTTCTACGGTAAAAGTTTTTTCATCCGAAAAAAGAATTTCCCGATATTTTTTTCCCGCGTACCGCTTCAACAAAGCGCGGCATCTCTTCAGTCTCAGGTCCATTAGACGAGCATTCAAACGATGTCCTGTTTTTCTTCGATATGCCCGAAGGCCTAAGTCTTCATTTAACACCCTTTTCACCGTGGTTCTGCTTAACCCCATCTGAAGGGCCAACAGTTTCTGCTTACGTTTGGGATTTCTTTGAATTCGCGCCTTCACAGCTTTTATCACTGCTGGAGTCCTAACAGACCGAGGGCGACCACTTCTTGACCTGTCATCTACACTAGAGTCTTCATTGTATCGTTTGATGGTACGATAAACGAATCTTTTGGTTATATTAAAAATTTTCAGTATGTTAAAAATTTGAATTGGCGCGTAACCGCAACGATGCAACGCAATAACTGCAACACGGTCTTCTTCAAGCGTCCACTCCATATTTAAAAATGAGTAAAATTCTATACATTTTTATTTTCACGAATAATTCGAAATTCGAATTCAATAAACTTTTTTGTGGCCAGCATTCTAAAAGAAAAGTTTTTACTGTGTGACAATACTTATGACCTGACTAGTTATATTATATTCAAAATAGATTATATACTAGAACAATGAACCTAAAACTAAAAACTTTAAAAAATATAACATAATAACTAAAGTATATTATTACAAGGAGTCCCTTTAGGCAAGGTTCCGAACAGCTGGCAGCGTTCCCCCTTTGAATAGCTAGACTAATTCTTTGTTATTTCTTTCTGTGTTTCTTGAGCGTTACGAAATGTCCTCCTTAAGACGTTTGCAGAGAGTATTCAGCGATAGACAGGAGCTTGGTTGTGCCCCTGACATTGCTGATGATCATGGACGACGATAGCCACACTGCCAGGTAGGTTATATGCTCTTCTGCCTATAAGAGAATTAAAAGATATGCTTCTTTTTAATACGCATGTAAGTATGTTAGTATGTAACGGAATATTTGAACATGATTTTGAACCCCTTCAAAACGTCGGAATAACTCGAAATTTGGTATACTTATTAAGGACCAATGACAATTCAATACTAAAAAAGAAATTGAAAAAAAATATGGAAAAAATTGAAATTCAACTAAAAAATAGAAAATAAATTGTAATAAATTTGAATTAAGAATAGTGTAAGAAAAAGTGATTTTATTGTAAAAAAAAGCGTGGGGTGCATGGTATCAATAGTTATAAATATTTTATAAGCAGGTATGAGTAGAAGGGTTATTTTGATAATATCCTGAACAGCACACAATCCAAATTTATTTTCTATTTTTTAGTTGGATTTTCTGTAAAAGCGTATTTTGTTAGTTTTTTTAAACTATTATTTATTTATAAGTTCTTTCGTTACCGCGTACAAATCAACTCATTTCATCTCTTTATAGTATTGATTTAATTAAATTACTTACAGAAGACTAAGCGTGCTTCGTTTCATTAGCTTTAATCGTATGAATGCGGTTGAATAGTTTAAAAATATATATGTATATTCCCAACTAAAGTAAAACGCTCTAGCGTGTAATTTGGCATCGATTTAATTTCTGTAGGTTGTACTTGTATATTTGAACGGAATTGAATTCGTGTAGAAGTGACACGTCACATACACCGTCCCCTGGCCAGATGGTGGAATAATTTGCATACATTTTGTGGAGAGGCGAGGGCGGAACGCCCGTGTTTCAAATAAATAATATGAGTGGAAATATAATTTAATTTAAATCTCGACTTTACGGTGGGTAGGAACACTCGCGTTGTGGAATTTATAGGCTCCATCATTATCATAATTTTGTCGCCATCAAACGACAACTGCTTTTTTATATAGCTCAGATAGCCGAATATGCTTACAACCCATCTGCTGTTATGCGCTTACCTTGAAACATGGACTTTTAAAAGAGGCAAAGTATATTGATTTGCGGCTCTTGGCATCATGTTACGACTGACCTAGATTACAATAGAATAACCCACGCTCAAGTAAAGAATCATTTTTGTTAAATTCAACGTTGATTTGATTGCGCCGATGTTTGGCGTATTCTTTGATCCCTTCTCGACCCTTCAATCTCCAACTGACTTTCAGTCGTAATGTAAACGAATATTCCCGATAGCGGGATTAAGACTCATCTCGCACTTTTAAGGTATCGTTTACAAGTTGCGATTGCGATACGATGATCATTAAATTCAGGTTTTTAACGAAATGAAACTATCCCAGTTTAAGGTGTATAGTTTTAGATAAAAAAAAATCCTACCTATGCTTAGCCTAGCCTTGAGAGGCTATTTCAGCTTCACCCTAACGTGTGTAGGTGAGCTCACGGGGCTCAAACCGGAGTGTTGCTAACACTGACCCTAGCAAGATCAGTGCTTCGCAGAATCTACCACCGGATCGGAAACGCGACTCACTGAGAAGATCAGGCGAGAAACTCAGTGGGCTGTGTCTATGGGTGTTCTTGATGATGTCGATGTAAGGTTATAGTTCGATGGTGCTATATCAACTGCAGGACTGACTCTTTTCTAGAAGCTTCGTGGTCGGCCGGCGGCGTCCCTTCCGCTACCCTGCATGCATGCCCCTCCAAGACCCACGAGGAGAACAAATAGGGACATGCGCGTTATAGAAGGTTTTAATTGCAAAAAAAAACCATGTATTTTATTTTTGTCGTTTACTTTTATAAATAAAAGTGTATATCATTTTAATTCACTGATGGATTGATCAAATATTTAAAAATAATAAGAAACATAGCGTATATCATTTAGTTTCGTATTTAAATGATTCAAAGAATTCTCAAAAAAAAACTTTTGTTTCGTGAAACATCTTTTCTTTTCTGGCTCGTATATTGGAGGTTTTTGTAATTCAATTATTACAATAGTATTTTCTTAGGCTTTCAAAAGTCAGAAAACTAAATGCTAGTTGACATAATATTCAAATATAGACGAAATACACCTTAATAGATCTCGGCAACCAAAAACTAAAATATTGTTATTCTGTAATTATTTATTTATTTAGCTAGTAATTTAATATAAATCAATTCATAAGAACAAACATTATTACAAAGTTAAGTCGTACACTATGTGCCTTACTAATAAAAATCTTACGTTACGGACGTTTTTTCCCGGTTAGGGTACCCCCCTCCGCATTGTCCCATAAGGAACTTCATTCCAAAATTTGTAATTATTATTAATAATTATATTGAATATAAAGTAATAAGCACGAGATTAAGCCCTATCAGTAATTTTAATTAAACAGTACTATTTGACATTAGATTCAAAACGCTAACATTAAAACGGTACCTTAATACAATATTTTAGTCACAAATTCATAAATACAACCTCGAATTACTCAGTTCGTGTTACGATCAAAAGATTTTCGATTTGAAAGGTTTCGTTAACACAGTCCAGATGTATACAAACGTACATTACGTTTATCTCGTATCTCGTATGACGTAATCATTTCTCGGATGACGTATTTCGGTCGACGAACTAGTGTTTCGAAACAGACGAATTTACTTCATAAAATTTGGTTTTTGCCACTTTATATTTGACAAGCGGCCCGCTCCGGCTCCGGAGCGGGCCGCTTG
Source organism: Bombyx mandarina (assembly GCF_030267445.1). Lineage (NCBI taxonomy): Eukaryota > Metazoa > Arthropoda > Insecta > Lepidoptera > Bombycidae > Bombyx > Bombyx mandarina. Next base: position 7,206,776 of record NC_143218.1, read on the forward strand.
TCCTTGTCGCTTGTTGAAAAATTTCAACGATATTTGACGTCGTTTTATTTTTTTAAATAAAAGAACATTTATTGAGGCATAACTATAATCGTTAGACATATTATGCTGTCGCGACACTTTTTGTAAATAATAATGTGTTCTACAAAGCCGTAGTACATTATTTTATTCTATCATCAATAGTTTTCGCAGCGCACGCGATGTAAAAAATATTTTAGGTGATTTTTTTACACCTTGGGTTACATTATTGGAGTTTTAGTAAGGATCCCTCTTTTTTTTTCAAAAAAGATTATATCCTATGTCACTCGGGAATAGTGTAGCTACTAAGCAGTGAAAGAATTTTTCACATCGGTTGAGTAGTTTCGGAGCCTATTCAATACAAACAAATCTTTCCTCTTTATAATATTAGTATTATTGGCTCGGTGATGCAATAGTTAACACCCCTGACTGTTACGTTTAGGGTCGTGGGTTCGAGTTCAACATTGTTTAAATAGATTTTTTGTATGCTCTTTTTTTGGGTGTTGTTATTTACATATTTAAACATCTACAAGCATGTTAATCTAGTAGCCATAACACAGGGAATCCTGAATTGGGGCTGGGTGGGGACATTATTATAATTTTTTATTTTCGTGGATAATTTGACATTCATTACCTTAAAAATGATACGAAATATTTTAATTTTCTTGAAGCTCTAACGCTATAAGAAAACATTGTTTCTCTTAAAGTTCTGTACTAAATGAATGAAGCGTGATTTGAGGCGTGATCGATCTGGAGATTAAATTGATATAACCCGGTCATTGTCTTTTACTATTACGCCACCTGTCGCGGCCGCAAACTTCACCTAGTTACTGTCACCACTATTACCTGCTACCACTGCGTTCATCCACAGTCCTTAAAAATCAGCGCCGTTCATTTGTGAATTCATCAGTGTTTTAAAACTGCGACATATCTCTGGACATTGCAGACAATAAAATGATTTTTAAAATATACGAACTCTTTATTCTCTCCACAGGCTACGAACATAAAATAATTTTAGTCTTTTTGATTATGTGTTTTTGAAGTGAAAGCTTTTTATGGGTTGGTAAACAACTTCGTTGCGTAACGCGTTACGGCGTCAATCTGTCTGGCGTCCCTTTCTCTCACGCACACGGTAGCTGCACTGAGAACGTATGTAACTCCTAATTATTTATATTTAAACTTAAATCTAGATACTAATAATGTACATACACAAAATTCTAATGTAAATATTCAAGAATTGTAACTAAGGATAAAATAATATATTTTATTAATTAATAACATTTTCTTACATTATTATAAGAATATAAAAAAAAATTAAGCAATAACCTAAGGTTTTGTCAAGTTAAACAAGTTCAATATTAAATAGTTCAACTTAGATTAATTTAAGTTATTACTTCTGTCGGTCGTCCCAAGACGCACACGTTTTTTAATTTTGTGTATAAATGTATTATTTTTTTCGTAATTCATAAAGATGAAATCCAAAACAGTTAAAAGATATAATCCAATGTGGAGGTCACGAAACACAGGCGCCCCCTGGCTTTTCGTTGTGGCTCGACAAAGGTTGCATTACATTGAACGTTAGGCATTCGCTATTAAGTGTTTTTTTTATTGCTTAGATGGGAGGACGAGCTCACAGCCCACCTGGTGTTAAGTGTTTGCTGGAGCCCATATACATCTACAACGTAAATGCGTCACCCACCTTGAGATATGAGTTCTAAGGTCTCAGTATAGTTACAACGGCTTTTTTTTTTTTTTGGTCAGTAGGAAATCGCCGGACTTCCACCCTCCACTGGGGATGGAGGGCGGGGCATGTGGGAGTCGAACCGATTAAAACCTGTCGCTCAACAACCAACGTCCAAACCTCACATGAGACACAACTCATGAAAAGGCAAAGGGGGGAAAGTGAAGTGCTTAGTGCGGAGCACATCTCTCCCATCACCCTCCTCCTCGGGACGCCCTCTCGGTCGGCAGGCTATCCGGAGCCCACCTAGATGGCGCCGGTTAGAATGGCTTATCCTACGGAATACCCCGCTGGGTCAGAACCAGCGTGGGTCGAGGATAGCCGGCCTTCCATCACCCGGATGCTCTTGCGTAAAACGCGTGCAGAGCAGCTTGCACGTCGTCTTCTTAGGTCTCCCTCGCCGGTCCCCAGACCGACATGTGAGGGGGACCCGAAACACTTAGAGGGCCAGAGCTTGGGCGAGTTCCGCCTCCCTGGCCCCCGTTCGACGGCGGCGGGCTTGCGCGTCTCTAACGCGCCCCGCCGCCTCCTTCTGCGAAATGGTGCACTCGCAGAAGTCGAGCATCGCCTTCCACGACTTGTCGTCGCCGAGCATCGATGCCACAACACTCGGCAACGACAAGTCGTTTCCTATTTTTGCGACGAGGACACGGTGCCACCCCTCCCATGCGGGGCAGGCGACGAGCGTATGCTCTGTCGTGTCCAAGTCGCAATTACAATGGTGGCACTCTGCCGTCGGCTCAGCTCTGGTCCGGTGCAGGAACTCACCAAAGCAACCATACCCAGTGAGCACCTACGTGAGCCGGAAAGTGAGGCGTCCTCTGTCACGATTCACCCAATCTACAAGGACTGGGCGAATCGCCTCGACTGTCCTACGACCAGCCGAAGGATCGGCCAGCGGCCTGGACCATGATTCCAGCATGGACCGCCGAGATTGGGCCCTCCGCGCTCTGACCACACTGGGGCTGGGACGCGCCACGCCCCGGGCACGAAGGAAGCCCGCCACTGATAGTCAGCGCCGAGCGCCTCCGCTTTCAGAACCCAAGGCGGCGTCCCAGCCAGTACACACGACGCCTCGAAGGAGATGGTGCGATAACCACGAATGACCCTGACCGCGATGGTGCGTTGCAGCTGTTGCAACAGCTTCGCCACCCCCACGGCCAGGAACTGGCCCCACAGGGGCGCCCCGTATAGGGCCATTGATCGCACCACTCCTGTATAGAGACGGCGCGTCACCTGGTCAGGCCCCCCGATGTTGGGCAGAAGCCGGCTTAAGGCGCCGGCCACTCCCAACAAACGAGGGACCAGGTTCTGAAAGTGAGCACGGAAGGTCCAACGACTGTCCAGGCCGAGGTACTTCAACTGCACCCCGACCCCGATACGGACGCCTCCAACTACGATATGGGCATCGACAGGTGGCACTCTCCGGGGCAGTTACAACGGCTACTCCACCCTTCAAATCGAAACGCATTACTGCTTCACGGCAGCAAAAAGGTGGTGGTGCCTACCCGTGCGGAAGTTAATCGTGAACATTCGTTAAGTACGTATTGTATTTCATTAGAAAAATTTGTACCCGCCTGCGGGAATCGAACACCGTTGCATCGCTAGCTGCGAATGCACCGGTCGTCTTATCCTTTAGGCCACGAGGACTTTTTTGTTTTTTTTTTTTTTTTTTTTTTTTTTTTTTTTTTTTTTTTTTTTTTTTTTTTTATTGCTTACCTGGTGGACGAGCTCACAGCCCACCTGATGTTAAGTGGTTACTGGAGCCCATAGACATCTACAAAGTAAGAAAAATTGGTACCCGCCTGCGGGATTCGAACACCGGTGCATCGACGGTGCATCGACGGTGCAACACGAATGCACCGGACGTCTTATCCGTTAGGCCACGACGACCACATTAGAAATCGAATATAATTTTCTGCTTGTATTGTTGTACCTAGTAAAACGTTTCCACTTCAGAAATCCGCCGAATCGACTTCACGAACTCCCGTGGAGACCCGTTCAGTAAACTGATTGTGTTACATTAAATAATTCAGTGGAGCACTTGTTGAACTTAATTCCCACAAAGGACACGGTTGGTTATTAGCAATTCTAATCACGTATGAATCAAACATTTGGTATTTAATTAATTAAGTCAACGACAATAGCTTTATTTGTACTAATCTGTAATAGTAGATTACTTCTCTAAGGAAAAATATGACTTGTAGGCTTGCGCACTATTATCTCCCGGGTGAGAGCGTTTATCCGGCAGAGAAAGTGCCACTTTCTCCCATAAAAGTAGGGAGGGAAACAGAACTTTTGCTGGCAATGTAATAAAAACGGGTTTTATTATATTCCGACGAAATGTGTGGTTGTGTTGTGAACACTTACCGGTCAGTATTCGCCTATTTCTGCCGCTCGGCAATTGTACGCTTCTGTTTGAAAAGTTGGTAAGCGGTCAATACTATAATTATGACTTCCAGCATCATGTCTTATTATACGAATATTTCTTCAAAGCACATGCAAAATTTTTGAGGTTTTGTATCGTGAATACCAGTTAAGAAATGGCCTCAAAAATAAAAATAAAAATGGTTCTTATATTTGTGCCCAATTGAGTACAGTCCTCCCTCGTAGTCCAAAGAAGTTTTTCAAATTGAGACATTGCGTCAAAAATTAAAAAATGGTTCTTAAATTTATGCTCAATAGAGCATAGTTTTCCGAAAACCTCGGACATTGCTTCAAAGTTCCTAGGACCCAGACGAAGTACACTCCATAATTTTAATGACTTGTTAATTTGTTAAAATTAAACCGGAGCACAGCGTTTTTCTCGTTGTTGCAGTAGCTTTTTCACTGAAACATTTTCAATTTCACGTTCATTTTTTTTTATGACCGTTTTGTTCAACCATGCTGACCCATTTTAGTTTCGTGAACAGTTTTTTGTACTTAGTTTCTTTATTTCTTTGTTTAAATATAATGTGTCTTTGTTTTCTTTGTTTAAGCTAGACGATTATTTCCGACGTTTCGAATTCTTTACAGTGTTCGTAGTCACGGACGATAAATTTTATTTATTTATTAAGCTATTGCATAGCTTTTATAGTGGGCTTTGAGCGCGGCGACCGAATCAAGAAATTCCGTAACGAAAATAAAACCTAACACTCCCCACTCCACCCACCTTCTCTCTTTCGCGCGGTCTAGCTTATTTATTTATTTATTACGCACAAAATACACATTGCAATTTAAAAAAGAAAATATACGCAATGAATAACAACAAATAAAAATTTGGCTTGTAACATAAGCTATGCGCGCACAACTAATCAGTACAAATGTTCCTTACATCTATAGGACAAGGCAGCATGATAACGAAAACCAATCTAATATGGTACTTATCGATATTTGAGTATTGTGTTAGCGTGTATGAACGCGACCCCCAATTTTCTACAACCGAAGTAAATACCACATATTTTGTAATACTTAAATTTAAAAACCCTCAATAAAATGTCGAATGAAACCTTTTTCACGGAACAAGAGTTTTTTTTTTTCTTAAATGAAATACTAGGTGTATTTTTAGATGCACCAGAAATAGCCATAGGCTCCATTTCTCCTAAGCTACAATTTGGCATAAAACCTTTAGAAAAAATACACATGATTTAAACAGCTTATGAGTTTTCTAATAAATCAGGCCAACGTGTAGAGTAATAAGACTATATATAGTACGCTAGCTCGACAATGTATCACTTCGTTAAAAGAGAACGTAATTCCGGCACATTGTATCCAGACACAACACGTATGTGATCAATCAAACTTTATTAAACTTTTAAATACCAAAAAAACCACTAAAATCGCTGCCTAAATTCTAAACCAAAAATAAGTTCACAAATCGTGTACTTTAATATCAAGGTGATTTCGGGATAAATAACGTTGATTCGTACGCATCTAGCAGCTATTTGTAGAAGTTTTCGATAAAATCGCTATCCGAATCGGTGCCAAGTTTCACGATGACAGACAAACAGGTCTAATTCAGCTAGTAAATAAATATTTATACATGATTTTACCGTGTCTACTTCGATACGTGACACGTGGATAAATGGGAGTGTGTGCGCTGAATTGCGCTAACGAGATTCGACAGGAAATTGTAACTGCTTAAATCAGAGCGCAGATTGTAAATGTAACTGACCGACAAGTTTAGTGGTACGCGCCACAATAGCGCGCTTTATATTTTCTTCTAATTTATCTTTTATTTATTTATTTATTTAAATAAGTACTGCCACATCACAAACATCTAACATTGAAAATAAATTTAAACTATTTAATTTATGGCCTGATGCTTGTGACAACAATGGCGTACATAGCATTGGCAATTTCTTCTTCCAACGCGCAATTTTTCACTTGTTATCTTAGTTGGCCAGGGAAACGGGGATGTTAAATTCGCAGCCTATGCTTGAGGGATATGATCGAAGTTTCAAACAGCGAAAGCCAGCCACTTGTATAAGTTTGGAGCCTGACCTACGAGTAGTTATGATTGGAATTCGATACAGATTTTCGGACCGAAGTTCCTTATGGAACGATGCGGAGGGGTACCTTGACCCGGAAAAAACGTCCGTAACGTAAGCTTTTTATTAGTAATGCACACAGTGTACGACTTTACTTTGTAATAACGTACAAAAAATAAGATATTTTTTAATATTCATGGACCGCGATCTCAGAGCGTTCGTTTGCGCAATACACTAACTCTTATGCAAACAACCGTGAATGAAGTGTACCACAATAAGTTCGCACGTTACCGTATGACCGTGGGTTGTTGCGAAACCTCCAGTTTTATTTTCTTTATACCTCGAATAGAACTTAAAATTAATATTTTTATAATATGGAACTTCGTTCCTATCCGGTGTCCCACGACACCACACATTTTTTTTAGGTTTTACTAAGACAGATGATTAAGAGGCTCACATTAGAACCTAAGATACTTGTAAGATGGATACAGTATACGATCCTCACGGAAGGATGCACAATATACATACAATCTTTGCCCATGCCTTGACACTTCTATTTTATTTGGTTACTAGGTCTGCAAACGTTACACACATTGAAAAACTACTTAAATTTCATTCTATAGAATTTGAATTTCTCCTTCCAAGTATGGAGTCAACTTGGATAAAGAGAATAAAAGTTATCAAGAAAACAAATTTATATTTATTCGTAATAATTTCATTTTGCTATCATATCAATATTTTCGCCAAGGATTTATTTCGGTTTGTCGATTTACCGATATTGCCGATGTCCATGAGCAACGCTGATCGTTTAAGACCATGTAAGCTGCAGCGTGTCTGGCCAAGACTATAAAACTTCCAAAAAGTAGTAATTCAGTTATGGATGTATTCATTTTCAAGTTATGCGGAAAATATTTTACAATTTTTATTCTCGTTTAAATGTTTTAAAATAAATTGTTCACTCAAAAAAACATGTACAATACGTTAGCGGGCTTTTAGTGCAGGTAAATGAACTTCATTTAATATTCATAGCGGACAAAAATTTCAATTCGCCGACGATAAATAAATCGATCTGCTATAAGCTGAAAAAGTTTTTTTGTATACTAGTTTATAAAACACATAACTGCCATGCTAAGACCATCTTTATTTGGCTTTGAATAAGGTATAAATTAATTATATAAATATATAATTATAATTTTATGGTTATAGGATTTTAATGGTGTTCATTTATGGTATGGTATATTTTTTGAGTTACCCGCGCGGGTTAAATATTATATTCCGTGCTACATGGTAACTACTTAGCGCCAAATGTGCTAAAAGCTCATCCACCATGAAAAATAAATAAGCAAAAGAAAAAAAAGGGTGTAGGTATATTAGTAATATTTTTTATAAAAGAGATATTTTTTTATAAGAGATATCATTGAATTACAACTGAAATAATGGAATATATGGTGCAAAATTGTAATAATAAAGTATCATTTTAAATATTCTATTTCTGCCGTGAAGCAGTAATGCGTTTCGGTTTGAAGGGTGGGGCAGCCCTTGTAACTATACTGATACCTTAGAACTTATATCTCAAGGTGGGTGGCGCATTTACGCTGTAGATGTCTATGGGCTCCAGCAACCACTTAATACCAGGTGGGCTGTGAACTCGTCCACCCATAACAAAAATATATTTATGAGTGTTCGGGGCTAACTTTATGTTAAGTGATGAAGTGTGAGTGACGATGATGTGTGAGATGAGTGTTGAACATGGAAACGTAGATAATACAACTCGATTGAACCGAGCGTAACCGAATTTTATTGTACGTCTATCGACTATTTACCATGGAAATCGGAACTGACGAATGCTTCGCGCCAGAAATAGACAGGAGGTTAGTGCCTAGTCCAACAGGATTTTTATTTTTAATTTTTTTTATTGCCTTTGTAGGCAGACGGGCATACGGCCCACCTGATGGTGAGTGGTTACCGTCGCCCATGGACTTCAGCAATGCCAGGGGCAGAGCCAAGCCGCTGCCTACCGAAAATCACAATGCGCCTTTTTTTAACTAATTACGTTAATTAACAAATTAGATTCTTGCACCCCAAAAAAAAAAAACATGGTGTAGAATTGGGACCGTGACGCATAAAATAAGACTATTCCTTTTTGCACTTTTTTGTTCTTTTCTCAAATCTTCTGTATTGTAATAATAAAAATTTTCTAACACCTTCTTACGCCTTGTTCATTCAAGCGTATTCGCCATCTTCTTTTTCTCTGTGATTCTCTTTTCTCTTTCTTACAGTTTTCTCTCACTCACAATTTAATGCTCTCGGTTCTACACTCTTTTCACTCGTTCCGTTCTTAACGATCCTTTTGCTTAATTTGTGCACCGTCATCGATCGTACGAGTACATCGGGCATCTTATTCTTTAGACCACGTAGACTTTTAACTTCAAAGAACACTTCCATGTTTTTAAGAAAGCGGCCACATGGATTATGGCTTTGGACTCCGGAATCCGAACCACAGTTGGCCTTTAGTTCGTTTGCTCAGAGTGTGGGCAAATCACACATTTGATGAGCACAACCTGACTGCCAATACTCATCTTAAAACACACAATTAAAATCTCATTAATACAACGGGTGGCACATTCTTCAAACTTACACGCAAAATTGCTTCATAGTGATAAAACTAAAACAAATAGAGTTATACTGTTTATTTGGCCAATGGATTTAAGCGCAAGGGCTCATTCACGAGATCTGGCTACGATTCCGCCTCATAAACCGCATAATTCGGTTAACAACATCCCCGCACAGCAGGGACACTCTTCGAGAGCCGCCTGATAGATTGAATTGTGCCCATAAAACTTTAGTGGGGAAACCATTAAATAAAGTTCGAACAGCCGGTCCCCTTCTTCGATAGGTATAAATTAAGGAAGTATCGTTAAAATTAATAGCCTAAGTGGCAGCGGTTACGAATTTTTAAGAACAGCTACTGAAGACACGAGAGCGTTATAAGGTTTTTACCAAAATTTGAAAATTTTTGGGAACTTTATGTGTCATATGATGATACCTGACAATCCTACACTGTTATGCGGTCAAGTGGTCTTTCAATTCCGCCAGAAAGTTGGGAAAGCCGTGATACACATCATCACCATTATCCTGCCCTTCTCCCAGTCACCTGGGGTCGGTGCAACATGTTTTCTCCTTCCATACTCTTCTATCATATACCATTTCTTCGCTCACTCCCCTCTTACCCATATCGTCTTTCACGCAATCCATCCATTTCTTCTTAGGTCTACCTCTTCCTCTATATCCTTCCACATTCATAGTTAACATTTTCTTACCAACCTCATTTTCATTTCGCCTCATCACATGTCCATACCATCCCAAGCACGCACTTCTCAGCTTCTCTGTCACAGGTGCCACTTTCAGACTTCCTCTAACATTTTCATTCCGTATTCTATCCATTCTCGTTACTCCACACATCCATCGCAACATTCTCTGCTACATACAATCGCCAAATAAAATTAAAACTAAGTCTAAAGCTTCGTTAGAGGCATTTATTTGTCTATTCCTAGATTACACGACCACTATTACGATGATTGTTATCAAAAACATATAGTCTAAATTATGCTCAACTTCTACTTCAATTCTACTTTGGTAACAAAAGCTATGAAGACATTATTCACAATGCTTTTATTTCGTACCGCAGAATAGACATGGGTACACCAAGTCAAATGATCGCATCAACCACATCATAAATTACACTGTTTCAATTGCCGATATTTGTTAAGACAGCTATTGATTACTCTGTTATATAGCCTACCGTAATATCACAACTATTTTCATTAGTATGTGTTTGATAGTCTAAAGTCTAAAGTATAGTAGGCATTGCTATACAATTTGATTCTTTTGAAACATATAGCACGTATAAAGGTAGCTACTGCCTCGAGTTGCACTTAGAACGTACTGCGCCTAATCTCCTTAGCGAAATTGGGGCTTTGTGGGTCGACCTTTGTCTGCGGCCTGCGGAAACACCGCTCCTAAGGTATTTGTGGAATTCTCTTCGAATAGCTTCAGTTAAAGGATTTTACACGAACGATTGGTTTTGTATTCTTTTAAATTGCCTTTTAAAGGGTGTTAAAATACTTCGAAGCTGTTGAGATAGTGACTAAACATGGAAATAATATAGATTGCCAATCAAAGACTGTTGTTAGTTTTCTTTTCATTGTCTGTATCGCTTGTGGAAACCTTATGAAAGTACATTGTTCAATGTGCGTACTTTTACTTTATCGTTAATAAACGATGTTAAACCATTTTGTGTTCAATAATTACTTTTCCGTTGATGTGTTAACCGGCAAACGTTGTTTTGCCATATAAATTATATCTAGGAAAGATAAATAATCTAGATACCGACTGCAGCGCCCTTTGATGGGCTGATTTGTGAATCTAAACTATCCAAGATGCCACCCAAATATATACAAAAAAAAATCATTCAAAATGGTCCCGTCGCTTAGGAGGAGTTCAGTGACAAACACACGCACAGAAGAAATATATGTATAAACCTAAGATTGTTGTTGATGATAACTTCGATAACAGAAATTGACTACATAGAACGCATTGCATTTAAAACAAGCATATTTAAATGCAAAGAAGTTAACTAAGGTTGGTTTTTGGAGTTTACTCCTTTAGAATCGATTTACATATATAGGCCCGGGGTATGAAAATTATGGGGACCAAAATCGTACTAGCATGTCACACGAAATGCGTTATGCGCATTTCGTGTGACATGCTAGTACATGCGCCGGCAGTCCGCCACAAAGCCTCGTACTGATCGCGCGTTTCTCTCATTATTGTATTTTCATATATTTGTTAGTCGTTTGTTTTGTGTCTCGTTAATTTGTTAATAATCTGTAGTGTATCGTGTTGTCGTAATATAGAACTATTTCTCGTATTGTTTCGTTTAATTTTTTATATCCAGTAAACTCCAGTCGTGCGTCGGAGCGGACACACACACTTTTTTTTTATTTTGATTTTAGAGGACTGCGATGCTTGTGTTGAAACAAGTCGTATGTCTTTGAAGATATTAGAAATAAAATTGTTGATTGTCTCCAATGATATAGGTAATTAATATCCCTATTACATTTATAATTTACAAACTTACCAAACTTAGTTTTTACGTTTATTTTCAAAACCCCATGAATACATACCAAATAACAAAGCTTCAAGTTATTATTCAAGTTAACTATGTTCTAAACTTAGTACGTAGTAGTTTGAATTATGTGAGATACGAGTATTTCGTGAATGTTCAACTCGAGCCGGTGTGAAACGGGAAAATATTTGGTATAGTTTCACGATGCGATGCGATTTAATTTGAACCAGCGGTGGTTCGATGATCGAAATTCGACCCTAATCGCTGGAACACCGAAATAAAGATTAGATTTTTACTGGTAGTAGGACCTCTTGTGAGTCCGCGCGGGTGGGTACCACCTATTTCGGCCGTGAGGCAGTAATGCGTTTCGGTTTGAAGGGTGGGGCAGCCGTTGTAACTATACCTTAGAACTTATATCTCAAGGTGGGTGGCGCATTTACGTTGTAGGTGTCTATGGGCTCCAGTAACCACTTAACATCATGTGGGCTGTGAGCTCGTCCACCCATTTAAGCAATAAAAAAAAAAAACTACCTTATTCATTTTCTCATTTGTTTTGTTATTGTTTTTTTATTTGTAAGGATATAATAAAATACTGTTTCTATTCCATTTTCATTTGTTGGTTACAATAAAATTCGTCAACAACGTCATGACAAAAAAATTGTGAAAAATAAGACACCCAGAGAATAAAGTAGTGCACTGATTTTTCATAATTTTTTGAAATTATAATTTTGTCCTTTAATTCTTTTTTAATATCTTGCTGCGTGTAACGCTGACAAGGTCAAAGTTCCGTACAATTAAGCTCTGACTATTAGTTGAATAATTTTAGGTCACTTTTAATTAACTAGGTATGTGTACGTTTCTTTGTATATAACCTAATTTTTGAACATTATTTTCACTGACTATTATACCTATTGTTATGTTTAGACTTTGATATTAGCTTGAACAAGGGTTGACATAACAATACATTAATTTTATAACTTCGCTGTCCATTATCGATAGGTTTGTTGGCAGATACCCAAAAAGCATTTGATTCTTAAAATACGTACTATATTACTGATTTTTCCGCCTCGTGTGATTCCTCCATCGTGCTTATTGCTGGTATAAGCGCTATTGCAATATAATTGAGTATTCGACTTAATGTCTCGGCTACAAAAAGGTGTAGCAGTGATTTGGTTATCGCATCTATTTGCTAAGGACAAAGTGAACCATGATCTCGTCAGAAATTAATACATTTCAGTCTTTAATTCGTTAAGACCTAGATAGACTATGATATCGTCAAATAAATTCTGCGACTCACTTCAAAATTGAAAGTCGAACTATTATTAAAATTCTACAACATTTTTGACATTAATATAATCTTATCAGCAATTAATCTATTATATTAGACATTCAAAACAAAAAAAAATCTCAATGGTTATGCAATAAATAGCTGTCTAAAAAAATTGTAACAAAATTGTTAGCGAAATTCCCGAAGATCGACCAAAGGATTTTAGCTCCGGCCAAAAATGAATTCGTGTCGTATAAAAAGATTACCTTTTCACAAAAGGCCCCAATCTTTCGTTTACAAGGCGCAATATCTCAATGGCGTCCTCCGGAGGCCGTCAGTTTCGTGCAAGGCGGTTAAGTAATTTTTTTTGGCAATCGAATATGTCATTTTTTTTTACTAAAGAAATCGTTTTGTTAGTGGCAAATTGAGTGACATTATTTAGTGGGAGATTTAATACAGAAGGTTTGGTTTCAAGTGGAAAAATTCAATGGAGTGGAACTACTCGGTTAGTTTAGTTGAGAGTTCCAATATGAACGACTTATGATGGAGAAACGTTTATGATGAAAACCCTTCTAACCTTAGGTTTTTTATTTCATACGAGCATACGAGGATTGTTTTATTTATTGTTTATATGGGTGGACGAGCTCTCGCCTGGTGTTGAGTGGTTACTGGAGCCCATAGACATCTACAACGTAAATGCGCCACCCATTTTGAGATATAAGAAGATCTAAGGTCTCAGTATAGTTACAACGACTGCCTCACCCTTCAAACCGAAACGCATTACTGCTTTACGTCCGAAATAGGCGGGGTGGTGGTACATACCCGTGCGGACTCACAAGAGGTCCTCCCACCAGCATACGGCCTAATTGATTGTAAATCGGCACCATCATGAATATCAAGGTACAGCCAAGCCGCTGCCTATTACAGCGAGTTCTATCCTCAAACTTCGTTTGAAGAAGAACATGTTATTGCGCTTCGGAAACATCCTTGAGGGGAATTTATTCTCGGTGGTTCTGGATGATTTGCATTAATTCCGCTCCCGTGGCGTGTGGTGGTAAGCAAGAGATGAAGGAATTATCTTGGGCAATTCCTCAGAGCAACTATGGTACGTAGATATAAAGATACATCTAACCACACTATTTCATTTCACAATATGTGTGTGTACCTCTTTCTCAGCCTATTCCATATTCATAATTCCTGCTAACATATTCTGTCTCGTCAAAATTTTATCATAAGCTAAAAACGTACAGGCAATATTAATACGTAATCGAAACGACGAAAGGCGAGTTTTCTGTGAAAATATCGCGCTCCACATCATCAGCACACTGTTATTATTCAGTTAATTTTTAATGAAAGCATAACAACGTAGTTTATAGTAATTTCTGACTTAATCATCTTTATTTTCACACACACTTTATTTGAGCGCTTAAGTTCTTTTAAAGCATATTTAAAAGTTTATCTTCTGAATATAGTTACGCAAATATAATTCGAAAATATTAATTGTAACTATTCCATTCCACAATTGTGCATTGTGATTTAACAGAAACTACATTTTACAAATGCACGTTATTCTACTTTACTGTTCCAATTGCCAATCTATATCTATACTAATCTATAAATCTACAGCGGTTTTAACGGATGTTCCGTTATAACTACTGAACCATGCATCCGATTGACTTGAAATTTGGTATCCCTGTAGAAAATACATGTACTTAATGGATAGGCTAATATTTATATGAGTGTTGGATTCCCTAATAATAATGACAATAACTAATAATGTTAATTTTAAATGCCCAGCGAAGCAGGCGAGTACGCCTAGTCTAATATATTTCTCTTGTAGTTGTCTCTTTTCAGTATATTTTTTTTTCTTTTACTTTATTGTTGTACTTATTTTTCTTTTATATAATACTTTCCATTACGTTTGAAAAAAAAAGTGCTATACTCAAATAATTAATTATCGGTTTGAAGCTGGTGCGCTGATCATTCCGCAGGTGCTAGCTAAAAATCAGTGCCGCAGTGCCAAGTGCCGATTGGGTCGCTACGTTGAGTCGCTACGTATGCCGAAAACCTTTTCCAAACCTCGATATTTTTCTTATGTCTATAACTTTGTTTCTTTGAATTTTTGCAATTCATGCTTTGAATACATGTTTAGAATTGTTATTATTTTGGACTAAAGAAACGATGAAAATCGACAAGCATTAACAATAACTGCACACGAACTGTATTGAAATGAACGTAAATTGTATAATTAAGACATACATTATATACATTACATCATTATATACATTACTTGCAGTCAATCTATCAACAGCATAATCAATTAGTTATTATAATAAACTAATAAATTCACCCTGTTTTTCTTTAAAAACTATTAATTCGCGGTTGGAAGTCAGCCGCAACACAAACCATAGTTATTAGATCTCATCTTTATATTTTTTAACGAAGGCTCGGAATATGTTTGAAATGTCATTACAGGGACACGGAACTGTCTAAAATTTAAAGTGGTCTATGGGGAAAAAAATTGGGAACTTCTGATTTAAACAAACTCTGTACTTATTTGTGTATGATGTGAAGGTAGAAGGCTAACCACAAACAGTGTGGCATTTTAATTGCTATACTAATTATGAAAGCTAATTAATGAGACAGTGAGAATTTACCTGAAATGAAAATAACAAACATTCTATGGTTTTTCAATTATATAGTAGGTATTCGACACGGGGCCTTGATAAAATTTTTTTGGAACGAAGTTCCTTATGGGACAATGCGGGGGGGTACCCTAACCGGGAAAAAACGTCCGTAACGTAAGATTTTTATTAGTAATGCTCACAGTGTACGACTTAACTTTGTAATAACGTACAAAAATAACATTTTTTTATTATATATTTTTTATAAATTATTGTGAATAAAATAAAGTTGATAGCTTTGTAAAGTAGTTTTTATTTATTTTAATCAATAAAAAATCATAATAAAAAATGTATACCCGAATAATTATTTTCTTTATAACTAGAATAGAACTTAAAATTAATATTTTTATAATAAGGAACTTCGTTCCTATCCAGTGTCCCACGACAGCACACCTTTTTTTTAAACCGCAACCCGTGAATTCTACACAGATACGCAGATACATATATTATAAAAATAGACAATATTTAGTCGGTCGGACTCACCATACGACCTGCCATTGGTAAGATGTCTAGGTGGAAATTTGAGAAATATTTTCGTGACTGACTCGGTGGTGTAGTAATTAGCGCCCCTGACTGTTGTGCCGAGGATCGTGGGTTCGATTTCCACATCGAGCAAACATATGTGTGATGAACAGGTTTGTTTGATTTTTGTTGGGATGGTTACTATCTATAACATGTATATATTTAAATGTATTCTTTTTTATTGCTTACATGGGTGGATGAGCTTACAGCCCACCTGATGTTAAGCGGTTACTGGAGCCCATAGACATTTACAACGTAAATGCTGCCACCCACCTTGATATATGAGTTCTAAGGTCTCAGTATAGTTACAACGGCTGCCCCACCCTTCAAACCGAAACGCATTACTGCTTCACGGCAGAAATAGGTAGGGTGGTAGTACCTACCCGCGCGGACTGACAAGAGGTCCTACCTCCAGTAATTACGCAAATTATAGTTTTGCGGGTTTGATTTTTATTACACGATGTTATTCTTTTCACCGTGGAAGTCAATTATGAACATTTGTTAAGTACGTATTTCATTCGAAAAATTGGTACCCGCCTGCGGGATTCGAACACCGGTGCATCGCTAGATACGAATGCACCGGACGTCTTATCCTTGAGGCCACGACGACTTCGATATGTTATATACCCCTAGATATGGTATATAAGTAACTACGTACCAAGTACCTACCAAGAACGAAGAAATATAAACCGTTTATAAGAAAGCCTGCTCGTTCGAATTTAGGTGCTTACTCTCCCTTAAACAGAATCCTTTGGGACTACAATAATGTCCACGGTAGCGCGGTCTCCGTGAATGTTCATTCGGAGTTGTCCGATTGCGCTGAACTATTTTAAGTGAAATAGATGCTTTTTCTAATTGGCTCACAAGCTACAGGAAAATCTGTCGCGTATCATTTCCCAATCAAATATAAATGAATCTTAAGCAATCAATCAAATGTAATCAAGTTTTAGTTATATACTTTTTTATTTTTTTGTTAATGCACTGTCCATTGCACTTATAATTGAGGTGCATTGAGGTGTCATCTGCCATGAACTTTTGTCAGTTTGTTAATGTTTTGTATTGATGATCACTTTGTTGGTGCAACTTAATAAACTAGTGGTCCTGCAGTAGTCGAAATTCGACTATAATTAATTGGAATTGTAAGTTTGTACACTATTATGATTGTATTTTATACTTCTATAGTCACAAATTTCGCCAAGACTATACAATAAAAAATATTAACAAAGGCAAACAATATTGAATCTATTCTCAATTTGACAACAGACGTCAAGCACAAAAGTTTGACAATAAACAGTATGCATACGTGTGTGCGTCAAATACATGGTATGTAGTGTGTGTAACGTTTTCTTTATTGATTTAATGTATCTTTTATGCATTATTTAAAAAAAATATTAACATTGTGCACTTCTTCTCTATATTCTCTATAAGTGTAGAAAATTTCATACTCCTCCGTCCACGCAATTTTCGTAAAAAGGGATACAAAGTCTTTGCTTCACGTATTAATATATAGATAAATAAGTATGTTTGTCAATCTCTGGTACCTACGCATAACACAGAGAATCCTAAATTGGGGCCGGACGACCGTGCGTGATTTTCTCCTAATTATCATTATTGTTAATTCAACTTCCAATGAGCTCTTGCTATTTTATCAACAGCCAACGTTTACATTCATGTATGATGGAAATCTTAAGAAGCGTTTATAAAAGCGTCCTTGCTATTCAAACCAGAACGAACGTATGACTCAATCTTATTTATTCCATTGTTTATCCGGAAAATACACATGACATAAAAATAAAATGTTTCACGTCGTTTTAAAAGCACGTGGCGTGTAATTACTTTATTTAATAGTCTACATTTAACTACTTGGAATTGAAAATAGACGAAATAATGTATATGTGTAAGACTGATGTTGTAACCCATGTATCAGCCCGACGAGTTTCTCGCCGGATCGTCTCAGCGGGTCGCGATTCCAATCCAGTAGTAGATGCACTCGCGAAGCAGCTGCTCTCGAGTTGTTAGGTCTCCTTTGGAGGCGTTCGGGTTTAGCTAATCCCACCTCTCTTGTCTGAGCTTTAGCTCGCCTACCTGTCTTGGTGAAACTGGAAAGGCCTCGGGACCACCAGTAATCCTACAATCATAAAAAAATCGATGTTGGAATAGGACCGTTTCTTACAGAAAATACCGTTAAAAATATTTTTTTATGAAAACGGGATTCAATTTAGTAGTTACATCTCGCTATCTTTCTCTCTCACGTTCGTACATAATGCACGATGACGTCATAAGATATGTGAATTTTAATTGATGACGACGCTATAATTTTGAAAGCTTACTAAGTGATCTATTTATTTTTAATTCGAAATTGAGTTACCATTTTATGTTCGTTACCGTCGCCTGCGCGTGGTAAATAGCCACAATTCTGACTCACCAAGTGAGTCTCTGTACCACAATGCCATTGCAAAACAGAACGAACCTGACGTATGCGATTTGGTAATTAAATAATGCTCTAAAACTATATTAATTATTAATATAATCACGCGTGACTACGATTGGTTCTCGCATGAAAATAATGAAGCGGTTAGATTATGTTGTTCCGCATAGAGATCTCGTTTCGTCACCTTACCCGTGGCATACCGGTCAATACGTACATTTATTTTCCCTAGTAGGCAGATGACCATACGGCCCACCTGATGGTGAGTGATTACCGTCACTCATGGACGTCAGCAACGCCAGGGACATAGCCAAGCCGCCGTCCACCAAAATCATCCACGCTATACAGAATAGAGTCAGAACCGACGTCCTCAAGAATAGCCGGACAGAACATTGATGAGTAAATTAAAAGAAATCGGTTACCTATCATGAATACCTACTAATGTACAATTATACGCATTTTCTTCGTCACTGAAAGTACTAAATCATTGCCAAATGCTATGTTTAGATGTGCATTGTGTCTGAATGACGTAGTGAGAGTGAAAAGCGAAACATAAACTCGAACAATACCCGTGAATATTGTTACAGTTTCTTTCAATTGATATAAATATCATAGAATAATAATCGCCGTGTTTTTATTTTATTTAAAAACAAATCCAGTCATAATTTTGATGGCTTAGATTTAGGCGACTAAATTAAAATTGGAGTGTCTGTTTGTAATATTGAAATAACCACCTTTTACTACATGCATATGAATACCTATATATACGGTACATACATCAAAATAACATTTTTTACAATTTTTGCCTGTCTGTCTGTTTGTCCCGGCTAATCTCTGGTAACTATACTGAGACTTTAGAACTCTTATCCCAAGCCGGGAGGCGGCATTTACACTGTAGTTGTCTATGGGCTCCAGTAACCACTTAATACCAGGTGGGCTGTGAGCTCGTACATCTATCTAAGCAATAAAAAATAAAAAAGCTCTGAAACCACTGGACCGATATTGACGGGACTTTCACTGATAAGTAGCAAATAATATAAGGAGTAACTTAGGCTACTTTTTTTAGACTAGCTTTGCCCCGCGGCGTCGCCCTCGATACGACAATAACCGCGGGTAACATCGCGGGACTCAGCTAGTCTTTAATAATATTTAAAACAAAGTCGCTATCACCTCTGTCTATTTCTCGGCTTATTTTTTCTAAAAAACGTAACCGATTTTAATTCGGCTTTCACCAAGAGACAATAGATATTTTGGACAACATACGACGGTGTAAAAAAACGTTTTACGTGTTAGAAATATTATTTATTCTATTCATTCCATTATAAGTATAAATTGGCTGTATGAGCTAAAAGGCATAAGCCTTACATAATGTTAAATTTATTGAGAATAGCTGTCACTGGCTGTCAATACTTTCTGTCACTTCCTTCGCCGTGGTTTTGTGGCTCGGTGTGTGAGTTTTTTCTAATCTTTAATTATATTGATAATCTTAATAAATTTAAAGCATTTTTGCATTGGTTTATAAATAAATTGTCAATAAATATTATAGCGTGTTAGTTTTCTTGTAACGGTCTGCACACTCGCCTGTTCCCGAACAAACTGCCAGCTCATAGGTACGCTATACCTATTTTAACATTACGTACACTGGCCCAATCTCAAGATAAGCTTATAGTACACACGGTAACAAGGTAATATATTATGAGATTTGTACAAAGCATCTACACTACCACATGTATTCTAATCACCTAAATCGTATAGTCGGTCAAGCTCCAACTACTATCAAAATTACAAGGCTTAATTGTTAATTAAATGTTCATTGTGTTACGAAGTTACTAGAATATCGGGACATCCGACTACACGACAAAATTTTGTAACGAAAATGTTTCTATGCCTGCTAACATTTAATTTTTTCTGTAATGCACGAAATTTTTAATGGCCATCTTTTTTCGTCGTATTCATGAATATCAAAATTTAGATTACCGGCGAAACATCTTTTTAATGACAAAACAATTTTCTGTGTTAATTCTCCGGAGACTTGTAACGTAATTCTTTTGTTTTGCTTAACGCATTTTTTTTTCACAAAAACTTGTTAATAAGGGACAAGACATCTTACGTTTTAAAATTTCTGCGTAAAATATATATATATAAATCACACAACTTCATTATCAGTGACGTTATTTGGAACAAGCTAACCACATAGTATAGAATTAAATAGAATGATTAGCCAGAGAGAATCATCAAAATGAGCATTAAAGAACGAAATGGCATAGGTTCGCGTAACCGTTCAAATCTAAACTATTCTTACCTTTTTTAATTGCTGTTTTTAGGCAGACGAGCAGTCAACCCACATAATGGTAAACAGTTTCCGTCACTCGTGGACATCAGCAATGCCAGTGACGCAGTCAAGCCGCAGCCTTATTTCATCTGATTCTATCATAAAAGTGTTTAAATATTCGCTAGCTTCATCTTCAAATGGCTGCATTAGTTGTTGAAAACTCGACGCCCTTAAGCTCGTGTGAATGTGCTTTAAATTGGCGAACCGTAGTTCCGTAACTAAGTTGGACCAAACTTGAACTTCAAGCAACAATTAGTGAAACAGTAACTACTTCAGTCACGCTTCACACGAAAGCTTAGAAGCTTTGTGTACAGACGTGCGTTTATAATTAATTATCTATTTATCACACTTCATGCATGCTAGTTTACACTGGCGAGCTTGGTATATTAACATTTTCTACCAACAAATCAATAGTGACGTAGAAAATGTGGTAGGTGCATCCATTGACAACTTATAGTAAAAATAGACATGCTATACTATACCTAGTCAGGTCATAAATTCTGTCACATGTTTAATGTAAAATAATTGAAACAAGTTTATTCATTATATAACCATTCATATACCAAAATGAACTTAACAAAACATAGATTCTTATGACACTAAAGTTTATTCAAAATGACCTCCGTGATTTTGAATACAGGCCTTCAATCTGCGCGGCCAGTCGTCTATCGCAGCACGAACGAGGTCCATGTCAATATCGGCGGCTGCCTTAATCAAGGATGTCTTGAGTGACTCCAAATTGGGATGAGGCTTTGAGCACGCCTTTTCCTCCAAGTGTTGCCATATCTTGTAATCTAACGGATTCAAATCTGAACTGGAGGAGGGCCAGTCTTCGTGCCGGAAGAAGTCGATTTCACGCGCCGTCAGCCAGTCTTGTATGCTCTCCGCTCTATGAGCTGGCGCCGAATCTTGTTGGAATACCCATTACCTGTTATTGAACATGGTATGAGAAACAGGTTCCACAAGGTTCGTCAGGACTGTATTTTGATACACAACTGCATTCGTTTTTACACCTTTCTCATAAAAATGTACCTCTGTTAAGCCCCAATAAGAAACTCCCAACCATACTATGAGCGAGGATGGAAAATGACCTCGTTAGACACGCGGAATACGGTTGCTCGCTTCTTCACTACTGTGTGCGTACACCTTATCATTTTGTTTGTTGTAGCTCTCTTCTACGGTAAAAATTTTTTCATCCGAAAAAAGAATTTCCCGATATTTTTTTCCCGCGTACCGCTTCAACAAAGCGCGGCATCTCTTCAGTCTCAGGTCCATTAGACGAGCATTCAAACGATGTCCTGTTTTTCTTCGATATGCCCGAAGCCCTAAGTCTTCATTTAACACCCTTTTTACCGTGGTTCTGCTTAACCCCATCTGAAGGGCCAACAGTTTCTGCTTACGTTTGGGATTTCTTTGAATTCGCGCCTTCACAGCTTTTATCACTGCTGGAGTCCTAACAGACCGAGGGTGACCACTTCTTGACCTGTCATCTACACTAGAGTCTTCATTGTATCGTTTGATGATACGATAAAGGAATCTTTTGGTTATATTCAAATTTTTCAGTATGTTAAAAATTTGAATTGGCGCGTAACCGCAACGATGCAACGCAATAACTGCAACACGGTCTTCTTTAAGCGTCCACTCCATATTTAAAAATGAGTAAAATTCTAAAAGTATACATTTTTATTTTCGTGAACAATTCGAAATTCGAATTCAATAATTTTTTTGTGGCCAGCATTCTAAAAGAAAAGTTTTTACTGTGTGACAATACTTATGACCTGACTAGTTATATTGTGTATGTATTAATTATAATAAAATATTAATAAAAAACTAGAGGTGCCGCAGTAGTCGAAATTCGACTATAATTAATTGGAATTGTAAGTTTGTACACTATTATGATTGTATTTTATACTTCTACTATCACAAATTTCGCCAAGATTACACTATAAAAAGTATTAACAAAGACAAACCATATTCTATTCTCAATTTGGCAACAGACGTCAAGAACAAAAGTTTGACAATAAATAGTATGCATGCGTGTGTGCGTCAAATACATGGTATATAGTGTGTGTATGTTTTCTTTATTGAAGTGAAAACTTCTTTAGAATCGTTGTGATTTCAAACCGGATGCAACGGAAAAAACGACAGGTAAGAGACACAAATACAAAAATGTGTAGGATGAAGCCAGCAAAGAATGAGACAGAAATATACATACTATTTAATACAGCGCCATCTGTGAGATTTTTTAATACTAACGTGTGTATGAAAGCTCTTGTAGTGAATTTTAGTTTAGGATTATACGTGAAATTAAAATATCAATTCACAGAGGACGCTACCTTACAATTATTTACTAATGACAAAATTTTACATATACTTAAGACGTTTAGGATAATTGTATTTTAATTTTGGAAGGTTTCACTTCTACCACGTGTGAATTGCACACATGTTTTTTTTTTTTGTTTTGTTTTTTCTCAAATATTTTCTTTTTTTTAAATAAATAAAAGTATTTACAATAAAGGAAAAAACAACTCAAAAAAATACAATTAAAATAATAATAATGAAAAATGAAAAGGCCAGGAGCGAGCGCCTCATTCCCACAGTTCAATGATACGAAACTAATACAACTCGAATGAGCGAACGCTAGTACATACGTAACTGACATAAGTAAACATTTATAAGCGTCTAACCTGCGATAGAATAAGAGAAAGCACGTCTGAAAATTTAATTTGTACTGCATGCTATTCTCTATAATTTTAAGTTTAAAGAATAGCTACAGAGAATTACAAATTTTCGTCCTGACTACGGAACCCAATATACGCGATCCAATACACGCTTGACTGCATTTTTACTGTTATAGGGATACAGATGCACTCACATCTCACCTGAATTAATAAAAAAATATGTTACCTATAAATTACCTATGAACAACAAACACGCGGAAATGTATGGTCGTCTTCAAAGTCTTAAAACCGGATAACGTGATTACAAAATATTTACATGGGATTGTGGACTGACTGCTTAACAAAGCGAAAGCTTTACAAACAACGGACCGTGAAGCTCAATATAATTTTGCGAATACGCTGTCAGCAACCGAATCCCGAATGAAATAAAACAGTATACGTCCGATAGATAAATGTCTTATTTATGTTGTGTTTTATTGCTTTTTTTTATGTCCCATAAATTGTTTATCAATTGTTTACTCCAATTCTGATAAGAATCTATGTCGGGTGAGTGAAAGGTGTTGTTCATTTATTGTTGATCAAAGGGCCTTTGGGCAAATTTCACGAGCTCTTTCGCGTTAAAATACGTAGTTTGTTAAAAACATCAATTAAATTTTAAGGTTTAAATTCGCTATGAAATTAGTTTAATCTTTAGGGGTTACTATTGGCTAACTTTCGCCTTACTGCTGAGCACGAGTTTCCACTCACGCGATATAAATTGTAGCCAACTTGAGTGAAACGGCGAGTGGAAAGCCAAGGAATAAATAAATAAACAAGAAAACCTATTATAGCATTCTAACACAACTAACAGCGAATTCAGTACTCTCTAGACGCTGAGTTGGTTCTCTGTTTATGAACAGTTAACCTATTATCTTCATGGCCAATAAAAATATCTTATTTGTATTCATTTATGAATCGAGTCAGAAAATTCACGAAGATAAATATGAACAATATAATGAAAATTCGTAGATTTGTTAATTAGTTTGTACTATGAACGTTTGAAGATTCATTCGATCGATTTAAAGTTTTGTACAATTGTTATTGATGTTCCAGGGTTTCGTCAGTCACATCGTGGTAAATTAGGGGCCGGCGGCCAACTGTCTTAATATTTAATTTAGCGATGTCGACAAAGAAATTTGATAATGATTCACAGTCAAACTCAAAGTATGCTCAAAAAAGAAAAAAAAATACTTGTGGTACTTAGTACCTCTTGTGAGTTGCATCGTTTTATCGAATTAACATATTATTATCCTCACTACTATTTGTAACAAATGAGGACGGGGCCTCTCTCATACCCAAACTAAAGGAATACAGTATTATTAAGAAAGTGTGTTTTGTCGGAATAGGTAGAGGCTCATTCACTGGAATTCTTTGATTAGATCTTAAATAATTATTGGATTTAAAATTGAAATTTTCGCCGGATCTTCTGAGGACTGTGGCTCTACTTGGAACAGGTGATAAAGCTTATTTTGACGTTTACTTAGAATATTCAATAGCATTTAAATTGAATTTAATTATGGTGTTAGTCAAATTGTGTTAGCAGTAGGCTTTGGTAACCAATTAATACTATATGGACCGTGAGATTGCAAACCCATATATGCAATAAAAAAAAAAACGCACGCTGAGTATTCATTCTTCGATGTTTAAGACACAATTTAATATTCACGCATAAAACAAACAAAAAAAAAACATGTGTGCAATTCACACGTGGTAGAAGTGAAACCTTCCAAAATTAAAATACAATTATCCTAAACGTCTTAAAATTTTGTCATTAGTAAATAATTGTAAGGTAGCGCCCTCTGTGAATTGATATTTTAATTTCACGTATAATCCTAAATTAAAATTCACTACAAGAGCTTTCATACACACGTTAGTATTAAAAAAATCTCACAGATGGCGCTGTATTAAATAGTATGTATATTTCTGTCTCATTCTTTTGTATTTGTGTCTCTTACCTGTCGTTTTTTCCGTTGCATCCGGTTTGAAATCACAACGATTCTAAAGAAGTTTTCACTTCAAAAATTGTATTATATTTGCTACCTACTTTCTTTAAATGTACAATTGATTATAAATACATAATGCACCACTACTCGATGTTAGTCTCTTGTTTGCGATTAAGAAGCTAGAGCAAGTACCCCGCTGTGCCTCTTAATAGCTATAAAACATTATTACTATACGTGGTTCTAAAACTTTAGCCGCAGATAATTCTCCCAGGGCATCGTTCTGAGGATTGTCAAGTGATGAAACGTGACCTGATAATCAAAAATGGCGAGACCATACTGTGAATAATATGAGCATTTGCAAACATTGTAGTATTGGATTGTACAAACCCTTTTCGAAGCCTTTATAGATACCAGCGGTTCTTCGATGTAGTTTTGGCAATACGCTTTGGTGGCTGCTAACTTTGACAACCTTATTCAGTGAAAGAAGAAATTTATAACTAGGACTATGTTTTTTTTTATACCCTTGTAGGCAGACGAGCACACGGCCCACCGTGGAGTAGTTACCGTCGCCTATGGACTTCAGCATGCCAGGGGCTGAGCCAAGCCGCTGCCTACCGTTGAGTACTCTCCACAAGCCTCGTTTGAAAAAGGATGTGCTATAGCGCTCGGGAAACATCGTAGAGCTCATTCCAAATCCGAATGGTGGGTGGCAATAAAGATCTCTGGAAACGCACTGTGGATAAACGTAGTGGCTATAGGTAGTATGGATGGACTCTACTCCGGTGGCGGGCGGTGCGATGGTAAAAACGACATTTTGGTATCATCTCAAACAATTCTTCAGAGCACATAGCGTGATGATTACATAATACGACGATTTCTATAATATTAAAAACCGTTTGTAAACATATGTTGGATATTTACTTCCTTTTAAAATTGAGTACCTACAGCAGCCGTTCAATCCATTAGGGTATATTTTAATATATATAAATTACGTGTCCCGTTGTTTGTCCGCGATGGACACCTAAACTACTCAACCGATTTTAACTTCTTTCTTTTTTAAATATGTGTTTTGTTCCAACTTAGGCCATAGGATGGCTTTTATTTCGATTAATGGTTACAATATTAATTAATTAATTAACAATAAAATTATTTCTTATGTTGATTATTGTGATTAATTGTAAGTTTCATAAGCATAAAACAGATGACGACTTAAATCAGTTTTTACAGACAATTGTAATACTGTCTGATATTAATATGTCATAGATGGCGCTGTGTTAAAAATACCAACGTTTCACATAAGCTATAATTTAATGGCATAAATACCACGTGTTGCTGAGGCTAAAGTATAAGTGAAATTTATTTTGTAGTAAACGCAATACAGTGAAATCCAGTTGTTCTTACTTTGGTAGCTTTTGTATTAACATAGCCGGCCATGTGTTATTTAGAAACAAAAACCTTAGCCACAGCAACGTGTGGCCGGGTCTGCTAGTATATAATATATACCTATACTTAAAAATTCCAAGTTTGCACGATCAGGTACCATTTGCCATATAAAAAAAAATCTATCGAAGGAACTCTAAGTAAAATAGTGAACAGTAGAATATTAGAAAGACCGCATTTTAAGAAACAAAACAAAATATAATTTAATACGCAAATTGTAGGTAATAAATACAATTTGTTCCACGAAAAAAAATATTGTTACTGTGAATTCCAGAACAATCATTCGACCTCCCCACGCTCCTATAAGTCGTTCCAATAAATAAAGAATTACCAAGCCGTTTACTAAATTCCTTCAAGAATCTGTTGGCTGTAACTGTAAATGGTACAGAATGAATTTGACATGTCGAGAACGTCAAGCTACTTCTCGACAATTCAAAAAGTAATTTCTTAATACGAAATACGCAGGGCAGGGGCGTAATCGGGCAATAAAAACACAATTTATTCGTCGTTTATTGGGTTTTTTAGACAGTGCTTGGATCCCGCACGGATAGGCACCAATTTCCTGTTTGTTTCGATCGTCGTGAAACTTTTTATCGCGGTTTTTGTGAAGACTATCTCACCCGTGAAGCCTGAATCTGTTGTGAGGTGGACTTTTTACTAGTATCCCAATAAATCTAACTCAACTTTTAGGTAGGAACGCGCGAAAGTTTCGCTGCAGTATACATGTTGGTAGCATAGCGGTATAAGCTCAAACAAGTTTTCTTTAGCAGCATAAAACTTAGGAACCGGAAACAATCGAAATATAAACCTTATCTCTCTGCCATTAAGACTGCTACTTAACTTCTTAGAGTGTGTAGCGAGCGACATTCAGGTGGAATTTGAGCTAGCATAAACAAAATTCCTTAGAGACAACTTCAAAGCGTAGAGCATTAGTAACAATCTATGTTATTGTGCTTGTTCTAATTTTAATACTAACAATTACTTTAATGCGGTTCTTTGAAAAGTTATTAGGTGTGTAACTAAGTCTTCGCTTTCTATTTTTGTGATAATGCAACGTTGTTTTGAAAAAATTCTTACAAATGAATCATTCAAAGTATTTCTCATTAGCAGCCTCAACTTTATCTCTTCTTTCCGACAGATTTAAATGGTGGTTCTAATGGTTTACCTTTTGAGGCTATCCACGAATTAAGCAACTCTGTGATATATGTATATGAGTGGAACTTTTATTACAATTATAAATAAAATTTTAGCGTCAGGAAACTATTTGTACCAACACAGAATAAGTTAAAATGAATGTACATCGTATATCAACACAAATTGGCATAGATCTAATGAACTAATAAGAAGGAAGAGGAGGAAGGAGAGGTATTTGATGCCTAGTAACAACTTTAATACTATTGCATAAAGAATTCAGAGTTAACTTGTGACAAAATCTCGAACCCAAATTAATTCACATTGCCCTGTAATAAACTTTTATAGTAATCTAAATTCAGACCTGTGGTATAAGCAGTTTTGTTGTATTTAAACCACGGAGTTCATTAAGGTGGGGATTTAACGTTGGCCTTTTCAATTTAGTACGTGAACGAATTATTTAAAATTTTCGCGGCTATCCACGTTACACATACTATTATTTAAACACGATTTCACATGTAGGTAATGAGTTCCCGATATTACATTAGTACGTTAAGTTTCCAATGGCAAGTCCATGGGCGACGGTAACCACTTACCAGTAGGTGGGCCGTATGCTCGTCTGCCTACAAGGGTAATAAAAAAAATAATGATAAGATGCACCAACTATAAATAAATTAAACATTAGTTGTTATATGAATATAATCAATAATTTAAATAACAAATACACAGTAGTATTGGAGTACAGTCCTTAGTGCTTAGTGCAATTTTTTTAACTTCTCGATCACGTAAAAGTTAACTCAAATTTGTATGTAGCTGCAACAACAGCGCACCTACGTTGACCGCTAGATAAATTTGGGTTAACTTTTATCCGATCGAGAAGTTAAAGAACTCACACTAAGTACACTTTTTTTTTTCCTACCTAGGCTTAAGAGGCTATTTCAGTTTCTCCTTGACGTGTAGATAAGCTCGCGGGGTTCAAACCGGGTGTGTTTGCCAACACTGGCCCTAGCAAGAGCAGTGCTTCGCAGAATCTAGCACCGGATCGGAAACGCGACCCACTGAGAAGATCGGGCGAGAAACTCAGTGGGCTGTGTCTGTGGGTTAATTCGCTCGTCGAGCCAAACGACGGGTTCGGCGAGGACGGTGACCGGTGCTTGAGGTACCTAAAAGCTACGTTAATGGGTCGGGAGGATCCGTAATGACGTGCGTAGTGTGACGTCGACTGTTTACCACACACAGAATCGAGTATGTAATTACTTAAGCACACTGATCGCTTGAAACGAGTTCACAGTCTTATCTCGTAGACCGCAAATACTCCAAAGCGTGCTTAAAATGTCCAAAAAGGTCCATAGAAAGGATATTACGCTCGGTGAAACTTCATAAAACGTTACCCCATTTACAACGGAGCAACGCAAAAAGAAATTCAGAACTTTTAACAAGTTTCTCCGGTAAAAAGTTCGACGTGTATCGAATTTGATAGTGGACCGAAAATACTTAAATTGGTTACCTTTTTTGACCGAAATTTTTGTAAAAACCAATCTCGGTGCGAACAAAACAGAACATTCTAGTTAATAAGTTTTCCATTGTTCTTAAGGTTCAGGATTTCCGTGCTCACTTTCAGAACCTGGTCCCTCGTTTGTTGGGGGTGGCCGGCGCGCTAAGCCGGCTTCTGCCCAACGTCGGGGGGCCTGACCAGGTGACGCGCCGTCTCTATACGGGGTGGTGCGATCAATGGCACTATACGGGGCGCCCGTGTGGGGCCAGTCCCTGGCCGTGGGGGTGGCGAAGCTGCTGCAACGGCCGCAACGCACCATCGCGGTCAGGGTCATCCGTGGTTATCGCACCATCTCCTTTGAGGCGGCGTGTGTACTGGCTGGGACGCCGCCTTGGGTTCTGGAAGCGGAGGCGCTCGCCGCTGACTATAGGTGGCGGGCTGAACTTCGTGCCCGGGGCGTGGCGCGTCCCAGCCCCAGTGTGGTCAGAGCACGGAGGGCCCAATCTCGGCGGTCCGTGCTGGAGTCGTGGTCCAGACGGCTGGCTGATCCTTCGGCTGGTCGTAGGACCGTCGAGGCGATTCGCCCGGTCCTTGTGGATTGGGTGAATCGTGACAGAGGACGCCTCACTTTCCGGCTTACGCAGGTGCTCACTGGGCATGGTTGTTTCGGTGAGTTCCTGCACCGGATCACAGCCGAGCCGACGGCAGAGTGCCACCATTGTGGTTGCGACTTGGACACGGCAGAGCATACGCTCGTCGCCTGCCCCGCATGGGAGGGGTGGCGCCGTGTCCTCGTCGCAAAAATAGGAACCGACTTGTCGTTGCCGAGTGTTGTGGCATCGACGCTCGGCGACGACGAGTCGTGGAAGGCGATGGTCGACTTCTGCGAGTGCACCATCTCGCAGAAGGAGGCGGCGGGGCGCGTGAGAGACGCACAATCCCGCCGCCGTCGAGCGGGGGCCAGGGAGGCGGATTTCGCCCAAGCCCTGGCCCTCTAAGTGTTTCGGGTCCCCCTCACATGTCGGTCTGGGGACCGGCGAGGGGGCCTAAGAAGACGACGTGCAAGCTGCTCTGCACGCGTTTTACGCAAGAGCATCCGGGTGATGGAAGGCCGGCTATCCTCGACCCACGCTGGTTTTGGCCCAGCGGGGTATTCCGTAGGGTAACCCACTCTAACCGGCGCCATCTAGGCGGGCTTCGGACAGTCTGCCGACCGAGAGGGCTGGTGGTCGTGGCGCCGACGACCGCCAGTCCGGCGTCCCGAGGGGGAGGGTGATGGGAGAGATGTGCTCCGCACTAAACGCTTCACTTTCCCCCCTTTGCCTTGTCATGAGTTCTGTCTCATGCGAGGTTTGGACGTTGGTTGTTGAGCGACAGGAGGTTTTAGTCAGTTCGACTCTGACATACCCCGCCCAGTATCCCCAGAAAAGGGCGGAAGTCCGGCGATTTCCTCCTGACCAAAAAAAAAAAAAAAAGGTTCAGGATTTGCTCGTTATGAGCATGAGATTTCTTAATATTTAATCGAATGTAATATCACCGGCCAGAAATGCCATGGGTATTGCATACAAAAAAAAGCGTGTATTTAATTTGAAATATGAATTTACGGAGTTTTTTATTGCCGTTTTAGACAGCCAAACACACTTATTACAAAGTTAAGTCGTACACTGTGTGTATTTCTAATAAAAATCTTACGTTACGGACGTTTTTTTCCGGTTAGGGTACCCCTCCGCATCGTCCCATAAGGAACTTCGTCCCAATAAATTGTTTATTTTGGTGCACAATAAAACTATATACTCTTCCTAACTCAAGAAATTGTGAGAATTTGTCAAAATAACAGCTTGCATTCCTAGTATGTCTAAGAACAATGATAATTACTATTCAACAAAACAATCAATATCAGTTGTTACGGCTCGTTTGCTGTCTTGAAGCCAGTAAACAATACCTGAAACTATTTCTTTACCTAACATAGACGAGGGATATGGGTCAGGCTAAGTCTTCATATGCTGTAATCGTAAATTTCAATACTTTACAGTTTTAGTGGAACGGAAAACAGAACGCGCTTTTTTCAATGCTGTAAAAAGAGACAGATAGGCGATCTTACGACATACCGAAGCTTACGACGTGAGACAAAAGTCGGTAACATTGTACTACTGTCCTACTCTACATGTGTATGAAAAAAAAAAGCATTCACATAAAAGTTTCCCTGACAATTACAACGAAAAATAAATCAGTCGAATCGGTCGTACGGTTCTCGAATGATGCTTCGTTATTAATATCAATGTTTTTTTATTACTAACTGGCTGACTTCGTAGTGCCTCAATGGATAAATAAAAGACCTAAACTTTTGTATAAAATAAACTTATAACAAACAAAAGGAATCCGTCCGACGGGGGACACATCAAAGGGAATATTATATTTAATTCCGAGTATTTTCATATTTCTCTATCTTTTAAACCTTCTTTGGACTTCCACAAATAATTCAAGACCAAAATTAGCCAAATCGGTCCAGCCGTTCTCGTGTTTTAGCGAGACTAACGAACAGCAATTCATTTTATATTTAAAAAAGATAATTTATTTTATTTAAAAAGAACAAACCAGGCATTGCACGATATCGCTTTGTTCAAGCGATGGGTTTTGTTGCCGCCGTCGGTTTTCTAGAATAGATCGCATTTAAAGATAACCGCTCGCTGAACTTCCTGTACATATTTATTTATTCATTTTGTTTTAGTTGTTATCGTACTGTCTTTTGTATTTAAGGAACAATGTAATAAATGATAATATAAAATATCAACATGTCTACTAAATCTAAACACGTTCATTTTCTTTCGGTCCAATTTAAAACGAAACCGGTATTTCCGACGTCAAGTATTATTTTTAACATGAGTGTCCTCAACAAATTGGCATTCCCCGAGAACATCCTCCTGTATACTTGACTAGAATATCCCCGTTAATTTTGTATTTCACAAATTGCCGCTCAAATCGATAAGTTAATTAACTTTTTCGACAGCGTATTAACGATTCAAATTATGAGTCGCTGGAATTTTCATTTGTTTCATGTTCAAAAACGGTCTTGATTGAAAATCACTGCGGATTAATATCAGGCTAATTTGATTTAGTTGAAAAGCGTCCGTGGTGTTAAGGAGAGCGTCCAATACAGTGCAGACCAGCGGTCTTTCTCTGAACAATTATTTTAGTTCTCTATTCTAGCTTAGCTTCTATTCTTATTCTAACTTCGAGCCGTAGAGTCATAAAAATAGATGTGTGATATATGCGTGTGATCGTTTCGTATCAATGGGAAGATCTTCCAACGTGATGTCGGGATATTGGGTAAGATAGTTTTATATTGTATTGTTTATGCAAGGATTTTAGCCCTATCAATGTTTATGTCCGATTTCCTCCCTGGCAGAGACGATACGGATGTCGCGTTTCTATCAGCGAACAACACATTAGATACATATCACTTTAGGGATGGGGACTATTTCTCTGATTTGATGATTAGTCTCTGATACCCATAGCACAGGGAATCCTAAATTGAGGCTGCATGACCGTGCGTGATTTGTTCTCAGTTAAGTATTATGATGTTCATTTTTTATTTTTATTTTTTATCACCCGTGTAGGCAGACGAGCATACGGTTCACCTTATGGTAAGTGGTTACCGTCGCCCATGATCTTCAGCAATGCCAGGAGCAGAGCCAAGCCGCTGCCTACCGTATACCGTAATGTATATTGTGAGTGAAATTATTTCCGTATATTATTATAAGTTAGATTAGTTCTAGTTATCGTAATTGTAAGGATCTACTAATTACGCGAGTTCATAGCCGTATTTGATTTGAGATATATTACGACTTTTCTTGACGACGTATGCACACGTGTCGTCAGGTTTACAAATTAATAGTATAGCGGGATTTGAGGACCGGTATCACTCGGCGAATATCGACTCGGGTGACCGCGTAAAATTTCACATGACAAATTACGACCCACTCACCTCAAGCGTACGAGTATAGTGAGTCAAGCGAAAGAATGTTTTTCACTGGTGGTAGGACCTCTTGGGAGTCCGCACGGGTAGGTACCACCACCCCGCCTATTTCCGCCGTGAAGCAGTAATGCGTTTCGGTTCGAAGGGTGGGGTAGCCGTTGTAACTATACTGAGATCTTAGAACTTATATCTCGAGGTGGGTGGCGCATATACGTTGTAGATGTCTATGGGCTCCAGTAACCACTTAACACCAGGTGGGCTGTGAGCTCGTCCATCCATCTAAGCAATAAAAAAAAAAAAAAAGCATCAAAATAATATAAATTAATTTCCCTGAATCGAATTGAATTTATTTCATTCACGTACTCTTTGGAAATACGTACGTAAATGTGATTCAATAAGGCTTAGGCACGGGGTTCAGATACGAGAGGATTTGCGTTGTAAATGATGGGGCGCCGAAGGGAAACTTGGAATAGTTTGGCCTCATAAAATATTATTTGGTGCGCATGGTGGAATTTCGTGTAAGACGTTGTCATAAGTGTTTTTGTAATGTAACAGTAACTTTTTACGATCTGTTAGCGTGTTTCCGTTAAGTGAATAAAATGCGTCTAAATTATATAATGATATACTTGTGCGTTGTAATCTTTTTTTTTTTTGTTAAAATTGGGGATATTGTGATTTAATGATGACCAATACTAAAAAAAATAGAAGAGTGAGAAGAACGTTATGGGAAAATCGTAAGCAAAGTATATATGTATGTGTATGATGTATACGTTTACGTTATTTATGTGTGTATGTATATATACGTAGTCTAATATATTATGTATTAGTGTTTTTGATTTTTTATTTTTATTAAGTTCTTGTCTAGATTGTAAATTGTAAATTAATTAGATTGTATTCTTCTACCCACTCATTTAAAGCTTTCCTTCGTTAAGAACGGTTAGCTGGTAGAAGACTCAATTGTTGAGTTAAGCTCGCCATTTTTTTATATCTTACGCAATTACTGTAATATTAACTGTCTGTACAATAAAGAATAAAGAAGAAGAAGAAAGTATTTAAGATACATTTGTAATGACATTTTTTTGTTATTTTTTAGCCAAGAAATTTTCTTCCTTTAAGAACTTTTCATTGGCTTATTAGCGAGCTCTCAGTGTTAATGATATTATATTAAATTAACTCTAAATTTAACTAGTATAAAAGTCGTTGTAATGTAATGGTCATATACGCATAGCTATCTATGCTGCAATTGGAGGTTACAATTTTTTTTAAAGATTTATTTCAAAATTATTCTAATATTCGGGATCTTAAAAAAAAACAGTCTACGGACGTACGCAATTATCGTGCCGGGTGTTTCAAATGAATAGATTTTAAAAGAGGAAACTACCTAAACGTAATTAATCAAAAGTAAATACGGCACTATCCGACGTCAAAGTATGACATGGATCGTGCTAGCTCACGAATGGATTGCTTCATGCCGTAGGGCAGGAATCAGAAAAAGGTCGATAACCGCCCACGCCGATCTAAAATACAACCAACGTATATGGTAATAAATTATCTAAATAATTATTAAATTAAGTCCCATGTGCAAAAAATAGCGAAAAAAGAGAGAGAAGAAAAAAACATTGCGATCCTTTTTGGATAATGAGATAAGGGAAATTTTCAACGAACGAAACCTTTTCCGTTACGGGTATAAAACAAATTAATTCTTGGGTCAAGTGTTAAATTTTAATTTATAGATTTAGGTATTTAATTTTCAAAGGGTTTTAAAGCCTTATTTTTTGATTCAATAATAGTCGTGACGGATCCTTTTCCTAAGTAAGAACTACAAATTAAAACTACTATAATATATGTATGTCCATTTGATAAATTATTTATTGTTTGCCATGTAATATAATTAAATACAGTTCATATTTCCTATATCAAAGGAATCCATTTAATGCTTGTCTTAATTCTATCTTCTTATTCTTCTTCTATATCGTTCACTCACTACTGAGGATCACGGCCACATGTGACGTTCCTCCACTGTGTTCGATCATGGATGACTACGACTAAGTGTTTCTCTTACTAGGTCTGACCATGGCTGACCTGGCTGGTGTTCTTTGGTTAATTCGATAGAAGTACGATAAGACCGAACGATGACGTTCAGGAAACTAGAAGGAGAGGTAGTTGATCTTAGTTCCCGCTACAAACTTAGTAACCAGGAGACAATAAGTAGCATACGAACTTAGATTCTAAGTTCGCTGCTCGCAAAAAGAGAGACGATACCTTAAATGGCATATGGTCAGAAAGTAAACAAGTGACAGTCGAAAAAATCCTTTACCATCCACAACGGTGCATAAATGAATAGTATAGAACTGAACCTTTATGGATTTAGAGCTTTTGAAGGCAGAATAATGTGTCTGACGGTATTTATTTTCCAACATAGACGCGCTAACGATAATTCCTCGAAATCTCCAACAAGAATTATCTCTTGTTAAGAAATAAGTGCTCGAAATCTTGTGTATCCCTAGTTATTTCTGCTGATTTGACAATATAATTGCGCGTTGTACTCATACGATAATTTCGTGCACGTTCTGTATAGTTTAGTTATAAATTAATTTTGCTCTTACAACCATTACATAAATGGCACCACCCCTGTACTCACATTAACAATTAACACATTTAAACTTACCAGGCTGTAAAGGTGTTTCGTAATTTTGTTTCTTAAGTTCCTTTAAGAATTTAGGGTTGGCAACTTGTTATATTTCGTCATAACATTTCATTTTCATATTTATTTTATTTTATTTTATTTTTTTATTGCTTAGATGGTGACCATATCAATGGTTACCGGAGCGCATAGACATCTACAACGTAAATGCCGCCACCCGCCTTGAGATATAAGTTCTAAGGTCTCAGTATAGTTATAACGGCTGCCTTCAAGCCGAAACGTATCACCCCTTCATACGTCACCCACACGACCCACAAGACGTCCTACCACCAGTAATTACGCATATTCTGATTTTTTAGGGGTTCCGTTTTTATTACACGATGTTATTCCTTCCCCGTGGAAGTAAATCGTGGACATTTAATGTTATACCTGATATTATTATCTAAGATCGATATTATCTACTCCCAATTGACTGGTAGCAGGCCAATCTATTTGCCACGCACCACCCGTCATCCGAGCAGAGTTCATCCTTACCATCTGGTACCGTTAATACATGTCCTTTTTCTAACCACGTTTAAAAGGAATAGTCAACAGTAGGCAAAAGCTTCATTATGCCAACTGTACTTTTTATAGGCCGCATGTTCATCTGACTTCATCATCAGCCCACTCTCATCCAAGGCTAGACGTAGGCCTCATCAAATTTACAGCATTGGCTCCAGCAACGGCCCTCCATATTATCCAAATTTAAACACAAAAAAAATATGCAGAAAACAAACATTAAGTTTTGCGACAAAATAAAAAACAATATATTGGAACAAGTCACACACGGTTCATCCGGCACCAATTTAGGACTCCCAGTGTTATGGGTACCAAAAACTAATATAGACACTTGTATATACGTTTTTTAAATTAATACAATTTGTATTAATCATATACTATATAGATAGGAGATGTGGTTACTACCCGACCGTAGACATCACAACCTGAATTTATAACTTAAGGTTACTTACTGAGCCCAATGGTTATCACAGAAGCTATTTTCATTGCTAGAATGAAGAAGGATATGACTAAACTTCTAAGTGGTTATCCAGGGAACAAAGAATGCTTACAGGGACAAGAGCAACGTTACTTCTTAATTTTATGGAAATAACGGTATCTTTCAAACATATCTATAAAAATTAATTGCTGTTCGTTAGTCTCATTAAAACTCGAGAACGCCTGGACCGATTTGGCTAATTTTGGTCTTGAATTATTCGTGGAAGTCCAGGGAAGGTTTAAAAGGTGAACAAATATGAAAATGGTCAGAATTATATAAAAACAAACAATTTTGTTTTTCCTTTCATGTGTCCCCTGTCGGACGGATTCCTTTTGATTTTATACAAAAGTTTAGGTATTTTATTTATCGATTGAGGCACTATGAAGTCTACCGGGTCAGCTAGATAATATATATTGTATTCATAAGCAAAACTATTTTAGATAACCTAACAAAGATACTTAAAGCGTCGAGACATTTCGACAAAGCTTCATTTAATAATACTCATCATTATTTAAAAGGAAAGCAATTTCCCCTGTCCAGTATTTGGACAGACTGCGCAAAGAAACCACACAAACACGTAATACATCTTCATTCCTTTTGTGTTTCCGTTTTAATTTCGTCCTTTGAACAATGTCTCTACGTAATATTTTTTTTATTTTTTTTTATTGCTTAGGTGTTTGGACGAGCTCACAGCCCACCTGGTGTTAAGTGGTTACTGAAGCCCATAGACATCCACAACGTAAATGCGCCACCCACCTTTAGATATAAATTCTAAGGTCTCAGTATGGTTATAACGGCTGCCCCGCCCTTCAAGCCGAAACGCATTACTGCTTCACGGCAGAAATAGTATATAATGTTATAATGTAATACAATGTACGTGAAAAATGAAGAAAATGACAATACTACACATCGAAAAAGAAGTTTCACTTCCAGTACACCAAGTTGCACGCGCACCGTTTTTTTTAATACGCTTTTATTACCTTCAGACGTATGTATGTTAAAACGTAACGGAATCTTTGAACATGATTTTGACCCCCTTTAAAACGTTGGATTAACTCGAAATTTGGCATACTTATTAAGGACCAATGACAGTTCAATATTAAAAATTTTTAATTCAACTAAAAAATGAAAAATAAATAATAGTTTAAAAAAACTAAAAAAATACACTTTTATAGAAAATTTAACTAAAAAACAGAACATAAATATTAATAAATTTGAATTAAAAATAGTGTAAGCAAAAATGATTTTATTGTAAAGAAAACGTGGGGTGCATGGTATCAGCAGTTATAAATATTTTATGAACAGATATGAGTAGAAGGGTTATTTTGATAATATCCTGAAAAGCTCCCCTCGCTTTTCTATAAAAGGGTTTTTTTTTGTTTTTTTGAACTATTATTTATTTTTATACCGCATCGACTCCATTCAGTCCTTGGGTATTTTCTTTGTTTAAACTGACATTCAAATGGTCTTCACTTTGTGGCATGTTCTTCGTTTGTTTGTTGTATTTAGGCTCCTGTAACCAGCCTACTCTATATTTGCATGAGGTTTCCGGTACGTGTATTGAAAAGCTTAAGATAAGGATTTGTGATGCGGGTCCACCTGTCGTCCTCCACTACAAAGCGACTCTCGAAGTGGGCGTTGGGAGTTTGATTTAGTGTTCCAACTAGTCTAGTATACAACTAAGAGGTGGGGTTTTAAAGGCAGTCATCGTCTAAGAGAACCCACATCACACACTGCTAAACGGCTCGATGAGAAGAAATTGCTATAATATATGTCGGAGAAGCCACAATTAATAACACCATCGTCAGACATCGTAGGTGCGAATAGGGTGATCGAGCTAAAAGAAATATTGAGTACACCAATCACGTTTATTGTCTTTGAACAATTTAGAAATCGTCTCTTGACGTTAGCAAACGAAAACGAATGACAGTTCTTAGGACGGAGGCACCGCTCTTCAAGAAGGCCGGTTGGTAAGTGTGATAGCGTCTATGCGCCTCTATCGACTAGGCTCTGTCGTAGCACGAAGTTAGCAGAGTTCCGACGATACCGCAATCGTGTTGTCATCTCTCTGGAATCGTGCTGCGTTTCGTTTAGCTACTAAACTAATGTCCGTCTCCGACATATATTTATTTAACTTTATCGTTCGATAATAATATTCATCAAAGTCCGATTTGTTTAAATAATGCCTATAGCAACAATGTCCAAGTGTGATTATTGGCACACGCTCGTAAAGAATAGGGGACAATCAATTACAAAACTTTATATAACTTCATGGAAAACAATAAGTATTTTAACGAGACATCAAACAGGCAAGCTTTTGGATTCCAATAGACAAATAACTTTCGGCTTGTGACGGCGGATACCCGGGCAAATGTTTCGTATTAATTCGAGGCGGATTTCGGGATATTGTCAAAGTTAGTTCAGGTCCAAATTTTAGGCGATGACATTTATAAGTGGTCCAATTATTACAGTTGACTATGAGAAATGTTTTATCGAAAGTTAGTCTACAATTTTGGCGTTAATTACCCGTCTCGAAGTTGGAATGAAATGTTTTTTAATTAATTGACGTAAGTGGATGGTACTGTGGGAAACGTCTACGCAGAGTAGGTACTAACGATATTTGCTTAATACAGCGACAGAATATCGGGTTTTATGTTTATTAAAAATGACAAAACAGTGCTCATTGACAAATAGCTTAGCCGTTTAATGTACTTGTTGGGAGCTATGCGAAGCTACCAAGTATTCACCGTGAACCACAAAATGAACGTAATTATAACATTATGCATTAAAAAGATTACAGAGTAAATTACTTAATTACCGGTTCTAGGGCGTATTGCGATCTTGAAATCCTGACTATTTTTGCTGCGAGACCTTTATTACAAGATCAAGACGACAAAATAATGAGCCTTTAATATTAGACACAAGTGTTTATCTAAATTCGAGAGCCTGTATAAGAATGTGTATTTTTTTATTCTGTTCAATTACTTGTAACGTCAGAATATTATCGTAATGTGTTTTTAATGACACAACGAGAAATGTACTACTGAATCGATTTGCGCAATAACTGGCCCGCAGATCTTAGTATTATAACTCTGCTAATATTTTTGAAGTTATACTTCTTTAGGCGCGTTATGAAAAATTGATGAGAGTGAAATTTTACGATGCGCGCGCACCGTGACACAAAATTAACAGAATGAAGTTGCCCACTAGATCGCTCATTACAATACGACCGACGTAACTTGGCGATTCTGAATATAGCCGCAGGTGAACTTTCCAAACCGTACCGAGAATTACCGAATTTATACGATGTCGAGAAAAGGGATGTTCAATATGCGTGTTTGAGGATGTTGTTTAATCGATTTTTTTTCAAATTGATTAAAATTTAAATTTAAAAAAAAGAAATAAATTTAATAAAAATAAAGTATAACTTCTTACGCGCGTACACGCACTCTTTTTTTTAGTTCACAGAACACGACCACAAAAGGAAGAGTCTATCGAGCGTGAGTTTTTGATCGAAAAGCCGTAGCGATAGTCCGAGCAGTGTTCAAAAGTTATCTAAAGATTTAAAACAAAAATGTTGTTAGTACTAATTAGTACTTACTGTGCCAGATTTATCCGTATCTTTAGTGGCCAAAGTTATTAATTAAATATTATGTAATTTTGATTGGACCGAACACATTCGATGGCTATAAACTAGGGTTTTCTTTTCTTCTGTTTTGTGGGTTTCGTTATCACCGTTCTGAGACAGCGGCTGTTTCAATGGGATTGAGAGTTTAAGCTTATCCCGTTACGGTAGGTGATGGTATGCACCTTAAAATATGTCGTCGGTTTAGATGCCACAAAAATCTATTATAAATAGACAGGGCGGGTGAAACTAGTACATAAATATTGAATTATCACGAGACTTACAAACGGCCAATGCCTATTTCTGCCGTGAAGCAGTAATGCGTTTCAGTTTGAAAGGTGGGGTAGCCGTTGTAATTATACTGAGACCTTAGAACTCATATCTCAAGGTATGAGAGGCTGGCATTTACGTTATAAATGTCTATGGGCTCCGGTTAGCACTTAACACCAGGTGGGCTGTGAGCTCATCCACCCATACATAAAATATTTATCCATATATCACAGTATTTGGGAAATTTCTTCAGGCCACCTAACGTAGAACGTCGAGAAAATACAATGCGAGTGTGTAATCTACTTAATCTCAATATTTCTATTGTTTTTATTCTCCAAAAGATGTTGAATATTTCAACCCACG
Organism: Bombyx mandarina; assembly: GCF_030267445.1. Classification (NCBI taxonomy): domain Eukaryota; kingdom Metazoa; phylum Arthropoda; class Insecta; order Lepidoptera; family Bombycidae; genus Bombyx; species Bombyx mandarina. The sequence goes on from NC_143218.1 coordinate 7,248,005, forward strand.
TCTGCTTGTGTGTGTGTCAGTAGCCGCGATACTCTTGAGCGAATGGACTAATTGTAATGCGGTTTTTGGACGAGCTCACAGCCCAACTGGTGTAAAGTGGTTACTGGAGCCCATAGACATCTACAACCTTGAGATATAAGTTCTAAGGTCTCAGTATAGTTACAACGGCTACCACACCCTTCAAACCGAAACGCATTGCTGTTTCACGGCAGAAATAGGCGGGTGGTGGTACCTACCCGTGCGGACTCACAAGAGTTCCTACCACCAGTAATTTTAAGCATAGAGTAATTTTATGCTGGGGCTGAAAATTGGAAGCCAAGTACGATAATGTTTTAAATTTATATACATACGGACTTAGCAAATGTTAATAAAATTCTTTCACGTTAAAGAAATAGCTTCGTATAGTTAAAATGAAATTCGTAATTCTCTTATTTATTATCTGCCGAAAATTTCTAGCTGGTCCTACAACAAGATATTAATGTTTCGATTTGAAGGGTGGGACAACTGTTCCACAATACAATTTGAGATTGTCCTCGAGTTTGAAGATTGATATTGCATAGTAGAAGGTGGATAGATTCATGTTTGCGTTGTATGCCATATCACGTCATGTCATCATACTGTTTGATATAGATATCTGCGGGGTCTCTCTTTGGTAATAAAGTTCCAAAATTAAAATAGAAAGAATTAAAGAATAATTCATTATAAACTGGATTTCATTCGGATTGGATTTTAAAAATTCTGCCATTTTTTCATATTCAAAGCCGCTGGAATCTCGTATTTTTAATTGGATAAAAATGTTTTTATTTAACTGATTTCGGCACTAAGTTAAATGCGGTGGGTGTTGGATCCAAATATTTGCTTAATTAAGTATTAAAAATGGTTTTTGAGAATTAACGAGTTAATATGATAATAATCTACCTATTCGACGAATTTAAAGCAAATTATTTACCAAATTGATAGTGGATCAGTGCGACTTTCTAAACAGTCTAAACAAAAAGCGCCAATGTGGATTCAAAATGTTAATGGTTTTCTCTATTGCTGACCTATTCAATAGGCAGCAAAGTTAAGCGTGGTTATGGAAAAGCACACGGTTCTATCAAATAGTGCAACTTATTAGAAAAAAGTTAACGAATTCGGAAGGCGCGTGAGTGCGTCGCTAAAGTAATTTCGATGTTTCCTTTATTTTTTCCATTTGTTTTGATATGAAAGTTTGTTTTGAACGCAACAGAGCGCGTCCTCCGCTCGCACCGATTTATTTTTACCAGCGGAGTTAACCCGGCGCTCTCGCTGATTTACGTCGACTCGTAAACGTTTCACATGATTCAGTATGACACGAAAATAATTTTGATGATCGTCATTCTAACCCGGTTGTGCGGAAAACTCGTCTTCCGCGTCGGGCGCCACGCCGCGTCCGACTAGCTACTCCGGATCCGGTCGGAACCGAACAGGCCCACTGCCAACTTTTTTCATTTGAAATCATATTAAAGAGACCACTAAGTTTTATGAGCTCAAAAATAGATGAGGTGAACGAACGCGAGCAGCACTGACCTCCTTTCTGCGTGATGTTGAAGGATCGGAGTCGGTAGGAGTCCTCGTCCGGCTCTTCTTCGGGCTGGTGTGCTGTGCGAGGTACGTCGAGGAAGGCGTTAGAGCGACGGGGCTGGGCGTGTTGGGCAGCAGGAGGACGGCGGCGAGCTGAGGCCTGACGACGGACCTGTGGCGGTGTTTCGGTCTCTGCCAGACGCGGTTCGGAGCTGTAACGGGCTCTGGTTTCGCGGTCGAGCTGTTGCTGCTGCTGCTGACGGCGGTGTCGCACGGAGCGACCACCGGTGATGCGCGCGGACTGAGATCGCGCGGCTGGACGGCGACGCGGCGCCGGCGTGGTCTCGGCGGGAGCTGCCAGCGCCTCCATGCTCGCGGAGGCCGGCGCGCATATCGACTGGGAACGCTTCGTACGTCCGTCCGTGGCCATCGTCGCGACGGTACTGAACGTGTACTATACGAGTTTGGGCGCCCCGCCCGCCCCTCACGCTTCTGGGCGGACTTGTTGCATTATGAGAATAGTGCTCTTTTAAATGCCACTAATTGGTGTAGTCTCTAGTGAATAAATGGAGATAAATGGGAGTCGCACAGAAGTAAGTTGCATAGTACGGGGAGCAACAAACAAAATGGTAAGTTTTTAAAGCTATTTCTCACATAATATAAAGTAAAGATATGACAGTTAAATTTGCATATTGTCTGGGTAGCTTTAAACTGTAAGCATTAAATAAACTACATGCTCTCTTTGTTCAGCGTATTTAAGCAATATAATGCAACATAATCTCGACCTACAAAGACATTTTCATCCGAATATTATGTGGTTATAATTAAAAACTAAAAGGTCTGTGACAGTTCCTATAATGGACCAATAAAATGAGAGATTTGTTTTTTGCAAGTAATATTTTTTTTCTTCTTTTTTTTTTATTGCTTAGATGGGTGGACGAGCTCACAGTCCACCTGGTGTTAAGTGGTTACTGGAGCCCATAGACATCTACAACGTAAAATGCGCCACCCACTTTGAGATACAAGTTCTAAGGTCTCAAGTATAGTTACAACGGCTGCCCCACCCTTCAAACCGAAACGCATTACTGCTTCACGGCAGAAATAGGCAGGGTGGTGGTACCCACCCGCACGGACTCACAAGAGGTCCTACCACCAGTAATTACGCAAATTATAATTTTGCGGGTTTCATTTTTATTACACGATGTTATTCCTTCACCGTGGAAGTCAATCGTGAACATATGTTGAGTACGTATTTCATTAATTTTCATTACAAAAATTGGTACCCGCCTGCGGGATTCGAACACCGGTGCATCGCTTCAACACGAATGCACCGGACGTCTTATCCGTTAGGCCACGACGACGACTAATATTTATTTCTGGTGGTATTTCTTAAAATTCCACAGAATATAGTATCGGTTTTTTTTCAATAAAATGTCATTACTTGGTAAGGAATAGCCCGCCGGTAGGTACCACCAGCACGCCAATTGCTGCTGCGAAATAGTTGTGTATTCTGGTTTGAGAAGAGTTAGCAGTTTACCAATACCCAATACGTCAAGGTATACCATCGCATTAGCAATTAAAACACGCACTACATTATTTTTGACTTATATCTAACGTAGAAAAAAATCATAATTGTAATTTGAAATTAATGAGCTGAAGCAGACATTTTTAGTAATAGTCCGTTATTATAACACAGAACAGTTTTCTTAATTTGCAATTAAAACACGCGCTACTTTATTTTTGACCTATAATCTAACGTAGAAAAAATCGTAATTTTAATTTGAAATTAATGAGCTGAAGCAGACATTTTTAGTAATAGTCCGTTATTATAACACAGAACAGTTCTTCTACAACATTCGACATCGGATGGACTCTTCGATTTTTTGCTAAAATTGCTTTCATGCGATAAGCGTTTCTAGAATTTTTATTATTCGGTGTTACCACTGGCACTCGATGAATCACCACGACAGTTACGTTGTCGATAATTATTTCAAGAAACCTTGAGAACGCTTTGTTTGAAACTATAAAGACAGTTAGGTTTGCCTGCTTCATTCAGGCTTGGATCCTTAAAGAATAATATACAGCCTTCCTTTAAACGACCTTCAGAATCTTAAAAGAAATGTTATGTACTTCTCTCTTTTATCCCACATTATGTGGGACTAGCAACATGTCCTCTTTTTCCATTACATTTTCCATTTCCTAGCCTTTTGTCTTAGCACTCGAACCCTTCTCTAGGATTCCCACTTCCATAACCGCTTTCTTTCATACTCAGGATTGTGGCGGGTAGCCATCATATAACGCAAGATATTTGACAGATACCTGAATCTCGCTTACGACATTTTCAAGATAAGCTTGCAAATATACAAGTTCCGAACAAGAACATTCGGACCGTCGGTTTCCCGAGAAATATCACCTGCTCGGTGGAAGATCTTCCTTTTGTCGTAAACCTACAGGGTCTTTTTGGCAACAAGCTCATCCAATTTCGCATACAAGTCCATAAAAAAACAATACTACTTTTTTTCTTTGTCACGTGTGCAACTTTCACACTTCCCCTTTTTAAACTCATTAGAAAGAAAGAAATTCTGTCTGTACTAATACAATTAAGAACAACATTCACTCATCGCGCGTTCAGTCAACAATACATTTAATTTCACATTTGATCAAAAACCACATCGAATCTAGGAAAATAAACTAATAAAATCATGTCTTATCATTCTCCTGTCCTTCTCTCAGTCACCTGGGGTCAGCGCAACATGTTTTCTCCTTCCGTACTCCTTTATTACCATTTCATCGCTCACTCCCCTCTTACCCATATCGTCTTTCACGCAATCCATCCATTTCTTCTTAGGTCTACCTCTTCCTCTATATCCTTCTACGTTCATAGTTAACACTCTTTTACCGATATCACTTTCATTTTGTTTCATCACATGTCCATACCATCCCAAACGCGCACTTCTCAGCTTCTCTGTCACAGGTGCCACTTTCAGACTTCCTCTAACACATTCATTCCATATTCTATCCGTACTCGTTACTCCACACATCCATCGCAACATTCGCATCTCTGCTGCATGCAATCGCCTTTCATCCACCATTTTAGTGGTCCAACAAGCTGATTCATACAAGATAAAATGATGTCCATTGAACAAAAAAAAACAAAATGTGTGCAATTCACACGTGGTAGAAGTGAAACCTTCCAAAATTAAAATACAATTATCCTAAACGTTTTAAGTATATGTAAAATTTTGTCATTAGTAAATAATTGTAAGGTAGCGCCCTCTGTGAATTGATATTTTAATTTCACGTATAATCCTAAATTAAAATTCACTACAAGAGCTTTCATACACACGTCAGTATTAAAAAATCTCACAGATGGCGCTGTATTAAATAGTATGTATATTTCTGTCTCATTCTTTGCTGGCTTCATCCTACACATTGTTGTATTTGTGTCTCTTACCTGTCGTTTTTTCCGTTGCATCCGGTTTGAAATCACAACGATACTAAAGAAGGTTTCACTTAAAAAAAAAAAGATATATTTCAATAGATTTATGTAGATTCATTGCGAAAGTTACATCCAACACAAAGGTCTGGTTAGCATTTGATGTTGCCGAATTAATTTATAATTGTTTTTATTGGTTTATTTGACGGACAGTATCTGTTTCACGCCACACAGGAGATTACGTTGTTAGACATTTTTACTGTTCGCCTTGATGTTTGCATTGGGATATTAAAAAATTATAAAGAAGAGTTCGTTTAACATTGTGGATAGAACGAATACGTATTCAACAAATGTTCACGATTGACTTCCACGGTGAAGGAATAACATCGTTTAATGAAAATCAAAGCCGCAAAATTATAATTTGCGTGATTACTGGTGGTAGGACCTCTTGTGAGTCCGCACGGGTAGGTACCACCACCCCGCTTATTTCTGCCGTGAAGCAGTAATGCGTTTCGGTTTGTGGAGCGGGGCAGCTGTTGTAACTATACTTGAGACCTTAGAACTTATATTTCAAGGTGGCGCATTTACGTCGTAGATGTCTATGGGCTCCAGTAACCTCTTAACACCAAGTGGGCTGTGAGCTCGTTCACCTATCACCCACCCACCCATCATAAAAAAAACGCTTCGAAGCTAGGAGGGAATTGCTTATTGTAAAATGTGACCCGCTTGTCGGATAGTGGTTGTTGCATTGCAAAAGGTTCCAGTGATTTTGTTTGACTGAAGAATTTTAACAGAGCTCCTTGTACGTGTTATTAATTCAAAACAAATAAAAAAGGTTAGATTGAATGACGAGCTCAGGGCTCACTTGGTATTAAGCGGTAATCGGTGTTAATAGACATCGCGAATTAACCACAAATGTAATTAATAATTATGAGGCACAAGTCCCAATTTCCACACAATTCTTCTCAGAGCCTCTTTACATTCTTTCTCTTTATATTTGGTCACGCGCGGATTTAGTAATGGGATGCTAATGAATTATTGGGATGGCGCCACCTTTGGAGTTTGTCAGTTACTAATTACCGCGAGCGTAATTTAATCCAAAGCGTGGTGTTAGCTCCCGATCGATAACGCTTCACCGCTAGCTGCCTAGATGGCGGCACATGTACCGTAGTGCATGTAGTGCTTGTGCTTACGAAAAGCTACGTGAGCTTCACCCCCCCGCCGCCCGCGTGCTTTCATCGCCGACGCCCGCACGACAGTCACTGGCAAGGTCTACAGGTGAGTGCAAGTTCCTTTAATTTATTGCCATTTTATTGCTGCTTCCGTGTAATCATTCGCCCGCCCGCTCGCTTATGTGTATTTAATTTATATCTTTAGTTTGATTACTAGCTTTTGTTTACCGCTATATAGTTTTACCGCTCCGCTAATTATAAGTGACAAACATTTGTCACATACCGCTTAGGACGGCTATTTACACGCCTTTCTACAACCCCGCTTTATATGCTCCCGCCGCAGGAGGGCTACTTACACGCCCCCTTGCTACCCCAATATTCCTTCTCTTTATATCCATTCTTCATTCTCTTTATATTCAAATTAAAATTTACAACGAGCTCGTTCTTCATTAAGTTTAAGGGAAAATCCGTTTACGTCATCCCTTCGATTTGCATTCGTGACAGAAATCAATTCTCGTTACTGAATGTGCAAAAGTGGCAAACACAGAAGAAGTCATTAAATAAGTTTGGAAATTTAAATCACTCCATAGATAACACAACTCTACAAAAAAAATATCGTTTTTTGTCCTAACGTTTATAATACTAGGGTTTTCCGATTTATTATTCACAAAAACGAAAATAAAATACCTTTTTTTTTTGTATAAAGTTTGCTTTTGTGATAGTTATAGTAATAATACAATTTTTTTTTTATTTTTTTATTTTAATTAATTTTAATACTTTCAAAAGAACCGCGCTATGAGAGTGGGGTGTTTAGATGGCACTCGAGTCATAAACAACGATCAGGTGTTTTGTGCAAGCCTTAAAATATCACGAAAGTGTAAATACGATGCTGATGCATTTTGTTTCATATGTGGTCAATTTATTAAAGTTCAAAAGCAAACTGTTTCGTGCCATGTTTTTTTTTTCGTCTAATTACGATCTAAAATATCGAAATATTATGCTTTGCAATCAAAGTCAAATTTGGTGTTGACCCGTGTAGTCATACATTAATATTTACCTCTGGTAGAGGGTAGAGATACTCTATCCGCACAGGTAGTTATCACCATTCTCACCGTCTGATTCGCAAACCAATATGGCATCCGAGTTTGAAGGTTAATACAACGGTTTTATAGTACAACTAGCTGTATCCGCCCGCTTCGCTAGGCATTTAACATTAAAATTATTATTTCTCACCCCCACAAAAATTCTCATCATTAACGCCCCCGCAACTGGTGTAGGGCGTCCAACACTCATATAAATATTAGCCTATCCATGAACTACATGTATTTTTTACATGGATACCAAGTTTCAAGTCAATCGGATGCATAGTTCAGTAGTTATAACGGAACATCCGTAATAAACCACTGCAGATTTATATATAAGTATAGATTAAAAACCTTCTGATCTCAGGTCGGGTGTGGTGTTCTTGATTCACTTATGAGCTCGTTCACTGATGTCAGAAATATATCGTGTGTACGTCACATATGCGGTACTCAGCCAAAGGCAGCCGTAACACAGGAGAAACAGGAGGAGAGTGCTCTGAGGAATTGTTCGAGACGATACCGGCATCTCGTTTTTACCATCGCACCGCCCGCCACCGGAGTAGAGTTCATCCATACTACCTGGAGCCACTGCGGTCATCCACAGTGCGTTTCCAGAGGTCTTTTCTGCCACGTACCATCCGGCTATGGAATGAGCTCCCCTCCACGGTGTTTCCCGAGCGCTATGACATGTAGGACCTCTTGTAAGTCTGCACGCGTAGATAGCACCCTGCCTATTTCGACCGTGAAGCAGTAATGCATTTCGATTTGAAGGGTAGGGCAGCCGTTGTAACTACACTGAGACATTAGAACTTGGGTGGTAGAACTAGAAGGTGGGTGGCGCATGTAGGTTGTAGATGTCTATGGGCTCCAGTTACCACTTAACACCAGGTGGGCTGATAGCTCGTCCACCAACCTAAGCAAAAAAAAAATATAACTAAAATGAAAAAAAATATTCAGCGGCAGCTCTTAATGCGAAACAGCAAATGGCTATGAACATAAGGTTATTATTTCCAAATTATGTATTCGATTTGAAATTAATTGACTGAAGTGGTAAATTAACACAGAAATACTACAAAAATAAAGTACTGTAAAATTATACCGTAATAAACTAGAGTTAGACTCGCCCTTGACCGCAAAACCCGAACAACTGTAGTCCAATAATCTAAAATAAAAGACAGGATGAAAAATTGAGTGTCAGAGAACAGTCGTAGAAACGCAGAGCACATTATATTTACAAGCGAAATGAATGCCGTAGACCATTTCCTTTCAGAGATGAAACTATCCCCTGGCATCTATTTATCTTAATTTTTCAAACCAAGCCTTTCGGAAGAACGGCGTCCGAGAAAGGCTATTTCAATGAATACACAACAAGATGTTCATATGGAGGCCAATCACGGCCAAAAAGTTAGTTTGTAAATTTGGATACTAACATAACATTTACATACTAATTGTATTTTTTTATTGATTTGGTTCAACAGTATCCGATAAGAAACTGTATTCAAAGATCCAATAGCCTTTGCCTTAGACGCCTTCAGCTCTAACACTAGGAGCAGGCTTAGGGACCCCGGTAACCATACTCGTCGGACTCGATAAAGAGTTGGACGTGCAACCTAACCCATGCATCAGCTCGCTGAGTTTCTCGCCGGATCTTCTCAGCGGGTCGCGATTCCGATCCGGTAGTAGATTCATTCACGAAGCAGCTGTTCTTGAGATGTTAGGTCGAAGGCGCTCGGGCAGCTGTTAGCAAATTCCACCCCTCTTGGCTGAGCGTTTTGCTCGTCCACCTGTCCTGGTGAAACTGGAAAGGTCTCCGGGCCACCAGTAATCCTTCAATCCTAAAAAAAAGTATTCAAAGTGAATAATTGAATCTTTTTTGCGGTCTGCTCAGTTTTCAAAAAGCCCTTTTCCGTTTTCAAAAATATTACGAATCTGAATTCATATTCTGATATAGCATGTGTGTTGTCGAAACTTTGAATTTCAATTGTGTGCTTGAAATATTAAATTAGTCACTTCTAGACAAATTTGTACTCTGCATTCGGCTGATCATGTCAAGCTTGACGCATTTGGCAGAGTCATTGTTAACGCATCATTTTTTTTTCTGTGAATATATATAGAAAGAATACGGCACACCTGATATTAAATCAATAGCAATTAGACCTCACGACGTGAATTCAAACTTAAGTTTTGAAGTCGAATTTTAAGATGGCAGTTTTGGAGTCTTCCACATTTACCCTGCTATCTTGGTCCTTGGTGATTAATTAGAGGTTTTTTTTATCCTACCTATGCTGATAGCCTTGAGAGGCTATTTCAGCTTCACCCTAACGTGTGTAGGTGAGCTCACGGGGCTCAAACCGGAGTGTTGCTAACACTGACCCTAGCAAGAGCAGTGCTTCGCAGAATCTACCACCGGATCGGAAACGCGACCCACTGAGAAGATCCGGCGAGAAACTATGGGTTAATTCACTCGGCGAGCCCTTTGTCGCAAGCGACGGGTTCGACTATGACGGTGACGGGTGCTTGTGGTGCCTAAAAGCACCGTTAATGGATCAGGAGGATTCGTAATGACGTGCTTTGGGTGACGTCGACGGCTTACCATTCGGTCTACAGGATCGGGTATGTGTTTCCAGCGGCCACGACAAGAGGGTTCTCAGAGGAGGGTTCTCTCATGTCGTGCCGCTTTCTCAAAGTAGCGTGATTAGAGAAACGACGAGTGCAATATGATGATGATGATGATGATGATGATGATGATGATGACGTGACATGATGATGATGATGGGTACTCTATGGGCGCAATATAATCGAATAGCTGAATATGACGTTTTACCCATTAGATCACATACAACAATACCTGTGGTATTATAGCAGATAGATATTTTTCCGTTGATCTTTATCTCTTTCTTGTAATATCTATTGTACTTAGTGTGTTTTACTTGTTCTCATTACGTTATTATTAGGGATTAGGGAATAAAGGTCGTGTAACATGAGTCAGTCAGGAAAAAAAAAAATTGTCGTAATTAATTAACGATCTAAACATGACGTCAAGTCTTAAGGTGGACGGAGCATTCACATTTTGATGTCTATGGATTCCGGTAAATATGCCTTTATAACATATCTCATCAGCAGAAAGACGTGCTATAAATATTTTAGATGATCTACCTTATTATCTATGCAAAAGCTTTAGAAAAAATCGTACTTGCTTTAAAGATATGTACAAAAAATGGGTTTTCTTTTGGCCACAAAAAGGCGTGGCTGTGATTGGCAGACTTTTGACGTCAATAGAACAAAGCACTTTTTGCAGGAAACCCACTAGACCCGAATGACATATTTTCACAATTTTCAAGTCAGTTTACTTCGCCATACATCATTTACAATGTTTGATGATAAAAAGTTTTGCTATGATTAAAACATTTCTACGTGTTTTTAACGTAGGCAAAGAAATGAATCATCGTAACGTACGTCCGTTGTTTACCGACAGATATAGATAGAATGGCCAGTATCTAGTCGTTTTAATTCTATAAAACAATCGATTTTTTTTTAATTACGATGATATAGATCAGTGTTTCTCAAAGTGGGCGATAACGCCCCCTTGGGGGCGTTTGAAACCTAGAGGAGGGCGTTAAGGGGCCCAGGAAAAATTGAGGGGCGTTGATTGGGGTTAGGGGGGCGATGTACAGGGTGGCCCATAAGTCCTTTGATATGAAAAAAAATTATTAAAATAAAACTAATTACATTATGAATTAAATTTTTATTTACATAAAAAGCTTAAAAAACGGGAATTATTTTATGAAAATAACATCTCCTAAATGTAATCCGTTGCGATCACGGCACTCTTGCAAACGACGTCTAAAATTGTCGATGACTGCGCGGCACGTCACTGCTGAAATGCTTGTCATTTCTCTGCGGATGTTTTCTTTTAGGGCCTCAATTGACCGCGGGTTTGTGTCGTATACTTTAGCCTTAAGGTAGCCCCACAAAAAAAAAATCCATCGGGGTCAGATCTGGACTACGTGGAGGCCAGGAAATGTCTCCTCTCTTAGAGATAACTTTGCCAGGAAAAAGTTGACGGATAACGGGCATAGCAGTGTTAGAGGTGTGAGAAGTGGCCCCATCCTGTTGAAACCACGTCCTGGCATTAAAGCCTGAAAAGTTTTGCAATTCTGGTATGAAAAACTCTTCGATCATAGCCACATATCGCTTACGAGTTGACTGTGTCGGATTTTCGCGAATAGACTGTGTCACTGTGTCTATGTTTTGTTCCGTACGTGACGTCCTTGGGCGACCCAACCGCGGTTTATCTAACGTCGAACCGGTCTCCTCGAACTTAGCAACCCAGTTCTTAATCGTTTGAAGAGTTGGAGTGTCGTCAAAGTTGTGTAAACCTTTGTGTTCTCGAAATTTACGCCGCGCAACGGTTGCCGAATTGTCGTTTTTATAAAACTCGCGCACACAAAACGCACGGTCCGCTCCGGTAAAACGCTCCATCGCGACTAAATTCCCAGAAACCGAAGTTACTCCCCACGCTTCCCCTGCACCGCTCACGCGCGCCCTGTTCGTTTTATTCAAATTTTACTTTTCAAAGGACTTATGGGCCACCCTGTATAATATTTAATTTCATTTACTTTATATAGTACTTTAAATTTCTACTTCTACCTTTTTTTTTTAAATACTACACAATAACGAATAATCTATATCTATACTAATATTATAAAGAGGAAAGATTTGTTTGTTTGTTTGTATTGAATAGGCTCCGAAACTACTGAACCGATTTTAAAAATTCTTTCACTGTTTGGAATCTACACTTATCCCGAGTGACATAGGCTATATTCTTTTTTTGATGTGAAACATCTATAAAACCGATTTCTGGCGTGGCGATGCATGCCGTGGCGACGCGTCGCCATGCGCAATCGACTGTGCGATTCTCAAACTCGATCCGGCGTTAAGCCATCTCTCTCGCTACACTGAGCTCGGATACCTATAGTGTATACTCCGTAGTGTGTACACAGTGTTGTTTACTACAGTACACATAACCTGTGTTTTACTTGAAAACAAATTATTTTTTCGTAATATTTTATTTTATCATTATGACATATTTAGTTCCTATCACAATCTGTTCTTTTCTGCATATTACTTTTACAAAATAATGTCGATGTTTCACATCTGCCAGGTGTCCCGTGACGGCTCACAATTTTTTATTATAGTGATCCTTACTAAAACTCCAATAATGTAACGCAAGGTGTAAAAAAATTACCTAAATATTCTTTACATCGCATGCGCTGCGAAAACTTGACGATAGAATAAAGTATTCTATACATATAAATAAAATTAGAGTGTATGTTTGAAATATTGAAATAACCGCTTTTTACTACATGCATATGAATATATATACGGTACAGACACCAAAATAACATTTTTTTAAATTTTTGTCTATCTGTCTGTCTTCGCTCGATATCGCCAATGCATTTAACACCCTGCCCTGGTCCGTGATAGGGGGGGCGCTGGAACGACATGGAGTACCTCGGCCTCATTCTGGACAGTCGTTGGACCTTCCGTGCTCACTTTCAGAACCTGATCCCTCGTTTGTTGGGGGTGGCCGGCGCGTTAAGCCGGCTTCTGCCTAACGTCGGGGGACCTGACCAGGTGACGCGCTGTCTCTATACGGGGGTGGCGCGATCGATGGCCCTATACGAGGCGCCCGTGTGGGGCCAATCCCTGGCCGTGGAAGTGGCAAAGCTGCTGCAACGGCCGCAACGCACCATCGCGGTCAGGGTCATCCGTGGTTATCGCACCATCTCCTTTGAGGCGGCGTGTGTATTGGCTGGGACGCCCCCTTGGGTCTTGGAAGCGGAAGCGCTCGCCGCTGACTATCAGTAGCGGGCTGACCTTCGTGCCCGGGGCGTGGCGCGTCCCAGTCCCAGTGTGGTGAGAGCGTGGAGGGCCCAATCTCGGCGCTCCGTCCTGGAGTCATGGTCCAGACGCCTCACTTTCCGGCTCACGTAGGTGCTCACTGGGCATGGTTGTTTCGGTGAGTTCCTGCACCGGATCACAGCCGAGCCGACGGCAGAGTGCCACCATTGTGGTTGCCGACTTGGACACGGCAGAGCATACGCTCGTCGCCTGCCCCGCATGGGAGGGGTGGCGCCGTGTCCTCGTCGCAAAAATAGCAAACGACTTGTCGTTGCCGAGTGTTGTGGCATCGATGCTCGGCGACGACGAGTCGAAGTGGAAGGCGATGCTCGACTTCTGCGAGTGCACCATCTCGCAGGAGGCGGCGGGGCGCGTGAGAGACGTACAATCCCGCCGCCGTCGAGCGGGGGCTAGGGAGGCGGATCTCGCCCAAGCCCTGGCCCTCTTAAGTGTTTCGGGTCCCCCTCACATGTCGGTCTGGGGACCGGCGAGGGGGTCTTAAGAAGACGACGTGCAAGCTGCTCTGCACGCGTTTTACGCAAGAGCATCCGGGTGATGGTAGACCGGCTACCCTCGAGCCACGCTGGTTCTGGTCCAGCGGGGTATTCCGTAAGATAGCTCACTCTAACCGGCGCCAATCTAGGCGGGCTTCGGATAGCCTGGCGACCGAGAGGGCTGGTGGTCGTGGCGCCGACGACCGCCGGTCCGGCGTCCCGAGGGGGAGGGTGATGGGAGAGATGTGCTCCGCACTAAACGCTTCACTTTCCCCGCTTTGCCTTTTCATGAGTTCTGTCACATGCGAGGTTTGGACGTTGGTTGTTGATCGACAGGAGGTTTTAGTCAATTCGACTCTGATATGCCCCGCCCTCCATCCCCAGTGGAGGGCGGAAGTCCGGCGATTTCCTGCTGACCAAAAAAAAAATCTGTCTGTCTGTCAATAGTACAGTAAAATAGCAATGTATTTTTCTAATTCTGAATTTAAACAAACCTATTGATGAGATGAATTCATTTTTATTTTGCAAATTGTAAATACACACTCTGTAGCAATGTACTTACATATATGAAGAAACAATAATAGTGCATACAGATACATATATTATGTACTACGCGGTACTACATTTACTAAAATTTATACAACATTTATTAATTAAATTAATGAAATTGTGGTTTTAAAGTTTTAGGGGTGTATAAAAATGGGGGGCGCTGAAAAATAATTTGACTATCAAAGGGGGCGGTAAAAGAAATAAGTTTGATAATCACTGATATAGATGAAGAATATCAGGGCCTATCCAACGTTGAGGGATTATTGGAGCCAATAGATGTCACAGAGCGAATGGCACTTTGAGAAAGGTCTAACCGTATTAATCCCTTTCCAACCTTCAATTTAAATCGATTAAAACCAATTAAAACCTAATTAAAGGAGATCTCACTATAACTGAGTGGGTTAGAATCCAAATTGCTATTCTTCCATTCTTTAGAGATGGACTGCTTTGTTGGATTCAAAGACAAAGTACATTTCCTTCAGATTAACCTCAGGGTGTTATCGTGTGATTTTCACTGTTGATTCTGTCTGCACAAAAGTCACTGGCTGCAATTTCTTAACGTACACTTGTGCCTACAAAACGGTATATGGACGCTTATTTGCAAGTTAATCTAAAAAGTCCAGATTTTCCGTTCTAAATCTATTTGAGGCATTGGAAGTTCATACAAATCAGTAGCTCAATATCTGCCGAAAAAAGTTGTCTGTCTTTTTCATGTAGCATTAATAAATTTTCTTCTCGGAACGTTTGTAAATACGTTTAATAAAGGTTCTCTGTCCAAATTTTACACAGATATGGATTTAGTTTAGTAATCAAAAGTTGTCTGGAAGAGTTTTTCTCTTGTTTAGCATAGTACCGAAAACGAGTTAGCTACTTTGGTGTATCAAAGAAATGCTTAGGAGAAGCAATACCCATAACCATATATCACCATCTTAATCGTTAAAATAGACATGCTTTAACAAAAACCGACTTCAAATAGAAAAAAAAAAGATATTCCAAAACAAATATACACTAAAAATAATAATCATCGAAATCGGATGGCGCGATATTGAGTTATTAATTTATTCATCTGTTTGTCGCTCATGTACTTAATGCAAATTTAAGACTTATATGATTTTCTCATGGATACCACTATCAGAACTGGATTAAATTGAAATGAAACTACACGAGAAGCGTCAGCTTTTTAATAACAAAAGAATTCTCAAAATCGATTCATCCAGTCAAAAGTTAAGAGGTAACAAACATTAAAAAAAACATACAGTCGAATTGATAACTTCCTCCTTTTTTGAAGTCGGTTAAAAAGGGATTTGTTTGATTCTACCCATGTCTTTTCTGACTAGAACAAATTTTCTTAGAAAATTGACGATTACTTTTTTTTTTATTCTCTAAAATTGAGAATGGAATAGAATGTCCGGAATAAGTTTACGAGGTGTACTTTTAAGTGTATCAGACACCGGTGAACTGTTACCGAAGACCATAGGAACCAAGTCCATAGTGACGTCACCCAGGTGAAAGGTTTAATACCAACTAGATAGTACGAAAAATATAATGGCCAACTGTAATTGTCAAGTTTCTTCAAATACGGACCTGGACTGAAAAATTAATTTCAAGAAAATCAACCGCGAAATACTGTTTCTTGGTTTTTTCTTTCCCGAATCCCCAACGTCATTCGACATTATTAATAAGTTGAAAAATAATAAAGTTTCATGAAAATTGTCAGAAACGTTCCGTGAAAATGGGCGAATTTGAATCTCTTTCATATCAAATTAATTTCATCTTTGCGGTTCGTGTACAGCCGCGTTCAATGGTTTTATTTTCTTGTCAATTAATAAAGGTTTCTTCCGTGGCTCTTTCACAATACATTTTTATATTCTATTTATGTTTGATGTCGTTTTATTACGCATTTTGTTTGTACATCAACGTATGTAAATATGTATTGTATAACGAAAGATTTTTATAAATTTCCTCCTGGATTCTTTATTCTAGTAATTATGTTACCACCACATATGTTCGGACTATATAAGTTACCTAACCTAAAGTCATCCTGCCATTCGTCTTGTGATAAAAGAAATCTAATGCTTATTGCCTAACAGCATTTAAATAAAAATAACTGTTTCCAAGTTATGACATTATTTCACTTCAAAACAAAGTTGTTTTCATGAGCATTTTGATGTTGAAAATTTCCACAACTAGATTCTATGCTTTCTGCTTTAACACGAATTGCGATTTGGGTCATTTTTATCTATGTACCTTTCAGCCCGCATATGCCCACTGCTGGACATAGACTTATATAAACCTCAAGATTTTACGTTTTCTGAATCCATAATTCTTAATATAACACCGAAAATAACCTAGGCTTTTTTACTGTCTTTGTAGGGTGAAAATCGTCACGACTCCCCTGTTGTTGAGTGGTAATTGACGCACAAGGACGTCAGCAATGGCAGCGGTACAGCCAGACCTACAAAGGTATGAGTATAACCATCTATAAATTAAATTCAATACCAACATGATTCCGCATTTCTAGTTGTATGCAGCGCCTCAAACTAATATTGGCAAGTATCAAGATAGGTTAATTGCTCAAGATTGCGATATAGCAAGTTAGGATACGCTTAAGATATATAGGATTAAACGTAATTGGTACTTTGTTTGGGTGCATTGCAAGATGAACAATCATGAACAATGTTTTTTATGATGAGCTTTATTTTCAGCGATTAGTTAAACCTTAAAATTTCAGCTGTGCGGTGGTGGAGAAAAAATATATTTTTCTATTATTTGTTTTAAAGCAAAAACAATTGTTGTGTAGTAGGTTGATGTCCTGTAAACAAAAACAAACTTTATAACACTAATACGACAGTATATATCACAAAAAAATAATCCACTTCTACAAAGTTATGTAATAATAACATGGGCCCCACAGATATTGACGTGACAACGTCTTATAACTCGATGAAGCCGGCTGCACGCACGAAAAAACATGACTCATGCGGCGTTACCTCGCTCTGAGGCGTATTTTCTTATGACGTTGTCACGTTCAACTATCGTCAGTAAACCGACTTTACAGATTGTTACCGATTTTTTTTTTAAGTAGCCATGTCCCCATCTCCACGCTGTTCGAAAATAAGACGAAGAAAGTGCTTTCCGTTGACTATGTGTGGGACCGGATCGAGAAACTAGAGATCAGATCCCATCACTCCTTTTCTTGTAAAACCCTTTGAAGGCCATTTAGGATACCGGTGAACTACGTGGTCTCTTAGGAATAGATACTGATAGGACCTCTTGTGAGTCCGCACGTATAGGTACCACCACCCTGCCTATTTCTGCCGTGAAGCAGTAATGCGTTTCGGTTTGAAGGATGAAGCAGCCGTTGTAACTATACTTGAGACCTTAGAACTTATATCTCAAGCTGTGTGGCGCATTTACGTCGTAGATATATATGGGCTCCAGTAACCACTTAACACCGGGTGGACTGTCCACATATCTAAGCAATAAAAAAATAAGAAAGATACATTCTTAATATATTCGGATTCGTCTTTACCAGAGTCTACTATAAATTAAATATTCCGTCGCCTATTCCTCCAAAGCGTCACGTAAATCACTGGTTACGTACATGGCATTCAAAGGGTTAAGATATAAATTCTATGTTTTATTGAACTTTAATATATTACATATGTGATCTGTATTGTAGTTTGACATACACGTTAAAAGCAAGGAGTTCAATGTAGCGAATAACCACTGGCCCCGACTTCAGGTCCCAGGGCGGAATCCTAACAAACAGACATACGTCTCAAGGGAAACGGTGCGGTAACCTTTAATAACGCTATCAGCGTGGCGTGAACCCTTCTTGGGAAGCAAAAGCAAATTGAATTGACAGAATACAATTATTGGAAAGGTTAAATTCCGAAACAAGTTTAGGATACCACTATCGAAGAAATTCTTGGAAGTAACATAGCTAAAGAAATTCGAGTAGAAGATTTGACAGTAGACGAAAATCTATATATTAATACGTGAAGCAGAAACTTTGTACGTCTTTTTAAGAAAATTGCGCGGGCGGAGGAGTATGAAATTTCTCACACTTATAGAGAACATAAAGAAGGAGTGCAGAATGCTAATAATTTTTTAGCTACTGCATAGCTTCTATCGCGGGCTTGAGCGCGGCGACTGAATCAACAAATTCCGTAACGAAAATAACCTGACACCCCCACTACGCCTACTATGTAGCTCGCGTACAACACATTCAAACGTTGCGCTCGTGTAGTGTTTGTGAATAAGCGCGCGGCGTGACGTCGCACTGCCGCATGCACATCATGAAAAGTCTGCCCATCTCTCCCTCGCGCGGTCTAGGTTATGAGTGTGAAGGGGACAGTTAATGTTTTGCTTTTGTTAATGTTTATAAATATAGCGTGGTCTTATTTTATTGTTGTTTTAATATTAAATTATTATTGTCGATTTATAATTGCATAGGTTGATAAAAAATGCTATGCAATAGCTTTACCGCGGCAGTCTCCGAGTGCCACACGTGTTTTTTTTTTATTATGCACAAAAAATACACTAAATCAGTTAAAAGCATTACACACACTACCACGCATTTGACACACACTCGTATGCATACTGTTTGCTTATTACCAAACTTTTCTTATTGTTTATAGGTAGTCTGTGGCCGCCTGGTTATCCTCTCAAGTGAGTATTACGTTAGGGCTTAATTTCGGCCAAACGACTTTGGTATCTCTGTTCACCTATATATTAATACGTGAAGGAGAAACTTTGTATCCCTTTTTACGAAAATTGCGCGGACCAAAGAGTATGAAATTTCCCACATATATAGAGAATATAGAGGAGTGCAGAATGCTAATATTTTTTTAAATTATGCCTAAAAATACATTAATTCAATAAAAAAAACATTACCCACACGAGGTACCGTGTATTTGACGTACACACGCATGCATACTATATAATTATTGTCAAAGTTTGTTCTTGACATCTGTGGTCAAATTGAGAATAGATTAAATATTTTTTGTCTTTATTAATATTTGTCTAAAGTGTAGTCTTGGCGAAATCTGTGACTATAGAAGTATAATATTGAAAATAGAATCATAACGGTGTACAAAGTTATAATTTCAATTATAGTCGAATTTCGACTACCGTGGGACCACTAGTAACAATAACAATAGATCAGAAAATAAAAAGCAATTTGTTTATAAATTAAAATCGTCAAACGATTTTAAAATTTGGGTTTCGAATACATACGATCGTTGACGTCCAATTTGGCCGAAACACAATTACAGTGTAACCAATATACGATACGCGGTCGTGCGAACGCTTGTATGTTTACAGTTTTAATAAGTGACTACAGGTATGCATTTACGGGTACGTACCGTTTAGCAGTGGGTACCATTTGGTAGGAGAAAGAAATCAGTTTCGGTTTGAAGGGCGGGGCAGACTGTAAAAATTGAGACTTAGAAATATTTTTAGCACTCAATATAAGTGGTTTTTTTTATGTGCCTTCAGTCCTGGAATGAAGAGGCTCCTCACCAGGAGACACCTCATTAATCACCATCTGTCACCAACTCCCTGTATATCATGACGTTTCAGTCGTTTGATGTAACTGACTTTTGTCAACGCATTAGCTAGGGTATTTGGGTGGTTTTCCAGCCGAGTTCTGTACTTAGTCTCTGTCAACCTTATCTCTTCCTTAACAGTTCTGACAAACCTTGGTACGTTTGTTATAGTTCTTAAGATGCCTTTCTGCATTCTTTGCATGATATTTAAACTGGAGTCGCATGCACTTCCCCACAGTTGCAATCCATACGTCCATATTGGCTTTAGGATCATTTTGTAGATTAGGAGCTTATTGTAAGTGGAAAGCTTCGAGCTACTTGCCATCAGCCAGTAAATGTTTTTGAACCGCATGTTTAGCTCATCTCGTTTTGATTGGATGTGTTTTTTCCATGTCAGTCTTTTGTCCAGGTGCATACTGAGGTATCTGACTGTATCACATTGTGGCAGGGTGATATCGCACATTTTTACCGATGCGCAGCTTCCTTTCCTAAGCGTAAATGTTATGTGGACGGTTTTTGTAGTATTAGCTTTTATTCGCCATTTCTGGAGCCATTCAGTCACCTTGTCAAGGTTGTTCTGCAAGGTAGCAGAAGCAACAGCTTGGTCCGTGCTGCTTGCAAGTAGTGCAGTGTCGTCCCCAAATGTAGCTGTGGTAACGCCTTGTGTTTCAGGAAGGTCAGCAGTATATATGGTGTACAAGACGGGTCCCGGGACAGTACCCTGTGGAACATCCGCCATTATATCGTGAATATTTGATAGCTCTTCGTCTTCTCTCATCTGGAAAATTCTATCTACCAGGTATGATTTCATCAGTGGATAATAACTATGGGGTAGAAATGCCTTTATTTTGTATAGTAGGCCTTTATGCCACACCTTATTGAACGCAGCCTGGATGTCCAAAAACACGGCAGAGCAGTATTCTTTCGTCTAGTCGCGATCCTCAGCAATGAGGGACCGATCGAAGAGAGAAAGAGAGAGAGGAGGCTATTAATAACCTAAGTCTCTATTCTCGTACCAGAGCTACTTCAACCTTCAAACCGAAATACGTTATAATTTCGCGGCAGAAATAGATAGAGTGGTGGTACCTACCTCTGTGAGCTCATAAGACGCCCTACCCCTAGTTAAACAATAAAACTGATTGATCCTCTTGTCTTATGTTAGTTGACGGCGTTCTCCTTATAATGATGACTAACCTATACTAATGATGTAAGAATAACACCTATAATAATGACTGATATTTATTTAGTGCAGAAAAAAGTATGTACAAATTAAATTCTTTTAATCACCAAAAGATCGGTAATACAAAATCGTTTGAACGTAATATAATCCATCATTTTATGTACCTATTGTAAATTCTTATAATTCTTTATTTTGGATTTATTTGTCCCGGGTTGAGATAAACAACATAAAAAAACATACCTTTAGCAAACTTGAAACGGTATAGAATAATGGTGGTTGTACTCCGGTCAACGTGCTTATCGAAGGCTTCGACTTGCAACCTGGGCTAGGTTGCACAGACACAACCCACTGAGTTTCTAGCTAGGTCGTCGCAATGGATCTTGATTCTGATCCGCCGCATCTGCGCTCATCTTCAATTCACAATTCTTATTCAATATGGAAATACAAACAACCATTGAATATACAATTTCGAAAAGGGCACATGTCGCATATTTTGTCAAATACGTTTTTTCATTTACATGTAGTTTTGAGGCTTACCTACGCCCATTTTATAATAATTCCAATGATTTTCAATTGCTAATTAACACTAAAATATATCTCAAAAGTTAATATTTTAAATTTTACACTGCTTTAGAAAATATTAATCAGTTTCTTTCATTTCCTGAACATTTTACCTTTTTCAGAGATGTGCCGTTTTTGAAATTGCATATTCAATTGCTTAAGAATTTGATAAAAGCATACAATTTTTACTGAGACTTGTATTCTGGAAAGTTCGTTCCTGTACAAAAATTGAATAAATACGGGAGTGACTGATTGCTTTCGATCAATTAACCCTATCGTTGCGGTTTCGCGTGACACAGGTTTTTTTTTTTGTAATATATCGATTCAATTTTTATCTTAACTCAACCAGTTTTTACCAACAATGCTATTTTCAGATATCTTTTTTGGCACGCACCATCCGGTTTTGGTATGAACTGCCCTCCACACTATTCCCCGTGAGCTTTGAGATTACCTCCTACAATGAGATTTTCAAGGATGCCTGTGGTTGACAGTATCTTGATTGTACCAGTACCAGTGTCCATAAGCGGGTAGGATCTTGGTTGTCTGTCTGCTATGCAAAAAAAGGTGTTTGGCAATCACAGTCTGTTGGTTGCTCATTAAAAGAAAACCGCTCTTCGCAAAAAAAAAATTGTTGCTTTTTTGCCCAGATGGGTGGACGAGCCCGTGGTCGAACCCGTCGCTTGCGACGATGGGCTCGACGAGTAAATTAACCCTCAGACACAGCCCACTGAGTTTCTCGCCGGATTTTCTCAGTGGGTTGCGTTTCCGATCCGGTGGTAGATTCTGCGGAGCACGGCTCTTGCTAAGGTTCGTGCTAGCAACGTCGTCAGGTTTGAGCCCCGTGAGCTCACCTACTAGTTAAGGTTACGCTGAAATAGCCTCTCAAGGCTCTCAGCTTAGGTGGGGAAAAAAAACGGATACGACATAAGACATATACAGTAAAAAATAAATAAACACAGGACAATGACATAAAAATTGCTGCAGCACTTACATAGCTATGAACTGGTCAGTCATGGACTGGTAAATCTTTACGCAGATCAACAAATAAACAGACATGAAAATAGCATTATTGTGCTAACTGCTATTCATTAAACTAGATGCCATTTGCAATTTCGACGAATTAGCGTTTATTAGTTTCCGTTTTAGATCTAGATAGAATCAAGGGATCCCTTTTAGAATAATGGCAATACTAAACGCTAGATTAAACCGTAAATGTAATTAATTATAGCTACTCTCTTGAACCAAATATAAAAATCACATTGAATAATAATTATAGTTGACGTTTGACTTTGCGTTATCAAGAAATTTCAATTATATTAATTAACGCGTCATTGTTGTGGTTAATAACCCTGATCATCTATATATTAATACATGAAGCAAAAACTTTGTACCCCTTTTTACGAAAGTTGCGCGGACGGAGTAGTATGAAATTTCCCACACTTATAGATATTGTAGAGGAGTGCAGAATATTAATATTTTTGTAAATTATGCATAAAAAATACATTAAATCAATAAGAAAATACATTACACACACTACCATGTATTTGACACACACACGCATGCATACTATTTGTTTATTGTCAAACTTTTCTTAAAGTCTGTCGTCAAATTGAGAATAGATTAAATATTGTTTGTCTTTATTACTATTTGTCTAAATCTAAAGTGTAATCTCGGCAAAATCTGTGATTAGAGAAGTATAATAAATAGCCTTTGACAATAGAATCATAATAGTGTACAAACTTATAATTTCAATTAATTAACCCATAGTTATCCACTGCTGAACATAGGCCTCTCCAATAAATATCCAGTGCGGCTGGTCCATTGTCATCTGCATCCAACATGACCCAGCAGTTTTCTATAGTCGGTCCATCTGACAGGTGGGCGTTCCACACTGCACTTGTCAGTACGTGGTCTCCATTCAAGAATATATTTACCCCACTAGCCGTTCGATCTTTGCGCTATATAGCTCTGATTACCGTAATGCAATATATTGATTTATTTTCCAATCAGAATCAATCTTTTTTGTAAAAATATTTGACACTAAGGGTCTGAATGATGATGCCCATATTAAAAGACCAAATTATAGCTGGAGGTAATTAGGCGTAAACATTTTAATTTGTTGCTAATAATCTAAATTGACAATTGAATATTATTTTCCTCTTCTCGTAGATTATTAGTTCTGTAACGCGAAGTGTTACGAACTTACTGATATTCCGACTCTGAGAATTATTCTTATAAAATTATCTACAGTTCATAACTTAGAAACGTCCGTAATTAACCTCTTAATAGTAGTTTTATTACCTATTAGTTAATGATAATAATTAATTGTCTATTCGGGGAGATTCATTTAAAATGGTTACGGTGGCGCATATACAACGGAACATGAATGTCATCACACACTATTCATCATCATCATCTATTCATCATATTTATGTTGAGTTCGACTTCTCAATCACTAAAATAGCCAATGTCCTATATGTCTTATATATCACAAATGACTATATACACATGTACTTAACAAATACTTACATACATACATACATACTTACATAACATCGTATAATAAAAATCAAACCCCTCAAAAAATTAATTAGCGTAATTGCTGGTGGTAGAATGTCTTATGAGTCCGTATGGGTAGGTACCACCACCTGCCTATTTCTGTCGTGAAGCACTATTGCGTTTCGGTTTGAAGAGTGGGGCAACCGTTGTACAGTAAAAATTTAAGCCTTAGAACTCATGTCTCGAGGTGGGTAACGGCATTTACGTTGTAGATGTATATAGATTGCGGCATCCACTTAGCACCTGGTGGGCCGTGAGCTCTTCCATCCATCTAAGAAATAATTAATTAAAAGAGTGAATATAAAATGTTTCATTAAAATGCAATCTTATTTGGTACAGGAAAAATGATGAGGAAATTAATGCCGTGTCTAAATTTTATATTATGCACATTTTACGACGCTCACACGCAAGATACAGAGCGCTTCAAGATTTTTGAAGTCAGTCAGCGTTCTACCGTCGCACTGTGCAGACGTCATGTTCCTCAAAATTATTATATTAAGTGTGTTAGTCACAATATGTTCTGCGCAACCCAGAGCCGCCCAATACATCGTCCCTCCAGCTAAACTTGAAGCTATATATCCAGCTGGATTAAGAGTAACAGTGCCAGGTACGTAAGTCTTTTTATAATTGACGTATGCAAGGCAGAAGATCCTCAGTTTTTGCTTATTTCTGCCGCTAACGAAGATTCGAATGTAGGACAGCCTTTCTAAGTCATTAATACAAAGGTCTCGTCCCTATGGTAACCTCTAAAGGCCAGGTGAATCGATAGAGAAAAAAGATTAAAACGAACAAGAAAAAATAATGCTAGCATGAGAACACGTTACTATTCAAAGGATAAACAAGAAATTATCGGAATTCCTAGATAAGTATCATAAATTAATTGGCGCTGCGAACTTTGAATGAAAATCAAATCGTTGGATCAAATCTAGCTAGGGTTTCCACTGCAACATTTTATGGAACATAAACGAATGTTCTTCACGTCTTGCGTTGGGGTCTTTTTATTTTTTTATTGCTTAGATGTGTGGACAAGCTCACAGCCCACTTGGTGTTAAGTGGTTACTGGAGCCCATAGACATCTACAACGTAAATGCACCACACACCTTGAGATATAGTTCTAAGGTCTTAATATAGTCACAACGGCTGCCCCACCCTTCAAACCGAAACGCATTACTGCTTCACGGCAGAAATAGGCGGGGCGGTGGTACCTACCCGTGCGGACTCACAAGAGGTCCTACCACCAGTAATTACGCAAATTATAATTTTGCGGGTTTGATTTTTATTGCACGATGTTATTCCTTCACCGTGGAAGTCAATCTTTTCTTTTTTTTTTTTTTTTTTTTTATGATTGAAAGTTTACTGGTGGCCCGAAGGCCTTTCCAGTTTCACCAGGACAGGTGGGCGAGCAAAGGCTCAGCCAAGAGGGGTGGGATTTGCTAACAACTGCCCGAGCGCCTCCGAAGGAGACCTAACAACTCAAGAGCAATTGTTTCGCGAATGAATCTACTACCGGATCGGAATCGCGACCCGCTGAGAAGATCCGGCGAGAAACTCAGCGGGCTGATGCATGGGTTAGGTTGCACGTCGACCTCTTTGTCGAGTTCGACGAGTACGGTTACCGGGGTCCCTAAGCCTGCCCCTAGTATTAGAGCTGAAGGCATCTAATGCAAAGGTTATTGGATCTGATGGATCCGTAAGGACGTGTCTAGGGCGTCGACGGTGACTGGCTCCTGCATGATCAGGATTCGGAGAGTAGTCAGCGGCGGCAACGATAAGGCGATTATCATGACGCATAGCCTTATCGAAGTATCGTTCCGACGCTGACTTCATGTATTTCCGAATTGATTCGAGGCCCAGGTCGTCGTGTAGGTCAACGTTCCTCACGAACCACGGAGCGCCGACAGCTAACCTGCAAAAGCGGGATTGTAGGGATTGGAGGGTGTCTATGTGTGTGCGGGCCGCGTGAGCGAACACCACACTCGCGTAAGTCATGACGGGCCTTATGCAAGTTTTGTAAAGTGTCACCTTGTTCCGAAGGGACATTTTACTCCGCTTACAGATCATGGGGTAGAGTCTACCGAGAATAAACGCGGCACGGTCACGGACTGATTTTATATGCGGGCGGAATGTCATCGATGCATCCAGGGTAACGCCCAGGTACTTGACCTTCCTGGCCCAGGGTATGGGTTGTCTAAAGAGAGTAATCGGGGGTGTGAGATTCCTCCTCCTAATCCGGGAGGAAATCCGTGTGGAGCTTCCCCTCTGAAATAGCACCGCAGTACTTTTCGCTGGGTTGATGTCTATGCGCCATTTTCGGAACCACTGTCCTAGGGCTAGGGCTGCGCTCTGAAGCTTCTTCGCGATTAGGGACTTATTTCTACTAGAATAGTAAACAGTCGTGTCGTCGGCGAATAAAGCTAAATGGGTCGGCGGCGACCGGGGAATATCGTTGACGAATAAGCTAAATAGGAGGGGTGAGAGGACAGAGCCTTGCGGGACTCCAGCTGTGAGAGGTCGTGGGGAGGAGCGGGTTCCCTCGACTCGATATCGAAAAGAGCGGTTCGAAAAGAAGTCCCGTATGATGAGCACGAGACTATCCGGCACGCCCATGTTGAATAGTTTGAAAATCAAACCATTGTGCCAGACTTTGTCGAACGCTTTTGCGACGTCGAAGAAGAGAGCTCCCGTGTATAACGGTTTTGGTCTATTAAGCCCCACAAGAATGTGCTCCGTGAGGCGGTGCACCTGTTGAACGCATGAGTGATTTGTACGGAATCCGAATTGTTCATCGATGAGAATGCCCTTGGATGAGACGAAATCTCTGAGGCGCTTGTAGAGCAGACGCTCATACAGTTTGCCTAGAGACATGAGGAGGCTAATCGGGCGGTAGCTCGTCGGATGATTTTTTGGTTTACCGGGTTTATGTATGCCGATAACGTCCGCTTCTTTCCACACCGCGGGAAAGATACAGTTCGCCATAGCGGCATTGAAAATAGATGCCAACATCACGATGAGTTGGACGGGTAGAAGTTTAATAACGCGGTTAGATATACCGTCGGAACCGGGAGCCTTGCGAGGACGTAGGTCTTTGATCAAGTCTTTAACTTCCATCGGGGTGACGGGTGGTAACGCATCCGAGGGTGGCAAGGAGGCTCTGCGTTCTACCTCACTGTCTACAAATTCTACATGAACAGGGTCCACGGATTGAGTGCTGGGCGTGCACTGGGTTTGCAATGTATCGGCCAGCAGCTCTGCTTTTTCGTCATCATCAAAGGCCGCGAGTCGGCCTGAGGGGCCTACAAGGGGGGGCATAGTTACTACCGTATCCGATTTGAGAGTACGAGCTAAGCGGTAGTAAGACCTTTGGGAGGGCGCGAGTCCTTCTAAGAAACCAGACCATCTGGCATCTCGGACTTCGGCGATGCGAGACTTTACGTCGCGTTGTAGGGCACGCATTCGAATACGATTTTCCGCGGTAGGATACCTGTCGTAGGCGCGTATCGAGGCGTTCTTAGCTCTAAGGAGTTCCCTAATATCGTCGGACAATTTGAAGCGGTGAAGGAAGTCCTCCGCTACAACTTGTTTCGATGACCTATCTAATGTCGAGGTGATGTGTGATGTTAAGATGTCTATGGCTTCAGCGGTATCCTGAGGAGACGGGGTAGAGTCCGGGTTAAACGGGAGCGATGGTGGATCAGATTCAGCTAGGCTGATGCCCAGCGTGTGCCAATCCACCACAGTCCTCGTGACAGGAACGGAATCGGGAGCGCGACCGAGCTTCATGACGACGGGACGGTGGTCTGAATCTAACTCTGAAACTACTTCGATCGAGTGTAAGCGCAGAGTTACGTTTTTTAATAACGCTATGTCGAGTATATCCGGGCGATGCGCGATATTTAGCGGGTAGTGAGTCGGGGTTAACGGAGCGACGATATCGAAAGCGAGATCATCGACTAACGCGTCAAGCCGCCTGCCATTCGGAGTTGTGGTGTGTGAGTTCCACCTGATGTGTTTACAATTTAGGTCGCCCGCCAGAATGACAGAGCTCCCCATACCGAGCAGCGCCTCAATATCACTGCTTAGAACGGAAGTCAATCGTGAACATTTGTTAAGTACGTATTTCATTAGAAAAATTGCTACCCACCAGCGGGATTCGAACACCGGTGCATCGCTCGAAACAAATGCACCGGACGTCTTATCCTTTAGGCCACGACGACTTCAGACTCTAAAGCGTTTGGAGTAATGATTTTAAGACAACATACCAGTAGTAGGGCGTGTTGTTATCCTGTAGTTCTGCTTATTTCTTACATCAATCAGGTTTGCGTTCCAGTTTGAAGGGTGGGATGGCCGTTGTATGATAATAAATATAATAAAATAATTAATAAACAACTCAATTTTTGTCAACCATTTTGTTTTGTATCACATTAATATTGTATTCGAAAAGAATTATCCTCATACCCAATCGCTTTAGGAGAATAAATTAGTTAAATATTCTTTACGAGCTATTTTCCAACGAGACATGCATTGATATTAATATTAATCAATATATTTTATAATATTCAATGAAACTTCAAAATGGGAATCTATTTCGTAATAAGCGACGTAAATCTACTGAGGCTTGATGCCATCTTCGTTCCTTCCAAGATTATTTTTACCTTTACTGGTGGTAGGACCTCTTGTAAGTCCGCGCGGGTGGGTACCTGCCTATTTCTGCCGTGAAGCAGTAATGCGTTTCGGTTTGAAGGGTGGGGCAGCCGTTGTAACTATACTGAGACCTTAGAACTTACATCTCAAGGTGGGTGGCGCATTTACGTTGTGGATGTCTATGGGCTCCAGTAACCACTTAACACAAGGTGGGCTATGAGCTCGTCCACCCATCTAAGTAATAAAAAAAAAATTCGTATTGGAATATATTTGTCCAACCCGGACTAATAGGTGATGATAATGATAATATATTTATTTGATAAAGTAACCACGACTCATTACGTTACTACATCTCTTAAAATTATGTTAGTATCAAAAAAACATTTATGTATCCAAAATTAAGGTAAATTAAGGTAAATTAAGGTAAGTAAGGTAAATTAAAAAAAACTTAGATCGGCTTAATTTTAAAACGCAATTGAAAATCTTGGTCAATTCCACACCCAGATGCGGAGTTTTAGCATACACGCAGACACATCAATGCTGTTTATCATTTCAATACATGTATAAATTTATACGTGTAATAATATGTATAAAGATAATGGTTTTGTTTATCATTTTCCTTGTTCTAGCAAAGATGTCACAAGTTTTTTTTTTAAATCTGTAAGTTTTTAACAATCAAGACTCTCTCATACACTAAAATTCTACTAAAAGGAAAGAAAATTCTAATATAGTGCTACATATTTTTTGACATCAGCGTTAGGCAAATCTTCTTTTTGCAGAAATCGTCCTTAGGCGTACTGTCATGTATATTTTTTTCTATTACCTGACATTTTTTCGCTGATATTTTTAAGCTATTAAATAGCTTTTATCGTGGGCCTTGAGCTCGGTCTAGCTTATGAGTGTGAAGGAGACAGTTAAGGTTTTGCTTTTATTAATGTTTAATATAGCGTGGTCTTGTTTTATTATTGCTTTAATATTAAATTGTCATTGTCTAATTATAATTGCATAAGTTGATAAAAAATGCTATGCAATAGCTTTACCGCGGCAGTTCCCGAGTGCCACACGATTTTTTTTTTCGAAACAGCTATGTAAATTGGAATTATCACATGTTTACGATCCAAATCCAAAATGAGAGAAAACATTGTTTAAAAATGAGGTCCTTAAGAAAAAAAAAGATTACATTGAAATTGCTTTGCTACTGCTGAGCCTACGTTTTACGCTAAAAATAGAGAAGACATACTCTAACTCAAAGTAAGCAATAGGAAGAGAATTGCTTTAGCGTAAGTTGATGAAACTAGTATTTAGAACGATTGACTAGAATCTACTGCTAGTATTACCAAGGATTTTGATATGCTGTGTATCCTGTGATAAAACAGAACTATTATCACGTGTTCTATATTCCTTTGTCAGTCAGTACTAGACTTGTGAGCATTACCATAAAATACTAGCCAATACTTGTGAGCATTATTATAAAATACTAGTCAAATACTAGATATAAATACTAGTGCACATAAAAAAAATCTAGTGAACCGCAGTCGTATTTCGCTGAGATGTCACTATTTAAACTACACTAATTCGTTTGTAACTTTGACGAGATAAAGACAAGACTCTATATAGATTGCAAAAAGTTTCTGCGACAGTATCTAAATATATATATATATCCACAATAACATAAATATGTTTTGTGTATGATTTGATTACGATTTAAGTAACAACAAGTCTATATTTAACTTCATTACTAAGAAACCGTGATATTGTCATAACACTATTAAGGCAATGACTCAGGCCTTTTTATTTTTTATTATATTTCCAGTTTTTTTTTTTGTTGTTGACCGCTTACGAAATGTGTTTTGTAGTTTACTTTGACTGTACAGCGATAGTTCTTGTTGTTCCTTTAATTTTGTTCTCAAGATATCCTTTCGCACTTTTTTTTTCTACCTATTCGCTGGTTTCCTAAGGAGCTATTCCAGCTACGCCTGGACGGGTAGGTGAGCTTACGGGTTCAACCTGAATTTGCTAACACTAACCCTAGCAAGAGCAGTGCTTCGCAGTATCTACCACCGAATGGGAAACGCGACCCACTGAAAGATCCGGCGAGAAACTCAGTGGGCTGTGTCTATGGGTCAGTTCGCTCGTCGAACTCTTCGTCGTAATCGACGATTACTATATCATATTTTATAAAGTACTTATGAAGGTCGTTCACAAGACGTTATAACAATATTCCATAATTAGTTTCATTCACAAAAGCTCCAAATTTCTCTTAGTCACACATATTTCGAATTCTCAACCTTTTGTTAAAACAAATAAATATTTCCGTATAAATAAATCTACTACACAGACGAATACAGCTAGCTTTAAATTCAAATCCATTAATTCATCAACAAATGACTTTGATTTAAGGAAAACGAGACAATGATAAAGTAATCGGTTGATAACAAATATGACCTCTTCAAATTTAACACTGCTTATTTCCCCAGTTTTCTCGTTACATATGTTCAAATAAATTCAGTGCCTTTATCCTCAACAGTGCTCACGGCCAATATCAGGTTTGTTTAATATTCAATGTAGGATACAGGTTCTCCTGGGCATAGATAAGCCCCTGCCTTCAGCTTTATTTCATTGGTCAAAGCATTTCTCTGCGATGTTGGTGTGTGGCATCAACTAGAAAATCAGTTCGATTGTTAATAATTACGCTCTTGAACATTTTTTTATGAGTCAGCAGTGAAGGAAATGCACGAAAGGAATAGACAGGACGGTGGTACATTCTGTGGGCTCACATTGTGCTGCATGACCGGGCTCACATTGTGCTGTATGACCAGAAAGCAATTTTACAATTGAACTTCATGTGTCATATTTTTTTAATGCTTAGATGGGTGGACGAGCTCACAGCCCACAGACATCTACAACGTAAATGCGCCACCCATCTTGAGATATAAGTTCTTAGGTATCACTATAGTTACAACGGCTACCCCATCCTTCAAACCGAAACGCAGAAATAGGTGGGGTAGTGGTACCTACCCGTGCGGACTCACAAGAGATCCTACCTCCAGTAAAATCCATATCCTAGTCGGGATTTTTATATTGGAGCGAATAGACTACTGTTACCACTCAACACCATGTAGACTGTTGGTCCTACCCAGTAGTGAAAATCATTAAGCTAATATTCTTTCCACAAATCATCATCTGTTGTGTCTGCATGTCAGCGTTTGAAAAATTAAATGAACACTTTGTGGCCATTGACCACTTTTTTATGAACGCAGGGGCCCACGACTCCACCGTCTTCGATAAGGCAATGAACTATAATGGATTTAAAGCTTCGCGGTGTAAAAGAATTATTCGCATGTACCGGTTTTTGTATGTAAAAAAATCATTTCGTACGCTAAGAAACTGTGTAACTGGATTTTCCGTTAAATAAAATTTATGCATTAATTATTCATGTTGGAACTAATCGTACTTATATGGTTAAAGAGTAGCATAAATGTGATTTCAAACTAATTTATTACCTCGTTAGTCTAGTCAGTGATGAAGACACTGTACCGTATAAACTTCTGATGGGCGCTCAGTAGCTTTGGTCAATGTATTTGGACAACGCTCTCAAAGTTTACACATATGTATTTTCTTTCTCACAGCTCAAACTATTTCCTTAGTGAATATTGTCAAAATCAATTCAATGGTTTGAGAGTGATAATTGGAGGCTAGAGATCTAGATCCTTTCGTATTTATGAAATTTTGATAAGCTGACTTGTTCGTAAGCATTTCTATAATACGGGATAAAATATAAGCTTCTATAGGAACGATCCTAGTCTGATGCAATGGTAGATGGTAGAAACTGATAGGTCACAGTGAAGGTGGAAAGTTTTTCGAGCCACAAACATATTCCACTATCCCAAAAAAGGCACTGACGAAGTGCATTGGTGTAACACCATTACATTTAAATTTAATTCGTTGCTTTTGTTTGATATGCGTATGAGTTTAGTTCAAAATATAGTGCGAAAACGAGATGTTTGTGTACATCACAGGATAATTGTTTCTTTTTATCAATCTTCGACGAGTGATTTTAATAATAGAAAGTTAACAGGAAACGAAGAAGCATGGATTAAGTTGCCGTCATCCAGCGAATCACAAGTGGAGCGAAATACGAGGGATTAAAGTATATATTCCAGCTCATAAATATCACACCCTGCTTACCGTTCCCCATTTGAGACATGAAAAAATATATCTCTTACTTACTATTTATTTTCCACTTTTGTATTTAATAAATTTAACGAGACTCAAAGCTGTGGCGTTTTGGTTCGGAGACCTTAAAATCAACAAAGATATTAAACCAATAAATAGCTTTTAAAGTCATTCACCTTTCATAACGGCGCCGCTTCGATTGATCATCATTATTCATGGGATATGTTCAAACTTTTTTCACAAAAACTTTAATCACTGACAGACATTAAGATAAACGAGTTCGGAATTAAAAAAAATAAAAATACATCGCAAATAGTACAGTCTCTGTTTTCGAAATTTGCTAGTCTTAGACATATTCGAAAGTAAAGGGTTAAATATGTATAGGGTTTATTATTATCATTATATTATTACAGACATTTCGATATTCTATATTTGAAGATCGTATTAACTACAATTAAATTTAAAATTTTACTGGTGGTAGGACCTCTTGTGAGTCCGCGCGGGTAGGTACCACCACCCTGCCTATTTCTGCCGTGAAGCAGTAATGCGTTTCGGTTGGAAGGGTGGGGTAGCCGTTGTAACTATACTGAGATCTTAGAACTTATATATCAAGGTGGGTGGCGCATTTACGTTGTAGATGTCCATGGGCTCCAGTAACCACTTTACACCAGGTGGGCTGTGAGCTCGTCCACCCATCTAAGAAAAAAAAAAAAAAAAAATAGAAATGATATCTCGACATTTTGCGAACAATAAACGCGATTTTAAACAGTAAAAGTAACTTTAATTACGTAACATAGATTAAATGTTGAATTTTCTACAAAAATATATATATTTATTTTTAATGTTCCTCTCGCGTCTCTCAGCTCCAAAGTCACGACCTACTAGACTATAAAATTTAGAGATAATTTTTATAAAATAGTTCTCAGTGATCAGAATTCGACCTTGTCTCCGATATTTCAAGTTTTGATTCGTTTTATTAAGTAAAACATCTAATATTTGCACCTTTTTAAAAATTTCTTAACTTTCGCAATTTGTTTTTTCTTTTTTGCAAGGATGGATAGACGAGATCACGGCTCACGTGGTGTTAAGCGGTCATCAGATCCAATCGACCATAATATATAAATCTTTTATTTTGATTGACCTTTACGCGTCTTCTTTTATTACAATGCTCGCAGGAACTAAAAACTAGAGAAATAAAAAAAGTAAAAATAAAATCAAGTATCCGACATTTAGTGATGTTTTTATTTTTAAAGTTAACAGTGCAATGAGCACACTGCTGAGTAAACTGGTTATACAAAGTTGCCGTTTGAGTCAGTCCACGTAAATAAATGAGAAGCAGGTTTGACGAGTTTGGTAATTAAAAAAAAACAGTAACTTTAAAGATGTTTGAAGTGAGATTTTTCGATTTATTTCACACAAACAAACACCCAAGACGAATCAGAATCGAATATCTTCGGCAAACACTCGAGGACTTTTTGAAGGTGGCAGGTCGAGACCAATATTATAACGCTCAATGATTTGTCTCCAAATTAAAACTTCTCCTCGGTGGTGTTATTTGAGATGATTCCGGCATCTCTATTTTATCATCGCATCACCTGATACCAGAACAGTGTTCATTTATATTGTCTAGAGCTGATGCATTCATCGAAAGAGCGTTAATTGTGTGTTTAATTTCCTACCTAATTCCTGGTATCCTAAGAGCCCATTTACCTTTTCGCGGACGGGTAGGTGAGCTCACGGGCTCAACCTAAGAGTGTGCTAACACTAGCTCTAGCAACGGCAATGAAAAGATCCCGCGAGAAACTCAATGATTTGTGTCTATGGGTTAATTCGCTCGTCGAACTTATTCCACGAGGACGGTGACCGGTGCTTAAGCCTAAAAGCACCGAGAATGGCCAATGCGGGTCCATGTCGCTTTGAACAGCTTTTTATCTAACAGAGCTGTAGTCCGAGCTGAGTGGTAGGCATTAGCACCTCTAGCATTGGTGACACCCAATGGCTACAGCTCATCATCTCTAGGCCTTATAACGTTCGTCTTCAAAGGCAATAAAATATTTATAATATGTGAATAATGAATAAAGAAAAATAATGCTGCACCTTAAGCAATAATCGGCAAACTTGATGATGCGAAGTACTATCTAAGGCGGTCTAGCTTAGAGTAGAGTAGAGTACTTGAGGCTGAACGAATATTGAATTCTGGGAATAATCGATTCCTAGCAGTGGCAACGTATGGCGTATTAATATCACCTTTACGGCACGCTATAAATTCGAATTTTCTTCTTATTTTGCAATTGAGCACATCTTGCATAGCACTTCGATGCTTGACAATTTTTAACCATCGTGATTCTAAAATTATATACATTAGTATTAAGTTGTGAGTATCGCATCTGCAATACTTACAACTATATAGTCGTGAAAACGATCTTGTTTTCACGACTGACCACAACTACTGTCTATTGTGACAGTATATTGGCATTCTCACAGGCAGCTGTTAGATTTTAATTGCTCGTTTATCCATTTAAGTCAATAAAATAGGCTTTTGCATTTCAGATCTCTAGTAAAATAATATATATTATTAGTAAACGTAAAAAATATCTAACGCAGTTCCATCTGTTTTTCAGACGATGGTTTCTCGCTCTTCGCCTTTCACGGCAAGCTCAACGAAGAGATGGAAGGCCTGGAATCGGGGCATTGGTCCAGGGACATCACTAAAGCCAAAAACGGCGTTTGGACGTTCAGAGACAGAAATGCTCAGCTAAAACTGGGAGATAAGATTTATTTCTGGACGTATGTAATCAAGGATGGCCTCGGATATAGGCAGGATAACGGCGAATGGACTGTAACAGGTGAGCTTTATAATAGATATATAGATATGTTTTGTTGAAACACCACAAATTAAGATAGTAAATTTAAAAAAAACACAAAAGTAGTTAATACGTCAATTGAGGATCGGCGACGGAAAATCAAATTGACGGTGGTAGGACATCTGGTGAACCCCCACGGATAGGTACCCTGCCTATTTCTGCTCCTTGCATTTTACAAAATGCCACCCCATCAGAGATAGCTGCAGTCCAGTTCCACCAGTCGTGTGATTTGCTAAAGACACATACTTCCCATGAAACCATAATAAAAAATCCATGCCATTCCATTGAGGATCTAATGTCTTCAACTATTATTCGAAGATTCGCAAATTCCCAGCTACTTACTTGAACTACCAGTATTACTTTCCCAATACGCCCAGTAAATTAAGTGATTAGCTTCTCCCTATCCTCTTTGTCTTTGACATCTTATCGTTAGGAGTTATTGCTATGATGAATCTGTAGCGGCGGGTACACACATCCTCATTCTGTAGCTAATTTGTTTCGATGTTGTTATAGGCATTATCACATACCACATTTGAGGTGGAAATTCAAATAGAAAGTGTAGAGCTTCAAATAATAAATTGGAACAGAAGTAAAAAAAAAAAACAAATGTAATCTGAAGACAGAAATTCATAATCGAGTGATTTTAGAACAGTAACATTTTATTTTCAGAATTCGTCAATGAAAATGGGAATCCAGTAGACGTAGCCAACCCACCTGTGGCCACATCTACCACGGGTCCACTGCAGACACCCCAACAAGCCAGCACTCCTATCGTTAGACCGGAACAGACGTGCCAAACGTCAGAAACAGTGGTCCAAGGCCGCGATAAAATCTGTAAGGGAACTTTGATCTTCAGTGACGAGTTTGAAAAGAATAGCCTTAAAGATTTGACGAGTTGGGGAGCTGAAGTTAGATTTCCTGAAGAACCGGTTAGTGTCATTTCTGTTTAATTTGTAGCGGTAGTTTCACTTGCTATTATTACCTTATTCATAGCTTTGAGGTAAAGTTTCCTCGTTTTAGTCTTTTATATAATATAGGTATATAATACCGCTGCAATTTGTGCGATAATATATGTATATTGTGTGTTTAAATTCAATTTCCGATCTGGACTGCTAATTTTCTTGAAACATTCTTTCTTACTATTATACATTCCAGGATTATCCATTCAATGTCTACACAACTGACGGGACCATCGGCTTCGATTCCGGATCTTTGATCATCAGTCCGGTGCTTTTGGAGAGTAAATTTAGTGAAGACAAGATTTATCAAGACCTTGATTTAACGAATAGGTTAGATAATTTATTGGATTATTATCACCATCTTGAATATCCTTAGACAGGGTGATAGATGAAACGTATGGTGCAGACATACAGATCGGTATGACAATGCCATGTGCAAAGAACCCAGAGCTGGTACGAGAATTTCCCTATGATTCCACAAACTACAATTGTGTCCACACATAGCACAGCATGTCCTAACAAAACCATTTCATGTCGAATAAAGTTAAGTTTAAAGTAAAACTGCAAAGTTTGTCAGTGCAGAATAGCACTACTTCATGTCTTTCCGTGGGTGACTAAAAATATCATTGAAGAATGAGCAAGAACGTTCTTTGAGTATTCTACCAGTGCACGGCGATCACCAACCGATATTTACTGGTGGTAGAGCATAAGGGAATCCTACAAGCAGATGCCACTAACACGAGTTGGTACCGTCATCATACTTATTTCGGTCTCAAAGCAGTCATAGATTCGAATCTTCGTATAATCACTAAGCACCAGATGGATGTGAACTCGTTCACCGAACTTAGGAGTAGACAAGTGTATTTTTTACGTAGGCAAACTTTAAGCATATTAACGCTTCGTGGTTGATTTGAATAAACTGACTGTCATCATGACTCCGATGTCCAAGAGAACTCAGGCTTCCATTGACAAACCAGAATATAAAGGAGGTGATGTTTATCGAAAAGCATCACGGAGTCCTCTACTAAGGTATGCTGCAGTCGCAACCAGTCTGGTCATTACATCGCAACTCGGCCTCTAACCATGAGCACTCATAAATCCACCTCACTAGGTGCTTGAGAGCGTATCTGTACCCTCTTATTAATTGTAAACATTTATATTAATAACAGATGCACTGGCCAGATCGACACAACGGAATGTAAAAGAGTGGCTTCTGGATCACAAATCCTTCCGCCAGTTATGACCGGGAAAGTGACAACTCGACACAAATTCGGCTTCAAATATGGAAGGATTGAAGTTCGAGTTAAGCTACCTGCTGGAAACTGGTTGATTCCTGGTGAGTATATTATAATATGATTATGCTGGATCTACATAAGATAACATAAGTGGTTTTTTTTATTGCTTAGATGGGTAGACGAGCTCACAGCCCACCTGGTGTTAAGTGGTTACTGGCGCCCATAGACATCAACAATGCAAATGCCGCCACCCACCTTGAGATATAAGTTCTAAGGTCTCAATATGGTTACAACGGCTGCCCCACCCTTCAAACCGAAACGCATTACTGCTTCAGGGCAGTAATAGGCAGGGTGGTGGTAACTACCCGTGCGGACTCACAAGAAGTCCTACCACCAGTAATTAGGCAAATTATAATTTTGCGGATTTGATTTGTAATTTCAGAAGTCAACTTGGAGCCACACGAGAAGATGTACGGCCCGCGCCGCTACGAGTCCGGCTTGATGCGTATCGCCTTCACGAGAGGAAACGCTGTCTTCAGCAAGAAACTGTACGCTGGACCCGTTTTATCCGACACCGAGCCGTTCAGGTCGAAGCTGATGAAAGAGAAGCTCGGCATCGAGAACTGGAATAAGGAATATCATAATTACACAATGATTTGGAAGCCTAGTAAGTACACTGAATAGATATCATCATCATCATCATCTCATCCCAGCCGATAGCTGTCCACTGTTGAACATAGGCCTCTCCAATTGATCTCCAACTCGATCCTGTGGACCGAATGGTAAACAGTCGACGTCGCCCAAAATACGTCATTACGGATCCTCCCGATCCATTAACGGTGCTTTTATGTACCACAAGCACCGGTCACCGTCCTCGTCGAAGTCGTCGCTTGCGACGATGGGCTCGACGAGCGAATTAACCCAAAGACACAGCCCACTGAGTTTCTCGCCGGATCTTCTCAGTGGGTCGCGTTTCCGATCCGGTGGTAGATTCTGCGAAGCACTGCTCTTGCTAGAGCCAGTGTTAGCAACACTCCAGTTAGAGCCCTGTGGGTTCACCTACACGTTAGAGCGAAGCTGAAATAGCCTCTCAATGCTATCAGCAAAGAAAATTGACCTCCAGTGCAGCCGGTCTGCGGTCACTTGCTTCCAACATGACCCAGCGACTTTCACTAGGTCGTCGGTCAATCTGGTTAGTACGTGATGGTAGGTCTGAATAGATATGTTCTTCACCAAAAATGTACGTACTTGAAATTAAAATAAAACCAAAAAATATATAATTGCTTTCTACAATAAGTAAGATGGATAGCTCTTTCAATTGTGGTTTTTAGTTTTTTGTCAAGTAACAAAAAATATGCACCTATCTATTTATATGTATTTTCACTGCTATATGAGGTGCGAGCGTGTAAATAAACAACAAAATATTTCACGTGTCGAATTTTTATGTAGATTTATGCAAGGTTTTTTTTGTAGATGGCATTGAAGTTTTGGTTGATGGAGAACAGTTCGGCGTAGTGGATCCAGGTGAAGGCTTCTATACTGTTGGCCGGCAGAATGCAGTACCTCATGCAGCCCAATGGCTCAAAGGAACAATTATGGCTCCACTGGATCAGATCGTAAGTTTCACGTATCGTTAAATCTCAAATATAGTATAATCTCAAAACTTTTACAGGAGAGTGTTTTAAAGGTTTAACATGTGATATTTTTAATATTAATCATCTTTGCAACATTTATTTTTTATTTTTAACCAGTTACATTATCTGTCTTTTAAAGTAAGATAAAATTATGTATTAATTTTGTTAATAGTAGTCAAAACATAGGTAAATAAAATAAAATAAAACTACGCTCTTTTGACAGTATTTATGAGAAAAAAACCGTTTAAAATACTGGTGATACCAAATTATTTCGCATATTAGCTTAATTTCGAATATTTTTGGAAATTGTACACTTTTAATGCGAAAAAAGCTATATATGTTATCCTTTTCCCATTCTCTTTTTTTTATTTACGCTAACTCTAGATGCGCAGGCATTTAACTGGAAAAAGATAAGCCCCACTTCTTAATAAATATAATGAGAGAAATATATTTTTGTTCGAATTTTACTGTTGTCGCTTAGAATGAAGTTTTTTCAACCAAAACTATAAGCATTTTCATTTTTTTCGCAGTTCTATATCTCTCTCGGTCTCCGAGTTGGTGGCGTTCACGATTTCACGGATAATCCGGATAAGCCCTGGAAGAATAGGAACAGCAAAGCAATGCTGGCCTTCTGGAACGACAGGAGTAACTGGTTGCCGACGTGGTACGATGCGGCCATGAGGGTTGATTACGTCAGAGTTTATGCACTTTAAGATATCAACATATCACGGTGGTTGACTCTCAAAATGATAAGCAATGAAAAGTGGAATGATCGTGTAATAAGTGACGACTGACTATTAACAAAAACAATTCAAGCTCTAGAGATATTTCGTGATTACGAGAACTTTTAGTGATTAGAATGTCGGAAATTAATAAAACCGAAATTTAGTTGTAGTCGATAAGTAGATATATTGTTAAAGGGCACAAATACAATTTACCAGAGGTAGGATCTCTTGTGAGTGCGCGCGAGTAGGTACCACCACTGCGCCTATTTCTACCGTGAAGCAGTAATGCGTTTCGGCTTGAAGGGTAGGGCAGCCGCTGTAACTATACTGAGACCTTACAACTTATATCTCAAGGTGGGTGGCACATTTGCGTTGTAAATTTATATGGGCTCCAGTAACCACTTAACACCAGGTGGGCTGTGAGCTCGTCCTAATATCTAAGCAATAAAATTTAAAAAAAACGGCTCCAGATATTTCGTGATCACGAGAACTTTTACTGATTAGAATGTCGGAAATTAATAAAACCGAAATTTAGTTGTAGTAGATGAGTAGATAGATATATTGTTAAAGGACATAAGTAGATCCCCACTATCCCCCCTATTTCTGCCGCAAAGTAGCATTGTTCGAAGGGAAAGTTTTTATTCAATTGAGACTTCAACTTCGTGGCTTTAAGATAGTAAACGGCATTCACATTGATAGACGGTAACTACTTAACCTCAGATGGTTTGTGAGCTCGTTGATCGACCAATGCAAGTAAAAAAAATTTGTGAGATATAAACTTCGGTAACGGCTTGTACCAATACCAAGTATTTCATTGCAATCTACCAGTCAATATCCTGAATTTAATTATAAAATTTTGTACAAGCGATTACGTGATTTCGTTATAAAATACGAAGAAAAAACTGTTTTTTTATAATAATAATGATAAAATAAATAAAATTTGTGAAAAATTGCGTGGTGTTATTCTGTTTACTATTATCCCATTAAGAATTTTAAAAACTATGTATAGTAACCGGCAAACATCGTGAGCAAATGACCTTGGCTGCGCAGAACCGAATTTTAGATCACTTTGGTGGTGAGGGTGAGGCGCGACGGCAGGGGAAATCGTATCGAGCGCGTTATTGGTAGATCAGTCGAACCTTGCGTAAAGTACGCTTGCGTACAGTGAAAAATCTATCGTTATTAATCGTTAAGTTATATTTTATTATAATTGCTTGTTGACTTTGTTGCCCTTGCTATTTGTTGAGTGTTTGTTGATTTTTTATAAAAAATACACTATGCCGCGACAAACTGGTGGAGTATTCAAAAGAAAGGGTAGAAAAATTGTGTACGACGTATATTGCTTCATTATAAAACAGGGGAAGAATGATATTATGGAAAAAGTAAAACAGACTTCGGAAGCAACAAAAACATCAGTGAGTACTGTTAGGTGCATTATTAACGAAGCTAAAGGCTCTGGCTTGCTCATCGTGCTTGGGACTCCGGGTAAGAAAAGATCAGGGAAGAAGAAAGTTACCGGAATGGATAGTTTCGTTCAATCTGTAATAAAAAGGCTTCGAAAATTTTAAAGAAGATATACATTTTAATGGCTCGGAATGAAGTTTACGACGAATTATGAAAGAGCTAGGCTTCAGATGGAAAAAAAAAACAGAAAATAATCGGAAGCTGGTAATTGAAAAAAGTAACATTCGATTACTATGAATCGAATATCTTCAAAAAATAATTAATTATAGACAAAAAAGAAGATCGAACCGACCGAGTCGTAAACTACACCGATGAGCCCTATGTCGACTTAACACGATGATGGCGACTCGGGTGATGAAAACAGTGATGATGATAATGGTCAAGATTATGATAACGAAAAAAAAATTACAAATACCAGCTTCGCTTCAACTGAACGAAGACCTGGCAACAGCTCTAGTTTTGACTTAATAGAAGGAATATCTATTTTACCCCAAGATTAAATTATTACAATTATTAACCTATATTTTTTGTTGATGTTCTAATAAATATATAAATAAATACATATGTTGATTTTAATAATTTAATTGCATTATGACGCAGAGTAAATAATATTT
Organism: Bombyx mandarina; assembly: GCF_030267445.1. NCBI lineage: Eukaryota > Metazoa > Arthropoda > Insecta > Lepidoptera > Bombycidae > Bombyx > Bombyx mandarina. The sequence goes on from NC_143218.1 coordinate 7,290,348, forward strand.
TTGCACGTGAGTGTACCATGCGCAAACTTACCCCCACTACGTCAACAAATGCTCAAGAAGTTTGCCGGCTATTATAGCAATAGCGAGATATTCTATCATCATATTGTTTCCCTACCTGTCATCTAATAAATAGAGAGCTTTCCCGCTCTTTATAAGAGGAACTTCAATCATTTTAACAAAATGATAAACTAGGGAAACTAATATATAATAATCACTTGATCTTCCAAACTTGTGCCTTAAGAGAACTCTCCGGGGCAACTCTTCGAATGCGTAAATTTAATTTAGTTCAATTCATCCCTTTGAAAATAAAGGCTTACTGTGAAGAAGCCTTTGTCAAAGCGTCGTAATTCGAAGGAGTACCCCTGCAACATTCTGAGATTATCGGGATTCTTGGTGTCAATATTTCGAACGGTATCCAGTATCGGAATCATATTGAAGGTAAAGCCAAGTTTAGTTCCAAAATGTTGAGATTCGTCAACAGAACGTATACACTCCTGAACAAATACTCGTGCTTTAGAAAGGCCAGGCTTGACCTCGCATGGAGTACCGCTCGCATCATGCTCTGAAACACCAGCTACTTCCATTTGCCTTCATACAGAATGGGCCGTTAAGTTTGTTGAAAGTCCCGTTCATATGAATTATTTCGGGCATCTGGTCAGCTGGAGGGACTTCGCTTCTGTCTGTGTTTTATGCGGTATGCTCTATGGCTATAGGGAGTTTTTCCAATTAGATAATAGAATTTACTCATTTTTATTATGGAATCATCCGCCACCGAAGCACACTGCATCGATTCTATCTGGGGTCACTGCGGTCATCCACAATGCTTTTCCAGATATTATTACCTTTTTTGACACGTACCATCTGTCTTTAAAAATGAATTTCGCATCACGGTGATCCCTGAGCACTACGACATGTCCTTCTTCAAGTGAGGTTTAAGAAGTGTATTCAGTGCTGGCAGTGGCTTTGCTGTACCTCTTACTGACATCCATGAGTGATCACTACTTACTATTAAATAGATTGTTTGATTGCATATGAAAAAAAAAAAAAGGTAGGTACATAATCTCTTTCACATTTCGATGCGTAAGAATGGATGTAAATCATCAATGAAACTATAAAGTACAAACCCGAAAAAATAATCTAAAAGAAATTGAACTAAAAGGGATTTGCTAATAGTAATTCCAAACATGCTTCCAAGAAAGGCAATTTGGAGTCTCAGCTATCAATAATTGTTTTTGCGCTTTCGAGCTGACATGTCTCACCATACTCATAAAAGATATAAAGAGAAGAAGACAGATGCGCTTAACAGAATTATCTAGGTAGGCATATTCGTATATTTACTTCTTTTTTTAAATCAGCATAAATACTGAGTGACCAAAATATTAAACAATACACAAATTCAAACGATCCCAGTCGATATAAGGTAAAACATTCAATAAACTAGCCGATACCGAGAAACGGGAAAACGAACTGCTTGTTCAATTAATGCGACTTTAAAATTGTTTTCTTAGATGATCTTCAAGAGTTAAATAAAGCGTCGTTCATATCTGACATAATTTTAGGTATAACATAGTAGTATATTAGTTCAAACTACACAGAAAAGATAGTAATGAATATATTATTATTAAAAATCTTCTTCTTTTTCTTCTTCTTGTGCTTATTCCACAAAATATTTAACAGCACAAATTCAAACGAACCCAGTCGATATTTTTCCAGTCATTTTGAACCCAGTCATTTTATTCATTTTTTTTGATTGACTAAAAATCAAAGTATCTTTCCAACTAACGCGTTCTAATGATAGGTTTCGCATACCTATTACCATCTTGCCTATTTCTGTTTTTTTCTTTGTTCGGAATAGGCAGACGGGTTAACGACGCTTACTGCGGAAGTTAAATTATAAAAAGGTATTCTAATCCTTCAAATTTGAATGCTCAGATACTTGCACGCCAATAAAATTTCTTTGCCAAAAGAGAAACTGAGAAAAGAATACCTCCTTTTCTTTGCCAAAAAAGAAACCGAGAAAGGAATACCTCCTTCTTGGGTCGAGAATAGTAAAATTTATAGTGATATTATTAAGTCTGGTCGATTAAAATTTTTTTAGCTTTCAAAGTACTTCATTGATGTCAGAAATAAAATCGCTGCCGATCACTAAAGACATGACGTGTCATAAACATTTGTGAAATAGGTACTGTAATGAGAAGTTCATTCCAGAGCCAAATGGTACGTGGAAAGAATTATATCCTGAAGCCCAGTGTGTGAACGTAATGGTTTAAATCGGGATGACGGATCATCCCAAACAGTTCTTAAGATTCTCGAACAATTCTATGGTATGTAATGAAATCGTCGTGGCCTAAGGGATAAGATGTCCGGTGCATTCGTATCGAGTGATGCAACGGTGTTCGAACCCCGCAGGCGGGTGCCAATTTTTCTAATGAAATACGTACTTAACAAATGTTCTCGATTGACCTCCACGGTGAAGGAATAACATCGTGTAATAAAAATCAAACCCGCAAAATTATGATTTGTGTAATTACTGGCGGTAGGACGTATTGTGAGTCCGCACGGGTAGGTACCACCACGCTGCCTATTTCAGCCGTGATGCAGTAATGCGTTTCGGTTTGAAGGGTGGGGCAGCTGTTGTAACTATAGCGAGACCTTAGAACTCATATCTCAAAGTTGGATGGTGGCATTTACATTGTAGATGCCTACATCAGGTGCGCTGTGAGCTTGTCCACCTATCTATGCAATAAAATAAAATAAAAAGAGCATTCACTACAACTATATTCCAATCACAATACGGGATTTCCCAAAATTATAACAGCAATCATTTGGAAGTGGATATGGTCAAAGTCGCAATCAATTAGTACCGTTGTGTGAAATCGGTCTAAAGTAAAAAAAAAAACAGTACAATAATTACGTAAAGATAAACTTATCGAGTCCGGCAAACGGAGAATAGATTATACGCTAACACACAACAGACCAGAGTGACAGACGAAGACCGCAAATCGGCCAGTGCGGTCGGGTACGTCGCGTTCCTAACATATTATTCGCATGTAAACATCTTACATGCTGTGTTCAAACCTACAGAACCAAATAGGTAAGATACCTGATGCTTTGTAGATTTTTACTGGTGGAAGGACCTTTTGTGAGTGCGCACGGGTAGGTACCACCGCTCTGCCTATTTCTGCCGTGAAGCAGCAATGCGTTTCGGTTTGAAGGGTGGGGCAGCCGTTGTAACTATACTGCGTGAGACCTTAGAACTTATATCTCAAGGTGGGTGGTGCATTTACGTTGTCGATGTATATGGGCTCCAGTAACCACTTAACACCAGGTGAGCTGAGCTGTGAGCTCGTCCACCCATCTAAGCAATGAAAAAAGATCGATTCTGTTTGAGACACAATAAAATTTTCACACAGTCACGTGGCTTCGACGAGTCAACACGTCTCCCAGAGGCAAGTAATGAGTTCAAAATAATATTATATAACTAATAAGAGTTATAATTGTCATGGTCACTGACGAAAGCCGAAGAAATCAATTATAACATACAACCCCAGAACCGAAGAAAAAGTTGATAATATTCATTTTGAACCCCAAAAATTATAATTAGAACCGATCGTATAGAAGTTGGTGTAAAATGAAAAACATTAAGTTTAGTTGATTTTTTTAATTATTGTCATTTTTTCGTAGAGCATAAATATAATTATTAAATTAGATTTAACGTTGCAGCGTTACATCGGCTGTCGATAAGAACGCATTCTGTTAGTTTCCGGACAATAGGTATATATAGTGGTACTAAGAGCAACATACTTCCTATAATTCTAACTGTAATACAATTAACAGTTTATTTAAAAGGGTGCTAATACAAAATTTTAATAATACTTCATATTTGTGTATTGTTATGTATTTAGTGTATTTATTGACTATTCATTTGCCAAAATTCACTACTTACCTAATGTTGTTTTCTTAATATTGCTCTAAATAATTCTATTTAGAAAGAAAAAAAACGTGTATATCTTTGCTATTTTTGGATACGCAATATTATTATGTGATTTCTCCTGTCTTATTATATTTGAATTATGTTGTATTTATGTATAATAATATGGGGTTAGTACCTCAGATCGAATAAACAATAAAATACTTAATTGATTTTTCTGTGATATAATAAGAAAACAACATTTAAAGCCCTTAATCTCTTTTAAAGTTAATATAAAAAATTTAACAGTAAACAGTATTGATAAACCATAATTTTATTAATATAAAAAAAAGAACATAATATTCCTAACCTAAAAGTACATGTTATTATCCGCAACATACTTCGCTTGATAAACTATACAACAATGAATTCTCGTTTTTACTGAATGACAGACTTCACTCTATGACACTGAAGAAAAATCCTTTTTAAAAACTAAAGAGCATTAACGATAAAGGTATTATTGACATATGTGTATCGTATATTATATATATATATCTATCTATCCTAAAGTCATCGACATCAATGAAAACGTCACTTAGTCTTCGTGACCGTGAAAATTGCTGAGAATTCGAAACGCCGGATAAAGATGAAACGGGTTTCTCGATTACTTCAATTTAATTATTTATTTCAGAACACAACATTCGTAACGAGAATGTACAAAACATGTGTGTGGGTCTTGTTATTTAAAATCGTGCTGTGCTACGAGGCACCACCGGCCACGCTCGAAGCTATACACCCTAAAGGACTTAGGGTTTCCGTTCCAGGTAAGTGTGATGCATTTCAAGAACAAACAATCTTATCCAACCATTAATCATAAGAGTCAGCTATACGACTACGGCTTCTCGAAACTACTACCACAACCAGCCTTTATTAATTCATCACTGCAGCCCCCTCAATTCAATTCCTACCTCACCATCTCATTCCTGATACCCTAGCTTCTTATTAAGCACCAGTGGCATCCGCACAATTCTCGACGCCGAAGTTCACGACGCGTATAGAAGCAAATGCCATGGAATGCTCCGGAATAGACTTGTTTCGAGGAGGTGGTCACGACCCTCAGTATTGAGGGAACCGAAGCGAGAAGAAGGCGTCAGTCTCCTCCCTATATCTGCTACAAAACAACCACACGTTCAGAATTAAAGGATCGATTGATGTCTTAGAACGTGCTTGAAAATTTGAACTAACATCTTAAATAAGCTGTCATCATTTACTGAAAGACCCCAGTCGCCAATTAATATAAGGTTGAACGTGAACTCATTCATATACAGCACATACAGCAGCTATAATACAAGACTGTTAATTTTAATGCTTTGATTAACGACATTGAACTATCATGTTAATTTTTTGTTAGACAAATTTGACCATTAGGAAATTTATTTGATTCCCCATTTATTTATTACTAGCTGACCTGGCAGACTTCATACTGCCTCAATCGATAAATAAAAGACCTAAACTTTTGTATAAAATAAACTTAAAACAAACAAAAGGAATCCGTCTGAAGGAAGACACATCAAAGGAAAAACAAAATTGTTATTTTTATTTAATTTCGAGCATTTTCATATTTATCTACCTTTTAAACCTTCTCTGAACTTCCACGAATAATTCAAGACCAAAATTAGCCATATCGGTCCAGCCGTTCTCGAGTTTTAGCGAGACTAACGAACAGCAATTCATTTTTTATCTATATAGATTGGGTAAAGCAAGCAGGATTTATATACTGGAAAGGGTGTTTAAGGAAGCAGTTGTCGCTGTCGAACCCAATACGGTAATATCATTTAACTTAAAACAGTTAAGTCAAATGTGTCAAAAAGTCTAAGAGTCGCGAAATCCAAAGAAAATATTATGCTTATAATATTTCACTGTGTATTGATAATACTTCCAAAATTTAAGATCCGGTGAAACCAATTTATAATATATTTTCCGATTCATTTCTTAAATATACTTATACAAAAACATTAAATAATAAGGATAATAACGAAATTGGTGCTGTGATGGAACTCTAATAAATTATAAATTATTCATCGCTTCCTTAAGAATTGTTGAAGCGCAGTTATTGGAATTTGATTGTATTCGTAAATTTTGAAGCCTCCACTTAATATATATGTACTGTATAATAGGTAGGTGGTTCATTTATTAGATACATTGTTTGTTTTGTTAAATTTTCGTCAATAACATTGTATCATTTATTTTTATTCATTCGCTAAATTTGAAGACGACTTTGACAGTCTCATTAGGTTCGTTTTTTTCCTAACAAAAAAGTTTAACTATAGAAATAGTGCCGTGTAATTTACTGGTAATATTATTTAACCGTAAAGCATTAATGCTTTACGATTTCAAAGGACAGGAGCGATATAAATTCAATTCGAGAAATTCAAGAGACATCGAATTTCATCGGTTAAGATGGGCGTTGGCTTTCGCATAGTGAAAACTGTGAGAACCACTTAGTAGCAGGCGCACAGTGAGCTCATAATATATCCGTATAAGAAATATACTGGTGGCAGGACCTCTTGTGAGTCCGCACAGGTAGGTACCACCAACCTGCCTATTTCAGCCATGAATCAGTAATTCGTTTCGGTTTGAAGGGCGGGGCAGCCGTTGTAACTATACTGAGACCTTAGAACTCATATCTCAAGGTGGATGGTGGATTTACGTTGTAGATGTCTGTGGGCTCCAGTAACCGCTAAACACCAGGTGGACTGTGAGCTCGTCCACCCATCAAGGCAATAAAAAATAAAAAAACGATAGTCGAGATAATAGCATGTCAGCGCAGAATCAAACGACGAAAGAACAAATTCATAATTAATTGCGGAACATAACTTCGCTAGGTTAAATTAGGAATTATTAGCACACACCGGATATTTGAGGTTCATAGTTCACTAGGTTTGAAAATCGGCAATTCCGTAACGTAATATTATATGTATGAAAATACATAAAATGCTAATATTGAAACTTATACGTTTGATGTTTGTGTTACTGAATCACGCATCACGCAAAAATGGCGGAAAGTAAAAGAATCGAATATCGCACAAAATTCGTTAACACATTGACTGGCGTGTAGGTCACCGGTGCCCTACGCGGCGCACTGAAGCAATCATATCGATTTCTGTTACTAAGCGCGTCTGGATTGCCTAGTTTTGCCTTCTTTTGTTTTTAATGTATGTTTTAATCTTTTAGATCTCTAGAAACAGATTCAGTCTCAGTGTCTTCGGATTCGTCTTTGCCAGAGTGTCTTAGTAAGAAAATCGAAGAAGAAATCGACATAATGACTTCAGTGCGTCACGTAGGGCACCGGTGAGCTACATGGCGGTCAACGTGTCAATAAATAGAACACTTTTTATCGGCAATACCGGATATAAAATATTTGGTATACAAATATGTATCTATATACCGGTTCGCTTGCTCGTGATATTACGTACCAATAGAACTGCAAATCGCACGGCAGTTCAGGCACAACAATGTTAAACAAGAAAACGTGTTCCATTCTTTATGAATTCGAAATTTAGCTAGGGATAAAACCGCGAGGCACTTCCAATTAATTAATGATTCAGAGAAACGTAGCGTTGAACGCTTGCTCGATATCAACTTGAGTAATTAAGAAAACAAAATTGCTGTAATATCAAATCGATTTTGAGTGTACCGCTCTTAGTTTAAATGTGTCAGTTTATTTCAATAATAATTCTTAGAAACGTTTTTTTTTGCGATACAAAAACCGCGAAAAACTATTATGTGTGATCACGATAGGATATTACCGAAACGTGTTGGTTAAAAACCTGTTTTATATGAAAAAACTTAAGATTATATTTTATTATAGGATTGTATAGTATAGTATAGTATAAATAGATTGTGTATGCGAATTAATAATATTATCGCTCTTTTTGCCTTGATTATACATATCATCACTGTTTTTTTGTTTTTTTTTTTTGTTTGAGTTATTACTGAGGGAATTACCCGGAGGCCTTTCCAGTTTTGCCAGGGTAGGCGGGTCCATCACTGTAATATTTCAAGATAGAAAACATTGGAATATGCTAGAGGAGGCTTATGCCAATAGACACGCTGTATTGAGAGACATTCTGTTAAATAAACAAATATTAAGTCATCAGTCCTAAGAGCTTATAATAAAGGGCTCATTGACTATGCCTCGCAATTCAGAGCTTGGCGGTTCGAGATTGGACCCGTTTTACTATATTTTTCCTCTTTCCTCCCCCATTTGCTTTCTTTGTCTTCCACTTTGCCGGTAATCACCAGTTTTTCAAGACCGTCTCTGTTTTTCCTGGTAATGTATCCGAAGTATTGTATCATTCGGTTGGGACAAATGCTAGAAAGCCTTGTATTCATTACTCCATTTAATAGTCTACATTTAACTTCTTGGAATTGAAAATATATGAAATAATGTATATGTCATCGCCATCGGAGCAGGGTTCATCCGTATTATCTGGAACCGCTGCGTTCATCGACAGTGCGTTTCCAAAGATCTTTTTTGCCACGTACCATCCGGCTTTGGAATGAACTCCCCTCCACGGTGTTTTCCGAGCGCTATGACATGTCCTTCTTCAAACGAGGCTTGCGGAGAGTACTTCATGGTAGGCAGTGGCTTGGCTCTGCCTCTGGCATTGCTGACGTCCATGAGCGACGGTAACCACTTACCATCAGGTGGGCCGTATGCTCGTCTACCTGCAAAGGCAATAAAAAAATATGTAAAGCTGATGTTGTAACAAATGTTTTTTTTTATTGCCCTTGTAGGCAGACGGGCGTGCGGCCCACATGATGGTGAGTGGTTACCGTCGCCCATGGACTTCAGCAATGCCAGGGGCAGAGCCAATCCGCCGCCTACCGCTCAGGGTGTACATAAAATACTGGTGTACATAAAAACCACTGTCAATTTGTTTGCCTGTCTGTCCATTTACAAATTATATAAAAATTTCGTTTTGGAGAGGATACGATGTCATGACAGTCACAGAATCGTTGAGAAAATTATATCCTATTCAACTAATATCGTTTTTTTTCTTTATTTTTTAATTAGTTACAACTTTCAGATGAGGGCTTCTCGTTATTCGCGTTTCACGGTAAGCTCAACGAGGAAATGGAAGGCTTAGAGGCCGGCCATTGGTCCAGGGACATCACGAAGCCAAAAAACGGAAGATGGATATTCAGAGATCGAAATGCTGCGCTGAAAATCGGAGATAAGATTTACTTTTGGACTTTTGTCATAAAGGACGGCTTAGGATACAGACAGGATAACGGGGAGTGGACAGTTGAAGGTGAGCATCGTCGATTATAGCACCTTACACCGATAAATATAGTCGAAGGGTATTCTCCATGCTTCGTTTTGACTTCAACATAGTTACTTGTGGTAGCTATGCGCGTTATAAGATCACGCGGTTATATACCAAACATTTTATATTTTATTACTTGTGGTAGGACATTTACTGATAGACCGTCTTGCGAGTCCGCACGTGTAGGTACCACCACCCTGCCTATTTCTGCCGTGAAGCAAGGGTGGGGCAGTCGTTATAATGTGAAAACTAAGATCTTAGTACTATATCTCAAGGTAGATGGCGGCATTTACGTTGTACATGTCTATGGGCTCCAGTAACTACTTCACACCAGATGGGCCGTGGGCTCGTCCACCCACCTAAGCAATAAACAAATTAAAAAGTATACGGATAACTTCCGTCCTACTTACTATTGTCGCCAAGCAGTCGTCGCTTTTGGTTTGACAGTTGACAGTCGATACACAACGTAGTGTCATTGTCGTTGTCATTGTCTTAGCCTTTTTTTATTGAACCTTAAGCGGGTGGAAGAGCTCACAGCTGACCTGGTGTTAAGCGGTTATCGGAGCCCATGGGCATTAACAACGTAAATGCCACTGTCCGCTGCAAGGCGAAACGCGCTACTGCTTCACGGCAGACACAGGTGGTTGTACCTACCTGAGTGGGATCACAAGACGCCCTACCACCTTTAATTACGCCATTTACCATTTACGCCATTTCCCAGTTCTAGTCCAAATTATTAAAGTTATTTGTATTCGCGACATAGCTTCAAAGAAAGAACTTGTCTTAAGTCAAGAACCAGTGAAAGCATTCCTACCATTTAGAATATCAAACAAACAAAATAAAAGAAGTTCAAAGCCTACACGCAATATCTTTGGTGAATCGAGACGAATATAAACATAATCAAGACAGCGGGGTCAGCTGAGATCATCAGTAAAAAAAATATTTATCTGTAACCATACGATTGTTCACAATGTGATAGCATAAACGGTTTATGTAAAGTTAATACGCATATAAGATGATGCTTAAAGTTACCACAGAATGATAGGTTGTTCCTTGCATGCAATTTGTTCCATTCCAGTTCCTGTGACCATTCTATACAAACAAAACTGTGCACCTTTGGCTACAAGGGAAGTTCACAGAGGCTCACAGAATCCCTGTTTTATAAATTTAAATCATAAGTTATACCTATGAAGTTGCCGTTTCACAATGCTCTGGCCATTTGATATGTCTAGCAATAAATTAAAAGTTCAAATGAATTTTATTTTTAAAATATGGAATTCTCTTTTAAATTACATTAATTAATTATTGATTACTGTTTTGTTGTCGCTACATTTGTAGCATTTTGGATGGAATGAACGAAATAAATAATCGCCAGAGCCATGAACGTATTAGGGTATGCCTTGCGTTGCCTAACAGACTTTTGAACCATATGCGAACTTGCGATGAAAAATTGACTGTTTTACATAATTGTGTTCGGTCATCATGATGGCCAGACCCTGGTTTAGCAGCTAGGCAATGCTCCAAACAAAAACTTACTCCTAAAAATTCATGGTCATTGTATAGAGGTTCATCAAAGTAAGTAGCTGCAAATGGCATCAGCTTTACTCCGAGAAGCTCACGTATCTTCGGCTGGCCTTGTTTAATCGCTCGTCCTCGCTGCTCGTATAGGACAATGCTCGATCTTATACAGCACATCAGACGGTCTCTAAGTAATAAATTCTCGGAAGTTTTGTGTCATCCACTGTGCTCACCAGATCTAACAACAACAGTAACAACCGACTTCTACTTATAAAATGAATAAAAAATATAACTATATATATTATTATTATTTTTTATTGCCATTGTAGGCAGACCAGCACCTGATGGTGAGTGGTTACCGTCGCCCGTGGACTTCAGCAATGCCAGGGGCAGAGCCAAGCCGCTGCCTACCGCTACGTATTTAAAAAATCCCTTTAGCTTTAAACCGCAACATTATAGGTAAATACTTAATATTAAAAAGTGGCTTTTAATAAAAAGGCTATATACAAAATTTGTTTTCAATTAGGTTTCGTAGATGAAGCCGGTAATCCAGTAAACACAGAGGGCTCTGAAATAACACCAGGAGTAGAATTCACCAGCACCAGTCTGAACCCAGAGTCCCCTCAGTCTATACCCAATCAGCCTCCAGACAGCCTGCCCGCTAAACCACCATCTGAAGGCTATCCCTGTGAGCTATCGCTATCCACAGTCTCAGTACCTGGTTTTGTATGCAAAGGGCAGTTGCTTTTCGAAGATCAGTTCAATATACCAATACACAAAGGGAAAATTTGGGTACCAGAAGTAATGTTCCCTGGTGAACCGGTAAGTAAAAACACCAATGCCTCATAGACCACACTAACTTTTCTAAGTATTGATACAAATAAATAAAACCAGGAACACCTGTAGAAGCTAAAATATTTTTGGAGGTCCGTATACGAGTCTATTTTTAAAATATGCTAGCTTGTGTTAGTCTCAGAAGGGTAGATTTCAAAATTGTTTTAAAGGCTCTAGAAGGTCTGAGGAGATGAGCTGGTTCGCCAACAAGAGATTACCGGATCCGGGCAACACAATGTTGTCAATAATTTGAGATATGAGGTCAAATTCTCTATTGTATTGGAACCTATCTGCTCCTCGACAAATATGTTGAGGTTTATTAATAGCTTTTTATTGAGGAAGGTCTTACAAAATTCACAGTAACGAAACAGTGAAATTAAAGACTTTTGTTACTTAGATATGTGGTTATCAAACAAGGCTGATAGACATGAATGCTACATAGCCTGGACTCAACAGTTCAAGTACCAATTGCATTCTATAACGGTTGATATCTTATACCGAAACGTTGGACTGCTTCGCTGCAGAAATAGACCACTAGTAATTTATGTCATATTGACGAAGCTCTTGATCTCTTGTTACTTATTAACAGGATTTTCCCTTCAACGTATACCTAAACGATAATGCAGAAGTCAACGACGGAAGGCTGATTATAAAACCAGCTACCTTGGAGTCAAAGTATGGCGAAGATTTTGTTCGACAATCTTTGGATCTGTCGGAAAGGTAAATGTCATTATTGGAGGTCTTATGACCAGAAAAAGAATTGCGCTCAGTTCACACAAACGTATTTTATGTATCCTATCCGGGTATTCTTAAACTTATACTTTTGCCTTTCCTTTACTGATGTGCTTAATGGAGAAAAGTGAGAACGTGTGAATTAGTTGTACATTAAATTATCCATTTCTTTCACTACCAGACAACTAGGAAACAAAAATATGACTACAACAAATATGAATTAATGATTACATTAAAATATGAATTAAATAATTTCGCTAAATACGATAAGTCCTAAACAATAAAATAACATCTACCTACATTTATATTTGTAGTGCCTCAATCGATAAATAAAATACCTAAACTTTTGTATAAAATAAACTTAAAACAAACAAAAGGAATCCGTCCGACAGGACACACAGAAAAAACAAAATTGTTATTTTTATTTGATTCCGCGCATTTTCATATATATCTATCTACCTTTTAAACCTTCTCTGGACTTCCACAAATAACCAACCAAAATTAGTCAAATCGGTCCCCAGCCGTTCTCAAGTTTTAACGAGACTAACGAACAACATTTCATTTTCATATATATAGATTAATTTGCTGAACTACATTTGTAGGTCCTAATGGGTTTAACAATTTCACATCTATACATATTAAAAATCAGTAATCCGTTCTTACCATTCAACCATACGAATCCTAATCGCTATCAATTGTTTTTTTATTTATTTATTTTTTATTGGCATGAGTTCTAAGTTCTCAGTATAGTAACAACGGCTGTCCCACCCTTCAAACCGAAACGCATTGCTGCTTCACTGCAGAAGTAGGAAGGGTGGTGGTACCTACCCGTGCGGAATTACATGACGACCAGTAAAAAATCGGTATCGATACGGATTTTATATATGGTATTTTAATGTCAGCAGTTAATTTTGAAATACCTGTGAGATTAAGCCGCTGCTTAATACTAAATGAGTAATGAAAGATTACTTTCAGATGTACTGGAACCGTAGGAACACCTCAATGCCTGCGAGAAGCTTCTGGTCCCCTTATTTTGCCACCCATCATAACTGCGAAAATCAGCACTCGACATCAATTTGCCTTCAAATATGGACGTGTCGAGATCAGAGCTAAAATGCCAAAAGGAGATTGGCTTTATCCTGGTAAAAATATTCAATGCGTGACATAATGGACTAGGCGTTCGGCGCCCGGTTTTCAATCGAATATAAGCCTAGTAAATGCTAGCTTGACAATTCTTTTGAATTTGCAGAAATATTGCTCGAACCTCGTGATAATATATATGGTGTCCGGAACTACGCTTCGGGGATATTAAAAATCGCTAGCGTCAAAGGAAACGCTGAATTTTCAAAGAAACTCTACGCAGGTCCTGTAATGACTGGATCTGATCCTTATAGGTACACTAATTAATTTATCCTATTATATTTTTTCTCGAAATGACATCGAGATTGAATCGAGATGTCTATGCCTGTGTGTGTGTCACACCTTCACTACGAAACGAGCCCATATTGGTCGGCCGCGATACTTTCAGCTGGTGTGAACGAAGAAAACTATGGACTATGGACATAGTTTACTAGTTCTCGCCGTTGCGGACCGATTTTTTTTAGATGCTTATAAAAGTTCTATAAATTGTATATGTGCAGTATGGTTTCACAAAGTTATAGCATTTTAATCTACCTAAGTGCTGATATGTCGAGAAAGGTCTACCATGAACTGTTAGAAATATCATTGGGGGCGCAGATGAAGGTTTACAATTTTATTTGCCGCTGCTAAGGGTAACATTACCTGTACCATAAGTGGTTTTAGTAACGGTAACTTCATGGGCGACGGTAACCACGCACCATCAGGTGGGCCGTATGCTCGTCTGCCCACAAAGGTAATAAATAAAAAAAAAAAGATGTGTCCGCGAAGAATTATTTTCAAAATGCAGTCACAGAAATGTGTGAAATGGTATAAATTTTAAATTGTGAAATTTTACTAGGACCTATACTGACTCTTTATATCAATGTTTTGCTGTGGGCAAAATTCTGCAAAGCAACCTCAATCCACGGTATAAGAGAAAAGAGACAAATAATCCAATTGTTACCTCATTAACCATATTATGACGTGGTATCAAGAAGTAAATTTACATTAAAACATATTTCAGATCTTTTTATCTTAAAGAAAACATTGGATATGAATCATGGAATAACGATTTCCACAACTACACCCTAGAGTGGAGACCAGGTAAGCTTGAAATACATAATCAGATACTTAGGCGCTGTGCAATTTCAAATTGACACGAGCTTTGTAAACGGCTCACTGATCTTGACGTAAAGTTGAAAATAGCATTGTCATAGCGTGAAGCTAGTAGCAAAGCGTCACGTGAGCCCACACGAGTGGGTACCACTACCCTGCCTATTTCTGCCGTGAAGCAGTAATGCATTTCAGTTTGAAGATTTTTTTTTTTTTTTTTTATGATTGAAGGATTACTGTTGGCCCGGAGGCCTTTCCAGTTTCACCAGGACAGGAGGGCGAGCAAAGGCTCAGCCAGGAGGGGTGGGATTTGCTAACAGCTGCCCGAGCGCCTCCGAAGGAGACCTAACAACTCAAGAGTAGCTGCTTCGCGAATGAATCTACTACCGGATCGGAATCGCGACCCGCTGAGAAGATCCGGCGAGAAACTCAGCGAGCTGATTCATGGGTTAGGTTGCACGGCGAACTCTTTGTCGAGTTCGACGAGTACGGTTAGCGAGGTCCCTAAGCCTGCTCCTAGAGCTGAAGGCGTCTAGTGCAAAGGTTATTGGATCTGATGGATCCGTAAGGACGTGTCTAGGGCGTCGACGGTGACTGGCTCCTGCATGATCAGGATTCGGGGAGTAGTCAGCGGCGGCTACGATAAGGCGATTATCATGACGCATAGCCTTATCGAAGTACCGTTCCGACGCTGACTTCATGTATTTCTGTATAGATTCGAGGCCCAGGTCGTCGTGTAGGTCAACGTTCCTCAAGAACGACGGAGCTCCGACGGCTAACCTGCAAAAGCGGGATTGTAGAGATTGGAGGGTGTCTATGTGTGTGCGGGCCGCGTGAGCGAACACCACACTCGCGTAAGTCATGACGGGCCTTATGCAAGTTTTGTAAAGTGTCACCTTGTTCCGAAGGGACATTTTACTCCGCTTACAGATCATGGGGTAGAGGTAGAGTAGAGTGGGGTAAACGCGGCACGGTCACGGACTGATTTTATATGCGGGCGGAATGTCATCGATGCATCCAGGGTAACGCCCAGGTACTTGACCTTCCTGGCCCAGGGTATGGATTGACTAAAGAGAGTAATCGGGGGTGTGAGATTCCTCCTCCTAATACGGGAGGAAATCCGTGTGGAGCTTCCCCTCTGAAATAGCACCGCAGTACTTTTCGCTGGGTTGATGTCTATGCGCCATTTTCGGAACCACTGTCCTAGGGCTAGGGCTGCGCTCTGAAGATTCTTCGCGATTAGGGACTTGTTTCTACTGGAATAGTAAACAGTCGTGTCGTCGGCGAATAAAGCTAAATGGGTCGGCGGCGACCGGGGAATATCGTTAACGAATAAGCTAAATAGGAGGGGTGAAGGGACAGAGCCTTGCGGGACTCCAGCTGTGAGAGGTCGTGGGGAGGAGCGGGTTCCCTCGACTCGATATCGAAAAGAGCGGTTCGACAAGAAGTCCCGTATGATGAGCACGAGACTATCCGGCACACCCATGTTGAATAGTTTGAAAATCAAACCGTTGTGCCAGACTTTGTCGAACGCTTTTGCGACGTCGAAGAAGAGAGCTCCCGTGTATAACGGTTTTGGTCGATTAAGCCCCACAAGAATGTGCTCCGTGAGGCGGTGCACCTGTTGAACGCATGAGTGATTTGTACGGAATCCGAATTGTTCATCGATGAGAATGCCCTTGGATGAGACGAAGTCTCTGAGGCGTTTGTAGAGCAGACGCTCATACAGTTTGCCTAGAGACATGAGGAGGCTAATCGGGCGGTAGCTCGTCGGATGATTTTTTGGTTTACCGGGTTTATGTATGCCGATAACGTCCGCTTCTTTCCACACCTCGGGAAAGATACAGTTCGCCATAGCGGCATTGAAAATAGATGCCAACATCACGATGAGTTGGACGGGTAGAAGTTTAATAACGCGGTTGGATATACCGTCGGAACCGGGAGCCTTGCGAGGACGTAGGTCTTTGATCAAGTCTTTAACTTCCATCGGGTTGACGGGTGGTAACGCATCCGAGGGTGGCAAGGAGACTCTGCGTTCTACCTCACTGTCTACTAATTCTACATGAACAGGGTCCACGGATTGAGTGCTGGGCGTGCACTGGGTTTGCAATGTATCGGCCAGCAACTCTGCTTTTTCGTCATCATCAAACGCCGCGAGTCGGCCTGAGGGGCCTACGAGGGGGGGCATAGTTACTACCGTATCCGATTTGAGAGTACGAGCTAAGCGGTAGTAAGACCTTTGGAAGGGCGCGAGTCCTTCTAAGAAATCAGACCATCTGGCATCTCGGACTTCGGCGATGCGAGACTTTACGTCGCGTTGTAGGGCACGCATTCGAATACGATTTTCCGCGGTAGGATACCTGTCGTAGGCGCGTATCGAGGCGTTCTTAGCTCTAAGGAGTTCCCTAATATCATCGGACAATTTGAAGCGGTGAAGGAAGTCCTCCGCTACAACTTGTTTCGATGATCTATCTAATGTTGAGGTGATGTGTGACGTTAAGATGTGTATGGCTTCAGAAGTATCCTGAGGAGACGGGGTAGAGTCCGGGTTAAACGGGAGCGATGGTGGATCAGATTCAGCCAGGCTGATGCCCAGCGTGTGCCAATCAACCACAGTCCCCGTGACGGGAATGGAGTCGGGAGCGCGACCGAGCTTCATAACGACGGGACGGTGGTCTGAATCTAACTCTGAAACTACTTCGATCGAGTGTAAGCTCAGAGTTACGTTTTTTAATAACGCTATGTCGAGTATATCCGGGCGATGCGCGATATTTAGCGGGTAGTGAGTCGGGGTTAGCGGAGCGACGATATCGAAGGCGAGATCATCGACTAACGCGTCAAGCCGCCTGCCATTCGGGGTTGTGGTGTGTGAGTTCCACCTGATGTGTTTACAATTTAGGTCGCCCGCCAGAATGACAGAGCTCCCCATACCGAGCAGCGCCTCGATATCACTGCTTAGAACGATCTTATCCGGTGGAAGATAAACGGACGCGATAACGATCGGCGCGTGTCCCGTCAGTGAGATTCGGCACACTGATGCTTCGATATTAGCGAGCGCGGGAGGATCGAGCGGGACGCAATGCAGGGCTCTTCTATAGTAAATGACGGTACCACCACCACGGGCAGAGAGCCTGTCGTTCCTGACCATGTTATAGTTCGCGATTTTAGGGTCACGGCGCGCGGGCTTAAGTAGGGTCTCCTGCACTAAAAAGATATCAATTTGATGGTCACGCAAAAAGTCAGAAACCTGATCACGTTGATTTGCGAGACCGTAAGCGTTAAAAAATCCTATCGTTACGGATAGGGGCTTTATTCTACTTATATACGCCATTGATTACCGGCGGAGTGAGGGGAGGACGTACGTATTTAATGACGCGTGTACGTCGGCGTATTCTTGCACAACGGCGATAAAGTGTTGTGCAGTGGAGGCAGCGCGAATGGCGTCGCCCAAAGCGTTAACGCGCTCAAAGTTGATCGACTGAAAGAAGTCGATCGCTAAAGCGAGATTGTCGGACGCGGTCGGGGGGCAAGTCGCGGGAGAGGGACGAGTTGCGGGGGCGGGACGAATCGCGGAGGAGGGAGTTGTAACCGTGTTCGTGTACGGCAGCGGTTTCGCCCAAGCCGAGACACTGGGCATCGGCGCCGGAACGAACGCTGGCTTAGCCTGCGACACAGAGGGTGCCGAGGCTTTGATGTCTGGGCCGGAAGCTCGGAGGCGGTTTTGGCGGGCGACGCGGCGATTTATTTTCGGGGCTCGGGGGCATCCGCGGTAATTTGCGGGGTGACCCTGTGTACGACACAGGACGCAGCTAGGCGGTTCCGTCGCGGTTTTTTGATCGCGAGTGCAGAGGGCAGTTTGAAGATTGGGGCAACCGTTATACTGTAGAAACTGAGACTTGAAACTCATTTCTCAAGATAGGCGGCGGTGTCTATAGGCTCCGATGACCAATTAAGACCGGATGAGCCGTGAGCTCGTCCACCCACATTGACAATAAATAAAAAAATATATCTTTTGACCCCTAAAGTCCAAGTTCGTTTGATTCGAATTTGCTCAAATAGTTTTTGAACTAATTGAAATCTATAAAACGAATTACAAAAATAAACTAAATTTAAAAATCTTAAAAATCTATCCAAAAACTCTTTATCATTCAATGCGAGGTTTGCGTACCTTGAAGCCTTAGTTGATTAAGTTTGAATTAAGCAATACAAATTCAAAGTAATTCAAAGTAGAAGTCTACTTTAAATTGAGATTAAATTTAGAAAAATTCAAATATACTGTCAGTATGAAATTGTTTAGTTTACATTAATAATTATTCATTTTATTTCAACCGACAGTTTTTCTTTTTGGCATGGCTATAATGGGCGTAGTAGCCTAAAGCAATTTCGTTTTATTAAAACTAGATGATGACCGTGCTTTGCTCGGTTTTTTTTTTATAACGCCATCTTGTTTGTCTTTAAAGCGGTTAGTTTCTCTCAATTAAGAAAAATAGTATTATTATTCGCCAATAGATGTCGGGAAGAGTTGATTATTGAAAACACGAATAAAACAACATTTTCTGAAAATAAATCGTAGCTAGATAAATTTATCGCCCTCGAAATCTCCTGTATACTAAATTTTAAGAAAATCGTTGGAGCCGTTTCCGAGATTCAGATTATATATATTATAATATACAAGAATTTCTCATTTAAAGGTATAAGATATATATAACAGGGCCATAACAAAAAATATTTTATATCTTCAAATTATCATTTTACATTTTCTAATGTTTTTTATCGTCAACAGATGGCATTACGTTGTTAGTTGATGGAGAAAGTTATGGCGAGATAAAACCAGGAGAAGGTTTTTACAACGTGGCCAACTCATATAAAGTTGAAGCAGCGCCGCAGTGGCTTAAAGGCACAATCATGGCGCCTTTTGATGAATTGGTCAGTATTTCACTTCTATGAAACGTCCCCTGTGGTATTAAAAATGATATTATAGTCATGCCTATAAGCTGATTTTGAATAAAACGACGTTGACTGCTTACAATCAGGTTGGTCATATGGCTCTCTGCGTTCACAGGAAATAATAAAAACAAAGATAACTTAGATATCCTGTCTTTAAATGGGCAACTCACATTCCAGCAAGTTCTAATAAATAAGTTACACGGTGTGGGTAGAGAGCTCATCAAAAATTGGTTATCTATTGTTACGCGCTGGGGATCGGAATAAATAAAAATTCTACCGAAGTACAAATTAACGCTGTATTAACACTTAGAACACTCACAGAACACTTTAAAATTCTTAATTCAATTCTTCCGCTTCGCTTCAGGTGATCCGTTCGCTGTTTCGCTTCGAGTCGTTTTGATCACTAACGCCTTCGTGCCATCTCTGCAACGCTTTTATAGTCGATACCAAATCCCTAGAACTTTCGAAAACATTCTGGGCAAGTCGAGTAGCTTCGATGTGTTTGCGCTATTTGACAATAGATGGCGTTGTACTTCTCGAGCGTTCTCGTTCGTTTCTGTTATTCGCCGATAGATGGCGATACTATTATGGGCATAAAACCATACCTCGCGTTTACAGATAACCATTTCTATAGAGTAGGAGTGAGTCTCTCTATCTATAGAAAAAATATTATGCATATTTAAATAAACTTTTAGTAAAAAAAATTGCAGTTCTATGTGTCGATCGGTCTTAATGTGGCTGGAATCCGAGAGTTCTCCGAAGACATCTCCAATAAGCCTTGGAAAAACTCTGCCACTAAAGCAATGCTCAAATTCTGGGACGCCCGTAGTCAGTGGTTCCCTACGTGGGATGAAGATAGCGCTCTTCAGGTGGACTATGTTAAAGTTTTTGCGATATGAGGTAAGCTAATACTTTCTAGTGTCTTATAGTTGGTCGTTAGTGTTAATATCAGCTACCTATTTCGATGGTAAAAATGAGATTACTGGTGGCAAGGTACCATCTTGCTTCTGCTGCGAAGCAATCATGTCCTGAACTGTTGAATCAGGATTGTACATTCAAACAGTAAGTTAGATTTTAAGCCCCAATGTGCGTAACGTCGTATCTTAGTGTGAATTAACGGCTCTCCTGGTGTTAAGTAGCAACCGGAGCCCATAGACATCAACAACACAAATGCCGCCATCCACCTCAGCAGAGGGTAATAGGAAAGAAAGAAGAAGAAGAAGACATCTTTGTAATTATCCCTCATAAAATTGTATTTTCTTTGTTACAGATGCTACATCTGAGAACATAGTGGGGATGATAATAATTAACAACGTACCTACTTAATGCAAAATTCGAATCCGATAAAGCGCTATCTCACTTCAAGTCATTTGCCTGCCTTATTTGATAATAAAAACCAATTTTTACCTCCAATGTATTATTTTATTTCATTACTACATTACTTACTACAATACTATTGTTTACGATCTATATTTTTACTTTTTTGGGAACATTTAGTTGCATACTATATATTTTTTTTTATAATCCCAAATCGAATATTTATTTTGTTCGTGCCCTTTAGTGTCGTAAGTATGCATTATAAACGATCTTATAGATAGGGCGAATCCAATTATTTTTTTAAATAAAAGTGTTTTTATTTATTGCATACATGGGTGAACGAGCTCACAGCCAATCATGTGTTAAGTGGTTACCGGATTCCATCGACATCTACAACATAAATGCTGTCACCCACCTTGAGCTATGAGTTTCATAATATCAGTAGTAACAGTACAACGGTTGCCCCACCCTTCAAACAGAAACGCATTACGCTGCTTCACGGCAAAAATTGGCAGAGCGGTGACAGAAAAGAGTCTTCTTTCGTGCACGGGTCTGATAATTAACTCACGGCTCGTATATTGTTAAGTAATTACGGAGGCTATGGACGGCCATCACACCGACATACCACGCCCTGATCGAGATCGGCCACACCTCACAACCTGATCGAGAAGTCGTAATTGCGTTGCACAATTGTTGTCCCTACCTTCAAACCAGAAAGCGCTTACTCCCTTTTTTATTGCCCTAGTAGGCATACCAGCTTACGGCCTACCTGATGGTGAGTGCTTACCGTCGCCCATGGACTTCAGCAATGCCAGGGGCAGAGCCAAGCCGCTGCCTACCATGCCTATTGCTCGCATCAAAGCAGTGAACCATTTACTACTTGGTCAAAACCTTTCTTAATTTATATTTC
This sequence comes from Bombyx mandarina, assembly GCF_030267445.1. Lineage (NCBI taxonomy): Eukaryota > Metazoa > Arthropoda > Insecta > Lepidoptera > Bombycidae > Bombyx > Bombyx mandarina. Next base: position 7,312,081 of record NC_143218.1, read on the forward strand.
GTTGAACATCAACGATCGCGTGTGACGTTCTAGGTAAAATATAAAAATATTCTTGACGAACGAGATATTCGCGCGTTACGCGTTTTTTTTTTATAAATAATATTTGTTCCAGTCTTTAATTTTTAGGAACGTTCATACGTGCCGATTTTGATTCAACAATTTTATGAAATACCTAAAATAAATTTAACGCTTTATTAGATATCGGATGCTATGATGGGTGATAGGAATTGAAATAAATGAACAGATCGTAGCCGTTAGAACTAAATACACCTTAATGGTGGAAATAGCTGCAAGAAACCTTAATCTACACTCAGCATGGATTAAACTTGAAGAAGACAAAAATCTCGCAAATTAGGTATTACATTCATTCTATCTTTTACATTTTCATTTGGTGCATCCTATCCTTTAATTTAAGCTTTTGTCTTGTGAACAGATCAAAAGGTAGGATATTTCAAAAAAAACCTGCTACGAAATTTTGATGCTATGCTTTAACTTTGGTGAGTATTTATATTTTGCTACAACATATTGCCTAATGATGTACTCAGATTGATTTGACAACGATTTTTCTTAAATTAATTGCCAATTAACAAGTTACGTCAAAACAATTACGAGCTTGCTTGAGACGTATTCTTAAAACAAGTATCGGTAGCGTGGCGGCATCGTTCGCATTACGGACACTGGAGATATGATTGTCATTTAATTTTAATTTCAGCCACGTTCCGTCTTACTATCTTTATTTTCGTCTCACGCGTGTAGGAGTTGAATTACTCTATATCTACTACATATCTTATATTCACACTGATCATTTATTTCTGAGAATTAGCCGTGATCATTTCGTTTCTGAACTCTTCACGTGATTTGTTCTAGTCTCAATTCTGCTCCATTTTTTGATGTGTAACATCTATAGGCGCACGTAAAAGCGATTACAGTTTTTTTTTCTACCTTAGTTGATGGTCTAAAGAGACCATGTCAGCGTCGCCGGGCTAGTAAGTGAGGGGCTCAAACCTGACGATGCTGCTAACACGAACCCTAGCAAGAACCGTGCTTCGCAGAATTTACCACTGGATCGGAAACGCGATCCACTGAAAAGATCCGGCGAGAAACTCAGTACTCTCGATTACAATCTATAACTATTAGCGTGTACGATGTGGCGACGCGTAGCCATACACAAACGGGAGTTCCTTAATATTAATATTTTTTTTATTTTTCATTATACTACATATATTTCCTGTCGTAAACTATTTTTGTATGCATCTATAGCTGTACAAAACAATATCAATGTTTCACATGTACCATCCATCGCGGGCTCATTTTTATTGGTTTTAAGCAAACATGGCTGATGTTTCAAATGGTTTAAATAATTACACAAACGTGAGAGTACCACTCCATCCTTGTTCTTAAGCTGGCTATTGACTGTGAAGGAAGGTGAATGAAATGGACTGCAATATCTAATACCGTTCTGCTTATTTCTGCAGCAAAGCAATATAGAATTTCGGTTTGAATACTTGGGAAGTTGCAATGAAATATAAATGAAACTTCAACTTCGCATCTGGAAGTGTATGGTGGCATTTATGTTGTGATGTTTGCAGTTACCGTTTAATATCAAGTGTGATCTGTGTGCGAGTGCGAGTTTCTGAACGTTCTCGATAGCGTAAAAGTTAGCTCATATTTGTATGGAATGGGATCGTTTGCCTACGTTTGCCGCTAGAGGCGCTGTTCCAACTCCATACAAAATTGGGTTAACTTTTACGCTATCGAGAACGTTAAGAAACTCGCACTAATAAGCACACAGAGGTCTTCTACCGATCTACGGTAATACCATAATTAAAGAGACACTCACTCATGCCGATACTTACAACACGCTTACAAGCTACTTCAACTATGAACTAAAAGGAATAATAAAATTCATAGATTTGGTCCTCGTCTTCAAACAATCAATTTACAACAGCTTTAGGTAAAAACGAAAAGAAATTTATATATAAATTCGTAAAAATAAATAAAATGGAACACATTCGCAAACGTCTTATTTTTTCACAAACCTGGGGCAATGAAATCATCAACCAAACTAAATAAAGAACACTAAAAATAATTTACTGAAATCTAGGACGCACTCCGAATTTAATGCAGTTTATGGAAAGTTAATTTAACTGTGATTTAACAGTTTCAATTAATAAGAACCTTTTGAGCGACAATGTTTTTTCCTACCGGTACTGTTTAGCCTCGAGGGGCTATGCCAGCTTCGTCGAGTGAGTAGGTGAGCTCACCAATGCTCACCTGACCAATTTGCTAACACTAGCCCTGGCAAGAGCAGTGCTTCGCAGAATCCACCAGTGGATCGGAAACGCGACCCACCGAGAAGAAAACTGAGAGAGAAACTCAGCTGACTGTGTCTGAGGGTTAATTTACACGCCGAACTCTTCTTCGCAAGCAAGGGGTCTACTGGTTGGATAATACTGATATTAAGCGGTTAAAACGCAGCCCATAGATAGTAAATGCTAGAAAACGCCGTCAACTAACTTAAGCCAAAAAAAACTCTATAAAAATAGAAACAGAAATGATAATCCCAGCTCATAACATGCTGTATTTCAGACGAAGAATTAGAAGGAAAATAAGACGGATGTTATTAATAAAACAAGTATGATTGATATTAAAATATATGGCATAAAAGCAAAACTGAATCAATAATGTTTACTCGTGAAATTACAGTGACACGATAATTATTAATCAATACATAAACGAAAACGTCAAAAGTAGCAATTTTTTTTTTAAATCTTATTGTTTTTCATAATGCACTTATACTGGCCGATCACTGCTTTACTTTTTGCTTAGTACAAAAATGGCAGCCGCGATGTGTGGACGCGTGTTGTGTCTGATTTTATTTATAAAAATATCGTACGCTCAAATGCCCGATGTGAAAATACAAGCTTTTCGGCCGAAAGGACTTCGAATATCCGTTCAAGGTGAGAATGTTATAATTAAATTATGAAATAACTAAATTCGCGACTTAATTCTGTACTCTGTATTTTAATGTGCTTTTGGAATAACGGTATTGCATGTTTCATTGTCGAGTATTTGAATTTGGGCATGAATACGTCATGTTTGATTCTTGTCATTTTTTTGTTTATTAATAATTATAAATGGAAAATTCATTTTATTTTTTTCGTTCAACTGTAAAATTCGCATTTTTTACTCCGCTCAGTGTAATCAGTTAAAATTATGCTTAAGAAAGCACGCGTGTGTGTATTTTTGGTGTCTTTGGATCGCAGAAGAAAACCAATGCGATTACGGTTTGAAAAATATAAAGACGTAAAAAAGTATTCAAAGAAACTACTCTAAGAAAAATTCATCTGTTACTAAATTAAGAACTGTTTGTATACAGCACGAGGTTTCCGCAATCTGTTCTAAACATACACATCCACTATATTAAGTAATCTATATATTAATACGTGAAGCAAAAACTTTGTATCCCTTTTTACGAAAATTGCGCGGACGGAGGAGTATGAAATTTTCCGCACTTATAGAGAATATAGAGAAGAAGTGCACAATGCTAATATTTTTTTTAAAATAATGCATAAAATATACATTAAATCAATAAAGAAAACATTACACACACTACATACCATGTATTTGACGCACACACGCATGCATACTATTTATTGTCAAACTTTTGTTCTTGATGTCTGTTGTCAAATTGAGATTAAACATTGCTTGTCTTTGTTAATATTTTTATAGTGTAGTCTTGGCGAAATTTGTGATTATAGAAGTATAAAATACACAAAATAATAGTGTACAAACTTACAATTCCAATTAATTATAGTCGAATTTCGACTACTGCGGAACCTCTAGTTAATATAGAACATTTAGAAGACTATAATATAAGCTAACATGTTGCTTCGAACAATAAAAATTTATGACACACGTTTTCGCATTCATAATATCGTTATCAAAACAAAACAGGTCTGAACTCATAACCCTATCGCTAGGATACCCTGTGACATCGGCTATATCAAAATAATGTTCGGTCATGAGCATCACACTTATCGCATTTATCTTAGTCATTTGTATACTAGTAACAGGTAAAGTCCCTGTCGAGGGATTCCCATTGATGACGATGCTGCAACGCCTAATGTTTTTTTTCTAATGAATAAACAAACTGAATTTCGTCACTGGATTTATTTAATTACCTTACTTGTTGTTTAAATTTGTGTTGAGTGAGGTATTGTCTCAACGTCTTATGAATAATCGTGACTGTGCTCGTTCGTGAACTTGCTCAAAAAATGACGTATAGCTCGTTCGTTTCTAGATGTTTTATGTGTCTCTCTCTTATAGCAGCATTGGAAAAGGATGGTCGAATTATTATTAAGTTATCCTAGCTTCACCGACCGTGTAGGCGAGCTCGCGAGGCTTAGCCCGGCAAATTTGCTAACATTAACTCAAGAAAGAGTAGTGTTTCGCTGAATCTGCCACAGATCTGAATCGCGAACCTTATAAAAAGATCCGGCTAGAAACTCACTGGGCAAATTTAGCACGATAGTATGAAAACATACCTCTGCGAACCACAAGAGATCGTTGTATCGAGACTTAACTGATTTTATTTTCGTGTACCTATGCCGCGCAAGTAACTTTAAAACGATTTTCAATATTGTAATAAGAATTATCAGAGATATTCCTATGTATAATTTCGTTTGTGTTTTCAACGTGCAGGTTGTAAGTCCGCACGACTACTTATCAGCATCCTGCTCATTTCTGCTCCATTTTAAGGGAGAGACAGCCCTTATGAAATATAACTGAGATTTATGCTTCATTTCTTGAGGTAGATCATGGAATTTTAGTTCCGATCCCAGTAGGCCCCGGTGTTGATCGTCAGATATTGATACCCACTGCTAAGCATAGGTCTCCCCTGTTTAATGTCATAATATTTGATCGCCCGCCATTCTCATCCACGTCCTGACCATCTCAACAGTCAACTGTGCCATCGTCCTAATCCTGGTCACCATTTCGCCATTGTCTTACTCCATCTGCTATAATTTTGCCTGGCTGAGTGTCCAGCACAACTCAAATTTAGATTAGCTACTCTCTCACAAACATAAATACGGTACTTATTTCAAATAAAATGTTTACAACAAATTGGATGTTCACTTAAACTTAGTTATCTCATAGTTTCATGAAGAGTCACCAGAGATAGCATCGTAAAACAAACTTAGAGACTCAGAACTTACTTTACTGGTGGTAGGATCTCTTGTGAGTCCCCACGGGTACGTATCATCACCCTGCCTATTTCTGCGGTGAAGCAGCAATGCGTTTCGGTTTAAAGGGTAGGACAGCCATAGTAACTATACTTGAGACTTTATAACTTATATCTAAAGGTGGGTGACCGCATTGACGTTGTTGATGTCTATGGACTCCGGTAACCACTTAACACCAGGTTAGCTCGTCCACCCATCTAAGCATTAAAAATACTTTCCATCGAAATAAATTTTGGAAAATTTTCAGACGTCCCCAAAATGACACTGTTCGCGTTCCATGGCAACTTGAACCATAAACTGGATAGCACCAGCGTCGGGACACTGAGTGCAGAGGTACTGGATCCAGTCAACGGCCGATGGGTGTACGAAGAGCCCGACCTTAAACTAAAAGTCAAGGACGTCGTCTATTATAACGCGGTCTTCTCAATCAACAAGAAAATATACGAGAAAACAAACCAACAGTTCACCATAACAGGTTCGAATAATAGTTATTTGCGCAACAAGAGAGCAAAGTTGTTTTTTGTTTTGAGTGCTGATTTTGAGTCCCGAGCAAGCGAAGGATTCTATGATTGATTCACGAGCGTAACGAGATTCAAAGTTAGAATCCTGAGCGTAGTAAGGGATTCAACATCATGAGAAACGTAAAAACAAATGGTCTTAGTTTTAAAAGCAAAACGATAGTTCTCAGCGTTGGAATCGTAGAAGTTTCAAATTCTATTCATTCCTGTAAAATTTCCAGCTAAACTAAATGGGCACATAAAGCGTGTAATGGATAATAATATTTTAAAATTTCGTAATAAATCAAGGAACCTGTCATAATTCCATCAATGCAACCTCTCTGTATATCTCAGCCATTTAAATCAAAGACAGTTGGCACTTCATCTCAGCATCATAGTCAAATAGTCTAATACAAATAGTAAAATCTACGTTAGCAATTTTTCACTGAAATCCTAGCTCACATTTCCGTAATACGTATTAGACAATTTACCGACAGTAAAGAGGTTATTCCCGGCGCCGAAACGTCAATGGATCGAAATGAATCTTCATTTAGCCAACTAGACATGAATAGCTGTGTATTTGTTAAGTTCGTATTTTGTAAATCAGAATATGTGAACGCATATGACAGCCGCCCCTGCTTTTCCTCGAAGCGATGTATTCCGCCCGTCTTACGACTTCTAACTGGAATTGGACGTTGGAATCCAATGATTTTACTGCAGTATTTGTTTTGGGAGATAACTTTAGAAATGCTCTGCTTGGAATCGCCGAAACTATAATACAGATATTACAGGGTGTTCGTAAAATTGTATGTAAACATTTGGAAGGTGATGCATGAGTTAGTGTGCTAGTAATTTTAATAGAAATAGATATTCCACAGAGTTTCACCAAATTTCTTTGTAGTAAAATTTTTTGAAATACTTTTTTCTATTAGTTGCAAAGAGTGCTGGATGTAGGTTCGATTCTCGGCCATTTCGGACAGCCATTCGCGTGTCGAATGCTTTTTGTTTTGGTTTTCAATACCTCTATATGTTAATATTTTAACGTATACATTAAAAATCACAGCGATTCGGTTCTCTTTATCACCCCACTCCATTTTATTATCGCAAAATATTGTACAATGTATTGGCGCCAAAATGAGAAAACTCAATGAGCAATCATATAAAAATGACAGATTCCAAATTCAAATGTAAAATTTTATTTATTTTTTATTGTAACAGTATTTATGGCCAGACTAAGTATATTACTTTCCGGTTCACATAGTACAGAGAATCTTAGTTCGGAACTAGATGTTGTTATTTAATCAAAAATAATGATAATCATAAATGTCGTTCTAACGCTTTTCAGAGCTAGAAGATCCTAATGCAAGCACAGATTCTCAGAAACCAGAATGTAAGCCAACAAAGACGAGAGTGCGAGGCGGCAAAGCGTGCGCCGGACAGACAATATTCGAGGAGCAATTTGATTCCCTGGACGAAAACGTTTGGCAAATCGAGCAGTATATACCGATTTATCACCCCGTAAGTAGATATAATTCGTTTTTTTATTTTTTTCCTGCCTAAGCTTCAACCTATCCTTGAGAGGCTATTTCAACGGAACCTTAACTAGTAGGTGAACTCACCCTAGCAAGAGCCGCGCTTCGCAGAATCTACCACCGGATCGGAAACGCGACCCACTGAGAAGATCCGGCGAGAAACTCAGTGGGCTGGGTCTGAGGGTTACATATAATTCTCGCATTAAAACTGTATAATCTCAGAACTTACTAATTTTACAGGAGAGTGTTTTAAAGGTTTAATGTGAATCTATCTATATACATATTTAAAATGAATTGCTCGTTAGTCTCGCTAAAACTCGAGAACGGCTGGACCGATTTGGCCAATTTTTGGCTTGAATTATTTTTGAAAGTCTAGAGAAGGTTTAAAAGGTAGATAAATATGAAAATGCTCGGAATTAAATAAAAAAATACATTTTTGTTTTCCCTTTGATGTGTCCTATTGGCACAAGGCTAGGTATGGACTCTAGTTTAATCATGACGGAAGCTTAAAAACCTATGTTGTAGTTTGAAGGGAATTCACATTCGAAAAGCAGCAAATAGTGAAACATCTTCTATATACATATATGTAAATTAATTGCTGTTCGTTGGTCTCGCTAAAACTCGAGAACGACTGGACCGATTCGGCTTATTTTGGTCTTGAATGATTTGTGGAAGTCCAGAGAAGGTTTGAAAGGTAAATAAATATGAAAATGCTCGGAATTAAATAAAAATAATAATTTTGTTTTCCCTTTGATGTTTCCCCCCCTCGGACGGATTCCTTTTGTTTGTTTTGAGTTTATTTTATACAAAAGTTTAGGTCTTTATTTATCGATTGAGACACTACGAAGTCTGCCGGGTCAGCTAGTTTTGAATATTAATCATCTTTGCCATATTTCTTTTTTTTTTACCAGTTACATTATCTGTCTTTTAAAGTAAGATAAAATTATGTATTAATTTTGTTAATCTTAGTCCAAATATAGGGAATATAAAAAAAAAACTAAAACTAAACTATGCTCTTTTGACAGTATTTCTGAGAAAAATACTGGTGATACAAAATGATACCGCATATTAACTCAATTTCGAATATTTTTGGAAATAGTACACTTTTAATGCGAAAAGACGATATGTATATCGTATCTTTAACTTTTAGAAGTGATTAGGATGTGCCTACGGTTGACACGGCTTATAACCCATTGGTGGACGATGACCGCATAATTTTATTTCATTTAAAAACCTATCGTTTGCCACTATTCTGTTTAACCGACTGCTAACTAAAACTTCTATATAAAAAGCGAAGACAGCAGACACTGTTTTTTGTGAATAAACCAGTAATTGTTTATACAAAACAAAATCTTATATATTATAGTATTATAAAAGTATTATATAATAGTATTTTCTTTAGTTTTCGCAACATCAGAAAGAATAAAATATAATAAATAAATAAAATTGTCAAATAACTAAAAATTTTGAAGTCGTCGTGGCCTAAAGGATAAGACGTGCGGTGCATTCGGATCTAGCGATGCACCGTAGTTCGAATGCCGCAGGCGGGTATCAATTTTTCTAATGAAATACGTACTTGACAATTGTTCACGATTGACTTAGAACTTATATCTCAAGGTGGGTGGCGCATTTACGTCGTAGATGTCTATGGGCTCCAGTAACCACTTAATATCAAGTGGGCTGTGAACTCGTCCACCCATCTAAGCAATAAAAAAAAAGGGATTTTAATCCGTATAAGGAGCCTTAATGACATTACATTGTATTTAAAGTATTTTTATTTTATGTTACAGGAATACCCCTTCGTGTCCTACCAGCGTAATAATTTAACAGTATCTACCGCAGATGGAAACCTACATATTAACGCCAAACTTCAACAACATATGCCCGGCTTTCTGGACGACTCTATATATTCTGGCACACTAAATTTGTTCAGTGGGTGAGTGGCTTTTTCGGCATTTTTGACTTGACCAATTTACAAATCAGCAAACTTGGTTTTTTGATCCACTCATAGGATTGAAATAAGTTGGTTAAAAACGAAACCGCTACCAATATACAATAAATTGCACCTAATATTATTGGAGGTTTGAAGTATATGTCTCTACGATGCACTACTATAAATACATAATATTATATACTTTGAAATAGCTATGTAAAAGACAGTCGAAGTTTAGATTTGGTGAATTGATAGAAAATATAGCATAACAGCGATTAAATAAATCATTGAATATTATCATTTGTTATTTTTGCAATATACTTGTTGCCATTTCAAATTATATTGCGTAAAATACCAGATCGTGAATTTAAATTAAAAATCTTAATTTAAATATACTTCAAATTGAATGAAATAATATTTTTTTATCTCATTACATCTAATAATTACGTAAATCGGAGGTCAAAATATCACCATACCACAGACCATAAATAATAAATAGATTTAATATTTAACCACGAGATTCCTAAAATCCGGAAAATGGCTGAGTGTTCTCATACGTTACCCACTAAAAAATAATTATTTGAACTAAAGACTAATTAGAAAGATAAATGAAAAAACGTATACGAACGTCAGTAAAATAGCTTAAACGAACAAAATTAAGTGTAAACATAATTAAGTGTAAACTGTTTTTTTTTTATTGCTTATATGGGTGGACGAGCTCACAACCCACTGGTGTTAAGTGGTTACTGGAGCCCATAGACATCTACATTGTAAATGCGCCACCCACCTTGAGTTATAAGTTCTAAGGTCTCAAGTATAGTTACAATGGCTGCCTCACCCTTCAAACCGAAACGCATTACTACTTCACGGCAAAAATAGGCAGGGTGGTGGTACCTACCCGCACGGACTCACAAGTGGTCATACCACCAGTTTGAATTACCACTAGCTAGATATTGGTAAATTTTTCCCTAAAGCTTGCACGCCAAGTAATTCAGAGTAATGTAATACTTACACACTGGGTCATCGCCTACCCCAGCTGTTTTCATTTTATTTTTTGGGTGCTTTAACGGCTGAATCAGTTCGCACACAGCCTGCTGTCTAGTGGAAACAAAACCCGTATGCGTCATATCAATCCAAAGCCTTTCTCTATCTGCTATTTCTGTCTGCTATTTATGATTGTTTTGTGTGTTATAATTTTTTCGTTTATTGTCAACTATTGAGTACAATTTAAACTTTAGTTTAGGGTTCTCAAGGTTATTACCCCCCTGTCTAGGAAAAGCGAATTTGATCAAAAACTTACTAGTTCGATTTGGTCTCATTCGATAACCCTAGTAACAAAGCTTCCTATTGTCATCTAGGTGTACTTCGTCAGCAGAAGCGTGCATCAAACAGGCCTCCGGTGCTGATATTCTACCACCAATCGTCAGCGGCAGAATCACATCAATAGGATTCGCATTTACGTACGGAACAGTCGAGATCAGAGCGAAATTACCGCAAGGAGACTGGCTGTATCCGGGTAAGCGAATAAATGCCATAGACAAGATTTTTTTTCTATTTAGAAGCAAAGGTTTTTCGTTTACCTTGGTGCTCACAATAAAAAACCTTATTGAGTTAAACTTAGAAACTCAAATCCTCAAATTTAGGTTTGTATTTTAGAAATTCTATTGGAGCCGTTCTTGAAGAAGTATGGAAGTATGAATTATGCGTCCGGCGTAGTGAAGATAGCGTGTGCGCGCGGTAATGCAGAACTCTATTCCGGACCTAATGACTACAGCAATACGGTACGTATTCTCTTAGCTTTTTGATCAAATGGGAGGTAATAGTTTATTCGGAATTCGTTTTTGTGCATCGTGCTGCAAGGTTGATTTGGATGTGCATTTGGCTTCAGAGGAAGTGTGAAAGCCCCGGTAATTAACAAATTAAAGAGCGGACGGTTAGTGTGGTATGGACATATAATGCGCAAAGAGAAGATGCATGTGACTAGGAGATGTGTGGAAATGGCAGTGCAAGGTAGAGAGGGAAGAGGTCGACCGAAGAAGACATGGAAGGAGTGTGTGAATGACGATATGAGAGAGAGTGGAGTGAGTGTTGAGATGACGGCTGATAGAAGAGATTGGAAGAGAAAAATTCGCAGTGCCGACCGCCCCTAGTGGGATAAGGTAGAGAAAAAAAAAGAGAGAGGAATATGTATGCTGGTTAAATGCTTATAAAACTCTGCTGTCTATATTCTAGTATAACATTGACTTGGCTTTTACAAAACCAGTGGATATAAGGTAGTACTATTATAGGTCTACTAGCTGACCCGGCAAACGTTGTCTTGCCATATATAAGATTTCTAGAGAATTTCTAGTGTAGAAAAAAAATTACTTACTTATTGGAAGTGTATAAGGATGTGGAATATGAGTGAAAAAGGCCTGGAGCGCTGTGAACGATGAGGGAATGTTGTTTAAAAATAACAAAGCAACAAACATAAAAAAAAAAAATTTATAAAAAAAGTAAAAATTTTTTTTTGGTGTGAACACCCCTTAACACTTAAAGGTTAGAAAATTAGATAGTAGCCGATTCTCAGGCTTACTGAATATGCATAAAAAATTTCATGAGAATCGGTCAAGCGGTTTCGGAGGAGTATGGGAACGAACATTGTGACACGAGAATTTTATATATTAGATACCACAAAGCCAATATACATGTATAGGAGTAAACAAAAGTATCTGCAACATGTATGAAACTACTGGACGTGGTATCAAACCTGTATCCCATGGTACTACTATGGTATTCGTGATCTAAGTCTTATTCGTCAATGGACATCTATGAATAGCTGATTTGGAATTAGGACAGTCTTTGTTAAATACAATTAGGACTTTGGTCTCAAAACGGATAATGACTTTCGCGCTTGATCTGCGCTAACCACTTAATATCAGATGATCCGTAATCCTGGCCCATCTGATCTTTTTCCTGCGCTTAATAATACCTACTCCGAGATTTAGGGAAATACTCAGAGCTACGGTGAGCAAAAAGTGAAATACTATAATCCCATATTAATAATATCCTAAATCTTCTTACAGGTTTTGTACGGAGGACCGATCATGGATCTGGAGTGCCGCGAGAACTTTCTCTCCACAAAAAGACGCAGAGACGGCACGTCGTGGGGCGACAGTTTTCATACATATTCCGTTCAATGGACACCTGGTTTGTTTGTATATAAATAATACATAAATAAATAACTAAAAACAAATCACGCACTATCATCCGGCTCCAATTTAGGATTCCCTGTATTATGAGCTCAGAGACTGAAAAACATACTTATATGCATTTCAATATATAGAGATAATGGCTTAGACGAAGAGCATACAAACCTGTTCGTCACACAATGTTTGCCCGATGTGGGAATCGAACTCACGACTCTCAACAGCGACAGCGACGCGCAACAGTCAGAGTCGCTAACTACTGTACCATAGAGTCAGTCAAAATTAATATATGTATTCCTTTACTTCGTAGATGTTGTAGGGAGTAAGTAATTAGATGAGTAATGTAACAAGGAAAAACTTTTGCGACAGGAAACGTATGAGTAATCCCAGTCATCTTAATCTCAACCGAACTAATTTAATAAGTTACTTTAATTAGTTAATATACCTACAAATTATTTTATTTTTGTCATCGAAGACCCTTTTTTTATTGCCTTTGCAGGCAGACTAGCACACCAACCACCTGATGGTAAGCGGTTACCGTCTCTCGTGGTCGTCCAACCAGAACCAAGCCACTGCCTACCAAAATGCCATTATGTTACGGCTCTAAGCCCACCTCGTGTTAAGCGAATATTAGTACATAGATATCACAAAGTTAATTCTGCCACCCATCTCGAAATAAGTAATTATTCTGAAATCTTTTGGCTATTAGTTCCATAACTATGAAGTTTTAGATAATATAAATAAATATTCCACAACTAAAAGCCTTATTAGGATATCGTCAAGTTAGCACGGTAGACGCACCATCTGGAAACAAATACGACTTCAAATCCGGCGCTCGGGCAGCTGTTAGCAAATCCCATCCTTCCTGACTGAGCTTTTGCTCGCCCACCTGTCCTGGTGAAACTGGAAAGGCCTCCGGGCCACCAGTAACCTTTTAATCCTAAAAAAAAAAAGATGTGTGGTGTCTTGGGACAGCGGATAGGAACGAAGTTCCTTATTATAAAAATATTAATTTTAAGTTCTATTCGAGGTATAAAAAAAAAACTGGAGGCTTCGCAACAACCCACGGTCATTCGGTAACGTGCGAACTTATTGTGGTACACTTCATTCACGGCTGTTTGCATAAAAGTTAGTGTATTGCGCAAACGAACGCTCTGAGATCGTGGTCAATGAATGATAAAAAATATATGTTATTTTTTGTACGTTATTACAAAGTTAAGTCGTACACTGTGTGCATTACTAATAAAAATCTTACGTTACGGACGTTTTTTCCCGGTTAGGGTACCCCTCCGCATCGTCCCATAAGGAAATTCGTTCCAAAAAAAGACTTCAAATCAAGTACAATCAAAAATATGGTTGTAGATGTCGTTAATTCTGTCGTTCTCAGATTTCATAGCCCTGTCTGTGGACGGTGAGGAGTGGGCGCGAGTGGAGGCGCCACGGGACGCCCTGCCGGCTGTCTGCGCGCACGCCCCGCGGCACCTGCTGCAGGCCGGCTCGCAGATGGCGCCATTCGATGACCACGTAAGTTTCAATACAATCCACTACTTGCAACAAGTAAAAAAACATCACCTAAACAATTGGGCAAAAATGAATAAAAAAATGAATCTTTGAGGCCCGATGTATTCCCGATGACCTGTTGTGAGTCCGCACGGGTAATTACCACTGCCCTGCTTATATTCTGCCGTGAAGCAGTAATGCATTTCGGTTTGAAGCTTGGGGCAGCCGTTGTAATTATACTGAGACTCCACCGTCCACCCACCTAAGCAATAAAAAAATAAAAAAAACACTGTCTATTTTCTCACTCTCGCTTTTCCTAAATTTGTATATTTGCTCTTTAGCCGTAACGAATTAATCACGAGGTAAAATGTGCTCTCAACGCGCCTAAAGAAGTTTAACTTCTAAAAGTATTTTCTAACTCTTCCAGTTCTACATAACGCTAGGCGTGGCGGCGGGAGGCATAACGGAGTTCCGCGACGGGTCTATAACCTCCGGGGGAGTCACCAAGCCCTGGAGAGACAGCGCTCGGAAGGCATCCGTACATTTCTGGCGGCACATGTCCGATTGGTTCCCACGGTGGAGTCAGCCAACTTTAATCGTGGACTTTGTCAAAGTTATCGCCTTATGATCTAGTCATTTAGATTTTGTATAATTAAGTTATTAGTATAGTTTCTGCAGGCAAAATTAATTGCGTTCTGTGTTTTTATTGTCAAACTACAATTTAAAATTTAATTCCTAAAAGATCTCTCTTCTCTCTAAATCTGTAATTTAGCTAATTTTATTTGTATCATTTTCTTTGTTAAGTTTTGAAAGAGCGGCGAATGACTAGAAGATGTGATCTGCGAAAATAAAACTAAGTGACATGCATGCAAAGGCATACACACAACAGAGTTTTGCATTATTATTACCTTTCTTGAGCGAGATGAGGACTGCCGACGTGACCTGGAGTGATATTAAGGCGCAAGCGCAAGACAGTGTCAAGTCGAGACAACTTCTAAGGCCCTTATGTACCCGCGGGGTGCCCTAGGGCTACAACACAACATTACCTTTCTTAACCAAACAGCGAAATTATCTATGATATTATAGTCAGGAAGCCTGCATCTTATACTATTATTGACACATGTCCCTGAATGATTTTAACGATGAAGAAATAACATCGTGTAAAAAACTTAGCTGGCAGATTTTGAGGAATCAAAAAATACCGTGACCAGCACAGGTAGGACCCACCACACTGGCTAATTCTGCCGCAAACCAGTTGGTTTGAAATTTGAGACAACCTTTGCACGATACAATTGAGACTAAGACCTCATGGTTCGGAGTGAGTGGAGTCATTCAAGTTGCGACTGGCTCCAGTAACCACTTATAACCAGCTAGATCGTGAGCCTATCAGCTCATTTAGAGCAACAAAAAACAAAATAATGTACTCTTGAAAAAATCATTTTAATAAAAGACCAATGAAAGAATTCTATTTTTATTTGAACGGTGTAATTTTCAAGGGCAGGTTACAGTTGATGTCATTAACACACACATGTTTGTTCCATCGCAATCTGCTTTAATAACTACAAAAACAAACGAATTGTGAAATTTATTACTTTCAACTTCAAGTCAACTGTCAATGTTTGATTTTATAAAGACAAATATTAATAAAACACCTTTTGAACGTTTCCAAAAAATAATATACATTTTCAGAATAAAATACGTTCGTTTTGTAGTAATAAAGCGATAGAATACACAGGATTGTGCCATAGGATGACGTCATAAATCCTATTTACCAATATTAAATTCTATGTCAAGAATACAGATTATATGAGAGGACTAATCTTAAATTTCAGAATATATTATAAAATACAAGGAACTGATTCGAATTGTTGCTGATTTAAATTACTTTTATTTAGGACGCAATCAAACCTTCAATATCAACGTTATAAGGTTGCAATTCAAAACAAATAATAGAAATGTTTATCACTTCAGATTGTTATTAACTGTTAGTAGACATTTGAAGAGTTAGCATTTTACTCTATTTGTAGTCAACAGTAACTGACTAGATATTTTAATTAATCACTAGTTAATGACATTCGTATTTTAACTATGGACCCTTTATCTTCTTCCATCTATCATCTATCACTTTATCTTCATCTGTATTAAAAAAAATCTTCAGCTATTTAAATGGCGCAAACTTAATTGAAGTTCAATTAAAAACATCGAATTCTTAATGCTGATACCAAATAAAACGGACCTTTAATTACAACGATAAAGGGCGCGTATTAAGCGAAGTGTCGCATTAAACCACATAAATAGCCTTTCACCCGTCGTTAAATAGATATTAACCACAATAAAACAAACCATAAGATATTAAAATAGAGAGTAGACCATACACCGGCAGATCAAGGGAATGTTGATACGATGTGATGATCGAGCCTACAAAATTATTTCATAATGTTATTTGGATGCAAATAACCAGCCCTAGTTCTATTCCGTGCCCGAAAGTGACGTCACAAACTATTTCCACAGCGTACCACTAGAAATAATAATACTTATTTAGTAGTAGCCGTTTTTATAGAAGATACAGTAATGCGATTTACCTTCACTCTTTGAAACCTTTGCGTTTCTCTCTTGCGTGTTCTCTTAAGGACTTTTTTTTAAACTACATTTTAAACTGTCAGCATTTCCTCTTAAGCAATACGTTAATTGAAATAAAAATAATTGCATTACGAAAAAATTACAGAGACAAAACTTATCGATATTATATTATGTGTGTTACCTCATGTGAATTAGCTTTTTAAATCGTGTATCATATTTAATTTAAATGAATTTAAAAATAAATCACAAAACTTACGAGCCCGAGCTTAATTGGAATGAAATCAAAAGTTCTATCATTTTTTCTGCACTTGTAAACACTACTTCAGTTCATTAGGAACTTCCCATCCCTACACAAAAAGTCTATCTACCCACTTTTGGAAAAACATTTTTAGGACCACAATTTGTATATTGTGCAAGGCTCGTGTCGAAAACGGTCCAACGAACAACTATCCAGTTGGTTCAAGAGAAAATATAAAAAAAACATACTTTATTTAAGTAAATCAGCAACAATTAACGACCACGTTCAAATTCTACAAAACCCACGATTACTTAGATCAAATATATTCATTAATTCAATACTAATAAGATACATTTTATATTTGTTTTTAATTTGATTTAATAAAAAATGCCCTAGTGTGCCTTATGGTCTACAGAGAGTCAATCCCTTTTACATATGAGACCATAAAAACTGAATGACTTAACAATATGTGTTCACAAAATTTGAACCGAAGGCAGGTAAGCTTGCTGTCTACCTTGCAAGAGGATATCAGTTGCACGAGTTTCGTGATGTAATTATAACATTAGCGTAGTCACCCTAACTGGGTGCTAATCTTCTCAGAGACACCAAATTGGGTGCTCCTAACAACGAGTACAGACAACAGACTGGATTCAGACTGGTGATAGGACGTTTTGTGAGTCCGTTCGAGTAGGTACCACCACCCTTCCAATTTCTGCCGTGAAGCAGTAATGCGTTTCGGTTTGAAGGGCGGGGCAGCCGTTGTACTGAACTTGAGACCTTAGAACTCATATCTCGAGGTGGGTGGCAGCGTTTACTTTGTAGAAGTCTATGGGCTCCGGTAACCACTTAACACCAGGTGGGCCGTGAGCTCGTCAACCCATCTAAACAAGCAATAAAAAAAGTCTTCTGTTTGGGTGCTAATAACAAGTATAACAAGTACAGACACCCTAACTAGATGCTGACACTCACAGACACTCGGTAGAGGTCAGCTTTGAACAGACACCTGTATAAAAACAGACACTCCTACAGGCGCCAATCTGTGTACATATACTAGCACACCACTCTAGGTGTACCAATACACCCAGAAATGTCTCTCTATACTACAATCCTGAGGCTAGAAGCAACCTCTAACCGTATGCCTGATATTGGACAACGTTTAGTACCGGGTTACTAGAAAGCTTTTTCTAACCGTGCTTGTAAAAATTGAATCATTCAGTTCTCGTGGCATCATGTAGATATTACATATGAAAAATCAATCAACTTCACTAGGCTAGGGATGTGCCGTGAACAGATTATGTATCGATAGAATACCGTAGTGTGTTATTATCGATGATTTAACACATTATACAAACTATATTCGAACTGCTCCATTATATGATGATTAATAATGATTATTGAAAAAAAATATCATTACACGTAATCAGAATAATAATTTGCTTTAAATTGCGGGTTTACAAAATTAAAGTATATAGTTCGCACAGTACCCAAAATTCCAGCAACAGCTGATACCTCAAGATTGAGATTAATTTTATGTATTTTATTTATATTATATTTTTCATAAATTGATGGCAGCATTTGTTTCCATATTTTTTTGAAATTATTGTTACCACCACATCTCATCACTGGCAACATTAAAAAAATCGATTGACAAAAGGAGATTGTCTTTACTTATTTTAATAAAGATAACTAAAAACATTAAATATTTAATAGTTCGTAGCTTAATAGTTCGATTCGGACTAAGAAGCCTACCGTTAAATACTATCTGGTACAATAGCAACACTAAAAATGTGTAGTCACTATTATTTTGCTATTGGATTCATGATGTATATAAAATTGGTCGAGGATTAATAAATAAATTTGAATGATTTCAAATTCAGCCGTCACTTATGTCAACGCCAATTTCAATACATCGCCATTACATACATTTAATACTGAAATAACGATAAAATCTGTTCACGTGCACGAATATTACAACAGACAGAATAATTTACGCCTATATACATTAGCTATATATAGATACGAAATAAATTCATACAAGATATGACTCGTAATCACAATGATTTATACAGTCGAGTACAAGCTACAATTTATCAATATTTCAATAAATAAACATAGCAAACTATTTAATACGAAAAAATGAGATTTATTTTAATAACAGTTTTAAATTACTCACTAACACAAAGAAGCTATTTCATTAAATGACAACATCACAAACATTAATTTTAAATAATAATAATTACGTACACCGCGCGCGTCGGTCGGCGGCCATCTTGACGTGAATTAGAAATGGCGTCGTACGCCACAAGAAATACACTTATTTCGAAAAACTACGCTAGAAAATGTGATAGTTTTTTTATTAATAAACTAGACGAATACATTCTAATGTTATAATTTTCAAACGCTATAAACAAATATTGAATACCTAATAATTTAATTGATTGTAAATTGAATAAATATGACGACAACAAATCTTAAAATCCTTCGCAGTTATATTCGCTTTCAGTAATTTTAATGTTCGATCTTTCATATATACACATATCAGCTATTAGAATTCTTCTTCTAATAGCTGACATTCGGTTAAGTTCTGTCTACACGCAACGTATTGGCTGCAAATTTAATGTTTCATTTTGAATTGAACAAAACGCGGGAAAATACTGCTGTCAAAATCGTTCCCTATGTTCAACCATTAAAAACTAATACTGGAACTTTAGCAAGCTATATATATAAGTTTATTCTGGTCTGTCTGTACGTAGACGGTGCTTTACCTGCACCAAAGAACAATAAAAACCGTTTATCATACTCTTAACCGACTTCAAACCGTTTGGGAGCCGCGCTTGTTCAAACCACTTGTATCCGGATTATATACACACATGTCGACAGCAAAAAGGAACGTTTAGGCAGTAAATTTACGATTCCTTGGAACACTAAAAAAAATACTATAAAATACATTCTACTCGAGAAAGATATTTAATTTATTTATTGGTATAGTATTGTAATATTTAGGTTACACAAAAAAAAATACACATATTAATCAAATGTTGCACAAATCTATTCATCGTACGACTTGAGTTTCCACTTACTTTTAAAGTAGATATTTTTAACATATTTTTATTAAATGCTTACTACAAGATTAATACTATTAAATATTATATATATATGTATATTATAGAACATTCACGCACCAAGCACCATTACTAGACCAAGTTTTGATTACAACGTACGTCATTTCAAAACGAACAGAATCTTTCTGTGTTAGAATTAATTTACAATCTTATTCATTCTTGTCTTAAGACTGAATTTCACACAACAAATATATATTACTGGCGTGTCAATTCGGGTTACTCATAACTCCGAATAACACAACATTAGATATTTACAATTTTCATTAAAACGCCAATAATTAAAATAATACCAGAGCATCTCTGAGTGATTCATAAATCGTTTGTCGATTATATTTCATTCGTCCGACATTACATATAAAATATAAGAAATTTAACATATTTAACAAATGTTTATCATGAAACCGAAAATAATAGAACAATTTTTTTTTTTTTCGTAAATATGTAGTAATATGTCATTTAGTTAACTAAACATTACGATTAGTTTAAAATATTAACTCTGGGTGCAATCAGCCGTTAATCGATTATTGATTCGCTTAATCGATTAACTTTTAACCGAAAATAAAAAATCGATTTAACATTCTGTACACGAGTCAAACGCGCTTCAGATCACAGCCTACTCAATACAACATTTATAATAATATTAATTTGCAAGATAATATCTTATTATTTATATTCTTTGAAAACTCACAATACGATTACGTTATTATTTAAATAGATTAAAATTTCATGTAACTTGTTTATGATAATTTTACAAAATTACTATTACGAATTTATTCGATAAAAACTAAACTACTAAAAATTACCTAATAATTTTAAGCTTTTTTTAAAATATGAATAATAACTATTGTGTAGTAAAACTGTAGTACAATATCAATTACTTAGAAGTACTATAAGTTATTAGTTTAATGAAATGCAGGTAACATTTATTACATTTATTATTATATATCTATTTATATATTATAATTTTTAAAATCGTTTACAAGTAAGAATAATTGTTTTTAGATACTATAAGATTTACGCAGGAAATTTCATGTACCGCAACGAAGACGGCGACTTTCGAAGCCAGATTAATTCAAGCAATTCAAATACTAGGACCTAATCCACTATTTTGTTACAACCCTAAAAATATATGTACTAAATGATATTTAATTTTATTATTTAATAATTAAACTAAGCATTAGAATTTACTATATATTATCTAACGAATCTATTATCTTATACTGATCGATTCCTTAACATAATATCGATAGTTATATTCTATTGTACGACCATAATAACAACACGAATATTCGATATCGATTATCGATAACAAGTGCTTCGACAGATCTCTCGATTTAAATCGAATAAATTTTATTTCAACTTCCGTGACATAATATTATGCAATGTAACGAACGCGCGCTTTAGGCTTCAGTGGTAGCATTTCTAAAAACTTTGCTCACTTTAAAATTCGACCTTGGAGTTAATGCTACTAATGGCGAGCGATCAATATTAATGTTATAAATAATCTTCTTAAATTATAATACATAGATATATCATTTAAGTTTAACAATCTGCTACTCGAAATGCGCGCTGAGAGATATGAGAAAGCGCTAATTCTCTTTTTTTTCTTCAATCTAAGTATAATCAACTATTATTAATCTAATTCTATTCACAAATAAGCGTAATTCACCGCTAGTTACAGTTCTCATCGATGTGACATCGAATACGAGATTACTACTCACTTACTTACAACGATAAAACGATTAATAAACTAATGTTTTAATTTCGACTAATCTATCGATAAGTTCCGAAACGTTTGCTTCACATAAATAAATCGTAAAACTCACTAGAATTTATCCCTATATAAATAAATAAAAACACTTATCAAACAATACTGCGACGACGTATCGAACTCGAAAACGATTACGAATATCGATTAATCGCATAATCGATTAGTTCACTTGTCGCGTCCATTCCGCACTGTCCGTACTGCGCGTCGGCAGACCCCGCTCCGTGACGTCACTGGCGCTGGCTCCACTTACAGCGTCTTGTCCGACTCGTGTCATACAAAGTCCATAGCGTCGTGGGCCTTAGCAGCGTACTTGCCGTAGACGCGCTTCTTCAGCGTGCGTTCGATAAGCTTTTTAATTTCGCTTACTATAAACACGCTCGACGTGAGACCGACCAGGAACAGTATATCTGCAACATGTCAAGCTTCATTAGAAATACGTCGATATTGATCCGAAGACGCCAAAATTCCTCGCTTATCGTTCGTCAGTCCCGTAGCTCCTATTAAATTATTGCTAAAGCTGCTTTCAAACTACGCTATACTATAGTTACATATAGTATAGCAGCGTATACTTGGCCAATAATATATAGTACAGTACAGTGTATGGTAGGCGATATTGTTGTGCTATGAGCTATATACTATATGCTATTATAGGGTAGTCTGAAGACGTTCGAGTCTGGCTGACTGAAAGCAGAGCTACTGTTAACAGACATCCTCAAAGTAAAACGATTAAAAAGAATAGCTATTTCAGATTATATTGTAAACGGTATATATCTATTTATTATCTATTTATTGTATACGGTATAATTTCTATAACAATGTATTGTCGATAGTACACCGCAAAACGCCTGCTATATCTTTACATTTTCCAGAATTTGTGTAAAATAAAGGGTTGTCTGGAAGAGTTCGCTTTTACCGATAAGACCGCCTATTGTACAAAGTTGTCTGCTTGTTGACTGTTTTTGAATGTTAATTGTGTTTTGGTGTGCAATAAAGAGTATTCTCTCTCTCCCTCTCCCTCTCTCTCTCTCTCTCTCTCTCTCTCTCTCTAAGGATATTATCTTAGAACTAAATTTGAAGTTTATTCACCTATCCAATTATTTAAAGTTAAACGGTGACCTGGACTCCTATCCGAGCGCAAACTATGAAGGCGTTAGGCACGCACAAAACGAAGTATGTTTTTCCCTAAATCTAGGGAAGGGTGGACAGGTGCTAAGTTTGTTTCCCTAAATCTAGGGAAGGGTGGACAGGTGCGAAGTTTGTGTTTCCCTTAATCTAGGAAAGGGTGGACAGGTGTTGGGGGAGGGCGGTTCCGTACTCACCGTGCGCTGTGAGCGCCTCCGTCTGGAACACACTCTGCAGCGGCGGGAAGTAGATGACCAGGGCCTGACCCAGCAGACTCAGTGTGACGGCGGCCAGGAACATGCGGTTGGAGAGCAGCCCCACCTCGAACACGGACTTGGTCTGCGAGCGGCACGACAGCGCGTTGAACATGTCGAACAGCACGAAGCACGTGAACGTCATGGTCGTGTCCCGGGGCGTGATCGTGTTGTCCGACATCTGCGGGGAGTCACACAACCTTACGACTGGTTTTGGCATACATAGGGTCGAGCCACTGTCACACAGTCTGGAAACGCCGTAGAAGAAAGTCCATTCCAAAACCAAATGTTCCGTCGTGAAAAATATCTTTGGCTCCGCCCGCGGTATTGCTGACTTCGATGGGCCGTATGCTCATGCATGTATCATGCATACTAATCGTCATTCGGAAGTGACCTCCATCGATTACATTTGTCGATGGAGTAGTTTCAGAGCCGCGTCAGAATTTACATAACAGCCGTGAAGTATTAATACGTTTCTGTTTGAATAATGGGGCGGCCGTTGTAACTATACTGAAAGCTTAGAACTCATATCTCCAGGTAGGCGGCGGCATTTACGTTGTAGATGTCTATGGGCTCCAGTAACCATTTAACACCAGGTGGGAAGAGCACGTCCATTCATCTATACAATAAAAAAATAAACATTTTTATAGTATTGTTTTACAATTTTCCCAAAGGTACCGTATTCATTAAGAGTTTTATGGGTAAAGAGGATTTCATTTTTTATTGCTTAGATAGGTGGACGAACTCACAGCCTACCTGGTGTTCTACAACGTAAATGCCGCCACCCACCTTGAGATATGAGTTCTAAGGTCTCAGTATAGTTACAACGGCTGTCCCACCCGAGTAGATAGAGAGCACGTGCCTCACGATTGAAGACCCACAGCGTGCCGGCGATGATGATGGCGGCGGACAGCAGCACGTTGAGCAGCAGCGGGCGGGACAGCAGGCGGCGCCGCGTGTCGCGCGGGCCCAGCCCCACCACCTCGTGGTCCACGGGCTCCACGCCCAGCGACTGCGCCGGCGGACCTGCAACACGACATCACCTTATTGATTCAAGACACGAGTGAATGCTAGGGTGAGTGGGTTAAGTAGGTAGGTTTTACTGGTGGTAGGACCTCTAGTAAATACGCACGGGTAGGTACCGCCGCCCAGCTTTTTGAGAATTATTATTATTTTTGAGAAAAATGATCTATCACGTAATTCATGCTTAATTTAATGTAAATCTTTTATATATAACTAGTCCGTATTTAATTTCTCAAAAAAATCCCGTGTTTTGTACAACTTAAAATCGTTCGGTAAATGAAATTGCATGATCATCGATTATGAAAGTGGTGTAAGTCCAATTGACAGAGGTAGGTGGCATAGCCAGACCTCATATGATTTGCCTGTATTTTTAAATCAACAAATATAGTAACCTTTAATTTTCTCGAAACAAAAGAAAATAGATTTACACCACTTTCAAAATAAACGGTTCATATAACAGATTTTCTGAAAAACCAAAAAATTAAGAAACTTGGTAACACTAAAAAGAAGTCTTGTCATTGCTTGGCAACATTCTACAATGTATCTCACCGTCCATTATAATATTGATCCAGAGAATCTGCATGGCGTTCAACGGGTTGGGAACGCCCATCAGTGTTGCCAGAGCGATGAGCGACAACGCCGCTATCGAGGTGGACAGTTGGAACCTCACGAAGTTTCCAATGTTGTAGAATATCGATTTTCCTTCTTCGATTGCGGCTCTGTAATTGAAGTGGCAGGTCATCGAACGGAATCCGTCAGCTGAGCATCGATTTGTAGTGGGAGACATGCCGTTGTCCGTGAGCGACGCAATCACTTACAGGTGTTCACTGAGCAAGACCTGTAGGATCTAATTAGCGGGTAACGTTCCGATGTACCGATGGATTTATTAAAGCAGCTGCTACTATTCCGGAAGCCCCCGGGCAACTCTAAGCAAACATTGAGCTTTTCGTAAAGGAAAAAAAGCTACAAAACGAACCAGTTGAGTAGATACTCGTGTAAGCTTGGCGAATCAAATGGCAAAATCTAATATATAAAATTCTCGTGTCACAATGTTCGTTCCCTATACTCCTCCGAAACCGCTTGACCGATTTTCATGAAATTTTTTATGCATATTCAGTAAGCCTGAGAATCGGCTACTATCTATTTTTCATACCCCTAAGTGATTAGGGTTGTCCACCCCTAACATATTTTTTTTATTTGGATTTTTTTTTTGTTATATAGAGGTATTATGTGGTTGAATGAGGTTTTGTTATTTTTATTATATATTCCCTCATCGTTCACAGCGCTACATGCCTCTTTCACTCATTTACCACATCCTTACAAACTTACAATAAGTTAGTTTTTTTTTTCTACACTAGAAATTCCCTAGAAATATGGCAAAACAATGTTTGCCGGGTCAGCTAGTATTGTATAAATTTAGCAATAGCATTTTTCGACCCGAATCCACGTCGCTACATTCTCTTCGGTAAGACATGACAGTGACACGGTCACTAATTGGCGGAAACGCGAGCAACGAAGCTGTGTGAATGTTTCTTCATGTTTAAACATGTAATAATTGCGATTTAACATCTGCGAATGTGTGCACCAGGTTGGGAGAACAGAATAAAGTACCACTTAAATCTCAAGTAAATTCTCACTATTCAAGTGTAACTATTTCATTTATTCTAATCTAATTTCATTGATTTTCATCACAATTGATTACAAACTCAACTACTATTCAAGTGTAACTATTTCATTTATTCTAATCTAATTTCATTGATTTTCATCACAATTGATTACAAACTCAACTAAATCAATTTCACTTCATTAATCGATCCATAACATTTTTTTATTTAACAGTATATAATAATATGTTTTATTTAAATATAATAATCGTTGAATATTTTTATTTTCGACACTGGCAACAATGGGGTCGCAATGAAGCCATTATTGCCATATTGAAAAAAAAAAAAGAAATTGACGAATGGCTCACATGATGGTGGCGAAGTCATCATCGACCAGGATCATGTCGGCGGCCTCCTTGCACACGTCGGTGCCGTTCTTGCCCATGGCAATGCCAATGTCCGCCCGCTTCAGCGCCACGCCGTCGTTGACGCCGTCACCTGCATTAGCCATCATCAAACATGTTGTATCGCAGAAAACGACGATATAAATCACAATCTGGTGGTAGGGCCTCTTGTAAGTCCGCACGGGTGGGTACCACCACCCCGCCTATTTCTGCCGTGAAGCAGTAATGCGTTTCGGCTTGAAGAGTGGGGCAGCCGTAGTAACTATACTGAGACCTTAGAACTCATATCTCAAGGTGGGTGGCGGCATTTACGTTGTAGATGTCTATGGGCTCCAATAACTACATAACACCATGTTGTCTGTGAGCTCATCTACCCATATAAGCAATAAAAAAAAATCCAAAAAAATGTACAGGGTGTGCAAAATTCATAAATAAATAAATAATATATTTTCAATCACCCGTCATGCCGACAATGTTCCCGAGCCGCTGGAGAGACTTCACAATAGCGAGCTTATGCTTTGGCGTTACCCTGTAGAAAACGCTCACCTGAAAAATTCACATAACATTTAATTTGGATTCAATAATAATGTTTATTATTCATGATTTCAATTATTAAAGGAAAATAGACAAAACATTAAATCATATAATACAGTCGTAATTCATGTTTCTGATGTCGGAAATTGCATTAGCAATGTCATAACTAAATAAGTAAGTAGCTAACTAAATAAGTAAGTAAGTAACTAAATAAGTAAGTAACTAACACAAGAGTAGCTGCTTCGCGAATGAAAATAATTATAACATTAACCACGGCGTCAATGGTCTGCTAAATGTAGCCAAGATACACTTGATTAGCATAGAAATATCTCTAATTCACTGGTAGATTCCATTCTAAAACAATCAATTGACTAACGATTGTTGGATTGAATTTAAAAAGCTATAGTATTCCGATTAGTACTATAAATTAAAATTTTCATAGTTATGAACAAATATGTCTAATAAGAAGACGATATGATGAAATATAGAAAATAGTTTTTTTTTTTTGCTAACCATACTCTATTAATAATTCATTCATGGAGTTATCTAAGACTGATTTTTACCTGGTACTCTTTGCAACTGTAACAAACTGTTTTTTTTTTTTCAAATTAACTATTCACACAGCCTTTTTTATATTGATGACACACTAACAAACTCAAATTAATCAATTGCTTCAGAAAATTAAAGTTTATTTTTTTGTCAACAAAAATTTAAGCCAAATTAAATTTTACTATCGTGAATTTTCTGGAACCGATCAACTGATACTTTGATTAATTTAAAAATAGGTAATTAATCGCGTCGCGATAAGAATTTTACGGCAATACGAAAACCAAATTGATTATCATATAAGGTACTGACAATCCCAGGCGATTTTAAATTATGTAATTATAATTGTCCATCTTAATGTATCTAATCATTAATAATTATTTAGTTTTATGCGATAATCATCTCAAATTTTAATATCCAGTGATTTTGCAAGTCAACAAAGTTTTGTTACTATCATATTTTTTTGGCTTTGCAAAGAGACGAACGAGCATATAGTACACCTGGTGAGTGGCCAGCATCGCCTGTGGACATCAACAAGGTCAGAAGTACGGCCAAATTGCTAAAGATTTACAAGAAAAAGTTTTCAAAAATCCATCATAAAATTATGGTCACCCAATGTGTTCAGAATGAAGTGGCGGCAGATAGCTAGCTAGTAACTGGGTTTATTTGTGACGGTTTTTTCAATGATATGAATTTTTTTTTTGTTTCGTATTAAAGTAATTAAAATTTACTTTTAAAGCAATTGGTTCGCGTTAAAAATAAATTATAAATAAAAATACCGTATCGATAATGCGGTCTAGTTCTTCGTCGGCCATCGAGTCGAGTTGTTCGCCGGATAGAGATTGAGAGTGCAGGACGTCCAAGCCGACCATTTGTGCTGAAACATATTGCGTTCTGTTTGTTATACGGAATTGAGAAAATATCTTTTAAAAAATATATATATAATGAAATATACATACAAAGATTTACGACGACAGTGACGGCAACCGTGCCGTGTGGAATTAGAAATAGGACTGACCGGATGGGAAGGGATTGTTCTCTGATAAAGGGTTATAAGTGATGATGCTATTCGCGAAAAATTATGATGGAAGCAAAGCTAGGAACCAGAGTGGAGGCCCGGGCGGCGATTGTACCTGGATACATTACACGCTGTGAACGCGCAATGAAACTCGAACTTTAAATTTCACGCGTTTATATTATTAACCGTGGAAGTCGCGTGTCATTTGTTGTTAGAGAGAACTAGCTGTACACGCGACTTCCTCCGCGTGGAATTTGACAAAAAAATACTAAATTTTATATTAATTTTGGCATTTTTTAAACATAGAAGTAGCATAAGTTACATCAAATATCTGCCAGTGAAAGTCTCGTCTAAATCGGTCCAGTGATTCCAGAGATTAACCGGAACAAACAGACAGACAGACAAAAATTGTACAGACTAAAATGTACCATATATGCATGTAGTAAAAATCGGTTACTTTAATATTAAAAGGGACACTCCAGTTTAATTTATTTGTACGGCTGAGGAGTAACAAAGCGATCGTGCAGAGGCGCGTACCGACAGCGAGCGCCGTGGGGCGCGCGTCGCCGGTCACCATCTTGACGTCGACGGCGGCGCGGCGCAGCGTGCTCACGGCGGCGCGCACGCCGGGGCGCGGCGGGTCGCACACGCCGCACGCGCCCGCGTACACCAGCCGCTCCAGGCTCGCGCCGCGGCACAGGGCTATCGTTCTTAAACCTATCAACATATAGATTACAATAGCTTGAATAGAACCGTCGACTGACGACCTTATTTTGTAACTAGTTAAACAGGACCACAAATATCGAGCGATGAAAGGGTATTTATTTTAAGCGAAATTTATTTTTGTAATGAAAGGTCCGTTTTATTTGGTATTAGCATTAACAAATCGATGTTTTTTAATTGAACTTCAAGAAAGTTTATCCCGTTCAAATCGCTGAAGAAGTTTTTTGAAGTGAAACTTCTAATGCGACTTCCAACATGGTTGCGTTAAACGTTTAACGCTCCTGGCGAGGGAGAATAGAAAGAGACAGAGCGAGACTGAATGCGTGGCACTCGAACGCATGCGCGTAGGCAAGGCAGTTACAGGGCAGAGCGAACGTTAGCAACGAGTAGCGTCCAATACTTTAATGAAGTATTTAAAAAATATATACATTTATTGTTTTATCTATAATTTAAAATATATGTTATAAAGGGGTTGAAAATGTGACAGCATTCCCTATTACAAAAGCAATCTGATTTAAGGATGAAAAATGAAGAAAACCACAATACTACACATCGAAAAAGAAGTTTCACTTCATTCACGCGCACCAAGTTGCACCGTTTTTTGTTGTGCTCTCATGTAAAGTTGCAAAAAATGTCGCTTAAACCAAACAGCCTTTCACCCGTCGATATTATTAAATGAATAAAAACGCAGTGTTCATTTTGTGATTTCTATGAGCTCCCATAAACACAGAACTAATTTCATTGTAACAAAGAACTGATCTTACTGGAATAACACTCATTAATGAACTAACTGTTAGCGAAAATAAAAATGTTTTAAAGTAAACCTACTGGTGGTAGGACCTCTTGTGAGTCCGCACGGGTAGGTACCACCGCCCCGCCTATTTCTGCCGTGAAGCAGTAATGCGTTTCGGTTTGAAGGGTGGGGCAGCCGTTGTAACTATACTGAGACCTTAGAACTTATATCTCAAGGTGGGTGGCGGCATTTCGTACCTCCCGCCATCGGAGCAGAGTTCATCCATATTATCTGGAACCGCTGCGTTCATCGACAGTGCGTTTCCAAAGGTCTTTTTTGGCACGTACCATCCGGCTATGGAATGAGCTCCCCTCCACGGTGTTTCCCGAGCGCTATGACATGTCCTTCTTCAAACGAGGCTTGTGGAGAGTATTAAGCGGTGGGCAGTGGCTTGGCTCTGCCCCTGGCATCGCTTAAGTCCATGAGCGACGGTAACCACTCACCATCAGGTGGGCCGTATGCTCGTCTGCCTATTTCTGCCGTAAAGCAGTAGTGCGTTTCGGTTTGAAGGGCGGAGCAGCCGTTGTAACTATACTAGCTTATATCTCAAGATGGGTGGCGGCATTAACGTTGTAGATGTCTATGGGCTCCAGTAACCACTTAAAACCAGGTGGACTGTGAGCTCGTCCACCCATATAAGCAAAAAAAAAAAAAGAGCTCGTCCAATTATTTAACCAAAAAAAAACATAATGAACTCACCCATTCGTCCGATGTTGTACACCTCGGCTAATATTTCGTTCTGCTTCTCGTTCGTGAGCGGCGCGTAGTTGCCGGCGCTGTCGATGTACTGCGTGCACAGCGGCAGGACCTTCTCGACGGCCCCCTTCACGAACAACTCCTCCTTGCCGCCGTCGGAGAACTTCGGGGCGCATTTCACGACCATCATCTTCGTTTCTGAACTGCCAATTGAAAATAGAGTTCCGACGGTTGATTTCCATGATCAGACTGAGATGGTATTTGTTGGGTTAGCGCGTATGGGGAGGGGGAGGGGGGGGGACAAGTGATACTTAAGACGGCCAGTGACACGCTAACATTTATTTCAAACATAACATTTCCTCCCTTAAAGCTGCTTTCAGAATACGCTATACTATAGTGCCTACCATATAGACAACAAGAGGGGTCGTCGTACCCCCTTACGGGGGCACGGAACGGGCCTCGGGGCGAACCCGCCCGGGCAGAAGCTCCCTGCCACATAGGGCAGGGGTGAACTGATGCAGGGATGCCTGAGAAGGGGGGTTCGCATGCGTGTTCGTCGCACTCCACATCGACATATATACTTATACATAATACGATGCTGGGCTTGAGTCACCGGCAGGATGGAGGCCGAGGAGGATGCAACCCAGCGCCAATTGTTGTCATCTACTTGATTTTTTTTCCCTTACCAACTAATTAAGCCTAACTACAACTAATTATTAACTACTATATACATCAGGGCCAACAGTCAGCAGGAAACCGGGGCCCGCCAGCCATATAGAATAGCAGCGTATACTTAGCCAATAATATTATTACAGTGCAGTAGAGTGTGAACGTGTCCATAACAATGTATGACGCGCAATATTGTTGTGCTATGAGCTATATACCATATGCTATTATATTATAGCGTAGTCTGCAAGCGGCTTAACAGTTCAAGACGTATAGTTACTATTCGTCCCATTTTGGTCGGCAATGTTTTGTTAGTGCGCATATATATATTTATTGACAGACGCAGGCAGACGAGCATACGGCTCACCTGATGGTGAGTGATTACCGACGCCCATGCAATCATGCTTCAGCAATGCCAAAAATGCGTATGGGGACAAGTGATACCGAAGACGGCCACACTAACATTTATTTCAAATATAACACTATTCTAGTGGGAAGTGACGTCACACCTCACGTACCCCATACAAATTTATACTAGCATCCACTTTGTAAGAAAAAGACAGAGCATATCGTTCCTATTCCAATCACCCCCTTTTTCATCAAAGCGCCCGATGCCCGGTTGGGAGCTCTGACGCCTGAGCACCCGTGAGCCTGACGCACCTGAAAGGTATCTCGTGCAGCCTGGTGTACTGTTCCCGGAGGTCGCGCAGGCCGTGCTTCATGGCGCAGGCGACGAGCGCGCCCTCCGTGGGCTGCCCGTACAGCGTCTCGTCGCGGATGTGCGCGTTGTTGCACAGCACCGCCACCTGTTGACAAATGTTTGCGTTACATTAATGGCCGGACCATTTAACGAACCTGCTAGGTCTTTTGGACCTTAAGAATTACGTGGATTTCAATTTGGTGAATGAGCCAAAAGCCCGACGCAAAGTTTCCACCAAAATCTATAGACATAACTGAAATATAACCACACCTTAAGACATGATGAAGTCTCGATTGCATGGTATATTGGCTGTCATGCCCTTTAAGCCCCTTTAACCCTTTCAACCGAAACACATGATGCTTTGAGGCAGAAATTGGCATGACGGTGATACCTAGGCGTGCGGCCTTACAAAAGTGCCAGTAAACAAAGGTTGAGAAGGTCGGCAGTATGCTGGTATGAGACTCGGAGAACTTTGCTGCCTTTTCTCTGGTGAATGCTGTAAGCACCTATTACGACACTCACCGGAAACAGTGCGATAGTGCTACACCGATACAAGATAGCCATTGCATAAGAAAGAGCTGTTGTCCTGCTTTATGCACTGAAATGGTATAAATACCCAGTATAGATACCAGTATAAATACCTAGAATAGATACCGGTATAAATACCCAGAATAGATACCGACATAAATACCCAGTATAGATATCGGTATAAATACTCAGTATGAATACTTATATAAATATCCAGTATAGATACCGGTATAAATACCCAGTACAAATACCGGTGTAAATACCCAGTACAGATACCGGTATAAATGCCCAGTATAACTACGGGTATAAATACCCATTGCGGTGTCTAGCCATGCGCGGTGCACAACACGCTCTATCGCTAGTAATGTTAGATATCCCTGAAACTATTGTCACAATTAAAATTATAAATCCCTCACCTCCAACATGCTGGTGACACCCATCCTGGCCACGTCCAGGTCTCTGCCCTTGTACGCTCGCAGTTGTATGTCACCGCGCCCGTTGTATCCCGTTCCGGTCACCTCGGCGATGTGGCCGCCGGATGTCGCTATTGTCGTCACTGTCATTTCATTCTTCGTCAACGTTCCTGCAGAAAGCAACTCGGATTCTATAGCATTTGTTCGCAAGGTCAGCGATTTCAGTCAGCAGTTTAAGATAATCTTCCGTCGTAACCTTCTCGTAGATGATTCACTCACCCGTCTTGTCACTGCAGATGACATTAACGCATCCCAAAGTCTCAACGGTGGGCAGCTTCTTCACTATGGCGTTACGTTTCGCCATTCTCATGACTCCGAGGGCCAGGGTCACAGTCACGACTATTGGCAGACCTGAAACATGAATTAGGTGAGATTGGAGTAGGGTCTTACATCAGGTGCAGTAGTGGTAGGCCCTGATCTAGTCGGGAGCTAGTATCTATTTTTATGCGAACATTATTGTCCAAATATGTCTTCAACGTCATGTTCCACAACGAAATGCGGTATTCCGGTCGATACTAGGTTACCCAAGAGCCTATTGGCCATTACAGTTGCCCATACCTTTTTTTTACCTACCTATGCTGATAGCCTTGAGAGACAATTTCAGCTTCTCCTTAACGTGTAGGTGAGCTCACGGGGCTCAAGCCAGGAGTTTTGCTAACACTGGCCCTAGCAAGAGCAGTGCTTCGCAGAATCTACCGCCGAATCGGAAACGCGACCCACTGAGAAGATACGGCGAGAAACTGAGTGGGCTGTGTCTATGGGTTAATTTACTCGTCGAGCCCTTCGTCGCAAGCGACGGTTTCGGCGACCAGTGCTTAAGGTTTGCCCATACCAATTTAAGATGCGCGCTATAGGTAATTTGAAATATACCGATTTTCATGATAACTACTCTCAAAATTTAGTACGATCGTTGGCACATTACCTTCGGGTATGGCAGCAACGGCGAGACTGACGCCGATAGTGAACATCTCCTGCAGGGCTTTTCCTTGGAGCCAACCCGTGATCATGATGAAGCCGATGATGCAGAAGGAGTACATCGAGAGCTGGCCCCCGAGGGTGTCCATGGACTTTTGGAGCGGGGTCTTCGGGGCTTCTTCGGCTTGCATCATACGGAAGATGTCACCGAACTCTGAACGTTCTCCCGTGCTGACCACGATGCCCTGTCGCGGACAATTTATTCCCTTAGCTTACTTACTCTTTTATATATTTATTGACGGTGGGCATAATTAAAACCAGTTTTACGGTTAAATCTCGTATTTTTATTACCATTATTATAAAGTCGAAAAAAAAAGTGGTTTAAATTATTAATTTAATATTTTTTATATAATGCATGTTGATTAAACTAGATTTATAATTAAATTATTGTCTGCGTCCGCAACCAAACGCATTTTTTTTTACTTCAAACATAAAAACCACAAGGTGATTCAGAAACATTTTTTTAAGATTTTTAGGTGCACATATATACAGAATAGATAGATTTAGACACACGCTCAATATGTTCATCGGAGCGGTCATGTCGTCCTTTTACATGTGTACAAAGTTTCATATCAGTTGGGCTAATGGTTTTCGAGTTTAAGGTGCACATGCATACCCACCACACATACACTCTCTTATATATATGCATGTATATAGATTTCTAGGTCAAAACATGCTAATGTGCTCTTTGCGGTGTAATCGATAGTACCATGATGATTCCAAACACTTGTACAATCAACCACAATCGTTTCGCAACAGACTAATTCAAACAGCATTAGTTACGTGGCCCTAACCTTAGCTGGTGTAAGTGGTTCCTTGGTTAAGGTAGGGGGGATTTATCG
The DNA here is from genome assembly GCF_030267445.1 of Bombyx mandarina. Taxonomy (NCBI): domain Eukaryota; kingdom Metazoa; phylum Arthropoda; class Insecta; order Lepidoptera; family Bombycidae; genus Bombyx; species Bombyx mandarina. The sequence goes on from NC_143218.1 coordinate 7,346,589, forward strand.
ATATACCCTCAAAAGAGCTTAAAATTAAAAATATGAGTATAACGCGAAACAGCACGCACAAAACTTAAATGATTTATTTCTTTGTTGTATCACTTTTGTCAGAGCGATCGTGGTCGTCAGTCAGTATCATTGCTGTGGACAGATGTTATAGGCATCACGAGCAATAGCCACTTCCCCCGGTTTGCGGAGTAGTACACTAATGCAAACAACCGCCAACTGCCGACTTGACTTGCTCGCTCCATCGCATAGGCAAGCTTCCGCGTGGTCTGGAGCCTTCTACATTGCCCTTAACGACAAGGTGCTCTATGGAGTAATTTCCTCGCCGGGCGATATCCAAAAAATGATAATATCCGCCTATGTACGAGCGCCAAAAGACGCTGCTTAATGCCGAGTTCTTAAAGAATAAAGATATTCGTGCGAAATTCGGTCCACAAAATACCGAGCATTCGTTTCCAGCACCACATATCCAGAGCATCGACCTTATTTCCCTATACCTGTAGAAAAACGATTGCTTCCACAAAATAGCGTTTTATTACACAAACTCACCTTAGCATTGCCGCATCTAACCAGTGTTCCCATAAAGGCTATGTTATCCTTGTTGACCCTGCCGGCGGCCGCTTTGTTCGGCACGATGTTCTTGACGGCGGGTTCTGTTTCCCCGGTGAACGATGACTCGTCAATGGCCAGGTCCGTGGAGTCGAAGAGCCGCAGGTCGGCCGGCACCCTGTCCCCGACGTTCAGGTGGACGATGTCGCCCGGGACCAGGTTGCGGGCGAGGAAGTGCTCGAGACTTCCCTCTCGTAGGCTGTGTGTTATTTTATGAGATCGCACCTTTAGAATTGAAGTTGCTTAACTAAAATTTTGAAGACAATGTGTTTTATACTTCGAACGATTTACAAACTTGTATTCTATAAGTTTCTTCCCTGTCATAATCGAAAAGTGGTCCGTTCTAGCGATTACCTATATTACAACACTTTTCCAAACCACGCTAACGTCGACCGCAAACACAGAAAAAAAAACATAAATATACATGAAATCACTAGATCGGTACCTAATCAATTTTTTTTTTTTTTTTAATATTACAATCAATATCAAAATAATTTATTATAATTCGAATTTGAACATTATTACTTAAAGTCAAAATTTCAATTTACCACGGGTTCTAAAAATACAACATGGGGACTTGTTTTTATTTTATTTTCATACACATTCACGTCCCTGACCTCCTCCTTCGAAATCAAAATCAACATACAAGAAAGACCATACACTCACCAATTGCATGATGGAGGCACAAGTTTATTGAGTTCCTCGAGCGACTTCTCGGAGCGGTACTCCTGGACGAAGGCGACGGTCACCACGATGATGATGGCGACCGTGATCGATATCGCGTCGTCGAACTGGCGCATGCAAATGCTCACCACCGCCGATCCTGGGGAAGACAAAAAATCGGTTGTCTGTAAAGTCGGTTTACTGACGATAGTTGAACGTGACAACGTCATAAGAAAATACTGATGGAATGGTTTCATTTTTCAATCATCGCAATTATCGTTGCTATAAACAATTGACACCACATTCACTCTAGCCCACTGAGTTTCTCGCCGGATCTTCTCAGTGGGTCGCGCTTCCGATCCGGTGGTAGATTCTGCGAAGCACTGCTCTTGCTAGGGCGGTGTTAGCAATTCTCCGGTTTGAGCCCCGCGAGCTCACCTACACAAGCTAGAGTACGCTGAAATAGCCTCTCAAGGCTATCAGCATAGGTAGGAACAAAAAAAAAAAAAAAAATTCACTTTTCATTGAACTTCATACTTGACGAAAACATGTACGCCTCAGAGCGAGGTAACGCCGCATGAGTCATGTTTTTTCGTGCGTGCAGCCGGCTCCATCGAATTATAAGACGTTGTCACGTCAAAAATTCTTTGCACTAAATTTCAGAACTAAAATGGCTAATGTCTTAAAATTTCCTTGTATCGGTAGCTCCGAATCGATCAAACATTTATCTGATATACCAAGCAAACACAAGTGCTAGATGAAAGATTTTCCATTTGCAGACGTACCCTAAAGCAGTATTCAACTGTTCCCAAATAGCTTATCTTGTTATTGCTCAAAATGGACCGACAAACACGGCCTAGGGATGTTAAATGGATAATAATAATAATAACCATGAAACTTGACATTTAATATTTTTTTTATTGCTTAGAGGAGTGGACGATCTCACAGCCCACCTGGTGTGAAGTGGTCACTGAAGCCCAGACATCTACGACGTAAATGCGCCACCCACCTTGAGTAAAAGTTCTAAGTTCTCAAGTATAGTTACAACGGCTGCGCCACCCTTCAAACCGAAACGCATTACTGCTTCATGGCAGAAATAGGCAGGGTGGTGGTATCTACCCTCGCGGACACACAAAAGGTCCTACCACCAGTAATATGATCGATCAAGTTTCGATGATATTGTAATCCAGCTATTCCGAAGCGGAACCCTTAAATGCTTTGAACATTCGAATCGTACGTATCCTGAAGATAAAATACTGGGTACGCATTTGCTAACACTAGAGGTCCCGCAGTAGCCGAAATTCGACTATAATTAATTGGAATTGTAAAATAAGTTTGTACACTATTATGATTGTATTTTATACTTCTATTATCACAAATTTCGCCAAGACTACACTATAAAGAATATTAACAAAGACAAACCATATATAATCTATTCTCAATTTACAACAGATGTCAAGAACAAAAGTTTGTCAATAAATAGTATGCATGCGTGTGTGCGTCAAATACATGGTATGTAGTGTGTATAATGTTTTCTTTATTGATTTAATGTATCTTTTATGCATTATTTTAAAAAAATATTAGCATTGTGCACTTCTTCTCTATATTCTCTATAAGTGTGGAAAATTTCATACTCCTCCGTCCGCGCAATTTTCGTAAAAAGGGATACAAAGTTTTTGCTTCACGTATTAATATATAGATAACATTGAATCATGAACGTTATTCCATACCACAAAGCCATAATGTGTAACTAATCATCATTTAATGTTAACATTGAAGGCAATTCTCTCTGACTGAATTATTTTACTTCGATAATAGAATGAAAGAACAAAAAACAATATATACAGAAAACATTAAACCGGTCTGGAAACTATGAATAACATGGCTAAGTTCATTTAAAGGCAAAAAAGAAACAAGCAAAAACTAGTCGTAAAGCCGAGTGCATTACATTGCGACCCTGACAATGACCGGGCCGAGCAGAACCCGTGGCCAATTATCAGCTATCATTAAAATAGCATGCGAGATTATTTAAATATCTTGAAAATATGTTTCCTACTCACTGGAGCGGAGGAACTCTTGGTTTATTTTGTGTTTATCAAATCAAATCAAATCAAATCAAAAAAAATTTATTCAACATAAATGAAAGTACATACTTGTTGAACGTCAAAAGAACTACCGCCAATTCACAAGAACTAGCCTCCGTCCTGAGAAGAATTGGCAAGAAACTCAGCGGGCATGTTTTTTTTTTTTTAATAAGCAATTATTATTTATAAATTTTTTAATATTACTTTTTTTTTTTTTAATATGAGTTTTTTACAATGAGTATTATAACGTAACAATTACTACAATATTGAAATGCCCGGAGCGAGCAACTCATTCCCACTTTGTGCAATCTTCTAGATAATCATTGACTTTATAGTAAGCTTTATTGCACAGATGTTCTTTAACAGTTTTCTTAAACCTATGTATATGTAGGTTCTGAACATCTTGTGGGATTTTGTTGTACAGGCGCACAGACAAACACCCGAATGAATTTCGTATCTTATGTAACCTACTCATCGGCACAACAAGCTTGTGTTTGTTCCTAGTATTTCTATTATGTATGTCCGACTTTTTAGGAAACTCCTCAATATGTTTACGAACATACATCAAATTTTCAAAAATGTACTGGGATGGCATAGTGAGAACTTTAATTTCTTTAAATTTCTCCCTCAGGGATTCCCTTGAGTGCATGTTATAAATAGCGCGTATTATAGTAACCTTTTTACTAGTAGTAGTAGTATATTATAGTAACCAAGGATATGAATAAAGTAAATATTTTATACTATAAGATATATTATTTAGTTTAAGCGACACATGTCATCTCGGATCCTCCCGATCCACTAACGGTGCTTCTAGGTACTTCAAGCACCGGTCACCGTTCTCTTCGAACCCGTCGCTTGCGACGAAGGGCTCGACGAGTAAATTAACTCTCAGACACAGCCCACTGAGTTTCTCGCCGGATCTTCTCAGTGGGTCGCGTTTCCGATCCGGTGGTAGATTCTGCGAAGCACGACTCTTGCTAGGGTTCGTGTTAGCATCG